>NC_089251.1:93916741-94229231 GCF_963930625.1 Muntiacus reevesi
CTGGAGAAGAAAATGCCAGCGCACTCTGGTGTTCTAGCCTGGGAAACCCCACGGACAGAGGAGCCTGGCGGGCTACAGCCCATGGGGCTCCACAGAGTCAGACACGGCTGAGCAGCTAAACAATGACAACAGAACACGCTCACATGTAGGACTGGTGGCCCTAAAAACTTTCTTCATATTTAATATTTGAGGAGAAAGCTGATGATTCAAGGGCCCCATTTTCCCTCACAGTCTGAGGGGGAGGCAATGACACTAATGTCAGGTGAAAGGCGGGCAGAGTCCCCCGGTGGGAGTTTGGAGGAAGAAATTTAGTTCCTCCTGGAGATTCTAAGTTCTGACTTGAGTTTGTTTCCTAGATATGGACTTTCCTAACTTGCAGTCTAACTAAACTTGGCTAGCATGTTCAGATCAGTTCAGCTTGTGTTAATATTCACAGTTCAAATTATGTCTGTCTTCCTTGAGCAAAGGAAGTTTATGCTGACTGTATGATTTTGCTCAAAAGTGATCTTATGTGCATACATGTGATATTATGAGTGTGTGTGATATTGAGTGTGTGTGATATTATGAGTGTGTGTATGATATTATGGGTGTGTTTGATATTATGACTGTGTGTGATATTGTGTGTGTGTGATATCATGAGTGTGTGTGTGATGAGTGTGTGTGTGATATTTGTATGACCATTGCTTGAAACAGTTCTTTCCACTAGTCAAAAAGTGTTCCTCTGAAAAATTTTATTTTAATTATTTTCTACTTATACCAAGGAATAATGTAGACTGATTTTTATTTTTATTTATGTATTTGCCTACATAGCATGAAATGTGGGATCTTAATTCCCAGACCAGAGATAGAAGAACCTGGGCCTCAGGCAGTGGAAGCTCAGAATCCTAACCACTGGACCATCAGGGAATTACCTAGACTGATTTTTTAAAAACTATTATTCCCAATATCATCCCTCATCACATAAGCCCACATTTCTAGCACCCATCATGTTACCACAATAGTAAAATTAAAATACATATCTTACAATTACTTTGGGAGAACTAGTGAGACATTAGAATGTAAATTTTTCATTTTGAAAGCAGCACCATATATGAAGTGGGCTTGAGGATAACTCCTTTATCTCTTCCGGGAAAAGTGGTACTGTATAGGGCATTTTTTGGATAATACATATGTCCAATATGTATTTAGTCAATCCTAAAGGAAATCAACCCAGAATATTCATTGGAAGGACTGAGGCTGAAGCTGAAGGTTCAATACTTTGGCCACCTGATGCGACTCATTGGAAAATACCCTGATGCTGGGAAAGATTGAGGGCAAGAGGATGAGGGGGCAACAGAGGATGAGACGGTTGGATGGCATCACTGACTCAATGGACGTGAACTTGAGCAAATTTCAGGGGACAGTGAAGAGCAGGAAAGCCTGGCATGTTGCAGTCCATAGAGTCGCAAAGAGTTGGACATGACTTAGCCACTAAACTAACTAAACTAAAAATACATATGTCTAATTTTGCTAAAAAAAAACAAAAAAAAAAACTCTTGAAAATGTTATGAAATGTCAAAAGCAAATGTGTGCAAATACATAAATATATCATAACAAAGGGTTCAGATTATCTGGGGGTGAATCTCAGGTTCATCTCTCTTGAGCTATGCTTTCAGGGGCAGTTTTCATCCATACGCCACCTCTATTTCCTTGTCTATAAAATGGGGCTAATAATGACACTAACTCACTGGAATCTTATAGAATGAAATGAGTTTCTCTACATTTGTTTTTGTTGTTGTTTAGTCAGTCAGTCATGTCCCACTCTTTGCAACCCCATGCCTGTCAGGTTCCTCTGTCAGTGGGGTTTGCCAGGCAAGAATACTGGAATCCTGTTGCCATTTCCTCCTCCAGGGGCTCTTCCCAACCCAGGGACTGAACCGCATCTCCTGAATCTCCTCCAATGTCAGGTGATTCTTTACTACTGGGACACCAGGGAAGCCCATTTCTCCATGTAAAGTACTTTAATAGTACCTAGCACATAGTACACAAGAAACAAATACAAAACTGCTGTTTAGGAAGTTGTATTTTATTAACAAAAATAAGCGTTTTTTCTTCCTATGCGTAAAAGATTTCATATTCTACCCCCAAATTCTGGTGACTTCTGAGGTGTCCCACTCACTAAGCAAAGAAGACCCAGCTCATACATAATATTCAGGCAGCCAGCACTGTTGTCAGCATATTTCACCGCATGATCCCTGTGAGGAGCTGATGAGGCTCCTGAAGGTTCAGGCCAGGGGATGGTCAGCTCCCGAAACCCCCATCAGCCAGGTGGATGCTTTGTTCACAATGCTCAGTTAAGATCTATTCAATGTGTGTGGCGGGGAGGGGCATGACTTCCAGACCTAGACTCCTCCCCTGTCCCAAAATCAGACAATAATTAATAAATGTGATGCTGATATGAGCTGTAAAGAAATATGCTTTTAAAAGAAGCAGGAGACTGAGATCAGAAAATGGGACTTCCCCTCTCACAGCGCCCAGTGTGATTTCCTGGTTCTATATGGCGCTAACTGTGGGATCCTGTTTAAGACACAAGCGGAGGGTCTTCGCTGGCGGTGCAGCGAAGAAGAATCCACCTGCCGATGCAGGGAACTCGGGTTCAGTCCCTGGTCTGGGACGATCCCACAGGCCAGAGCAGCTAAGCCCGTGTGCCGCAGCTACTGAGGCTGCAGTCTGGAGGCCGGGAGGCGAGCTACTGAAGCCCGTGTGCCTAAAGCCTGTGCTCCACGGCCAGAGAAGCGACCACAGTGGAAAGCCCAAACACCAACTAGAGAAAGCTTGAAAGCCTGCGTGCAGCAATGAAGATCTAGTGCAGCCAAAAATAAAGAATAAATTTTTAAAAAAGAAGCAAAGGGAATTTTCCTGGTGACCCAGTGGTTAAGATTCTGCATTTCCAATGCAGAGGGCTCAGGTTTGATCTCTGGTCAGAGAACTAATATTCAAGTAGTGTGGCCAGAAAAAGAAAATTCAAAAAAAATTTTTTTAAGTAAGAAATAAAGGTAAGGTTATGCTAATATCACCCTACAGCAGTTGGGAATTAATGGTGAGACGGAAGGCGATGCCTCAGAAGTAAGTCCGAATTCTGAGTTTTAATTATCTAATGTCCCCCTGGTCTCTAAATCCTGGCCACTAAAAACATCTCCCACTTTTCTTCATGGATTCATTTTCACAGTAATTAGAATTTTTTGAGTGTGTTGAAAATTTCAGGAGAAAATATTTCATAAAATGTAAATATCTCTTGCTCTGGAAATGGCCTTGAGTTGTGTAAGTCACTCAGTTGTGTCCAACTCTTTGTGACCTCAAGGACCGTAGCCTGCCAGGCTCCTCTGTCCGTGGGGATTTCCTAGGCAAAAATACTGGAGTGGCCTTTCTCCAGGAGATCTTCCTGACCCAGGGATCAAACCTGAGTCTCCTGCATTGCAGGCAGATTCTTTACCATCTGATCCCCTGACAACCACCATCCACTATGTTTCGATCTTGATGTTCACCCTGGAAGCATTACCCTTCGCATGATTGCCCTGGAGCAGGGAATTCATGTGTGTGTGAACTTCCCCAGCCCTGATGGAGAGCTCCTTAACTTCAAGAGAAAGTGGAGTATTTAAATGGGATTCTGGTGGGTGGAAGAGCCACGCTCTCTGAGGAGTAGGGTTACATGGGCAACTTCAATGAAATCTATGAGGTATTCTTTCTCTGAAAGAGACTCAGAGAATTGGAGAGGGAGAAAATGGGAGTGAACGATTAAATGAGTTTGAGGAGCATTTTTATCTGAGAGACAAGTGTGAAAGGAGGAATAATAAATGACTCCCTGCCTTTCCCGAAAACCACTGGCTATCCATTGTCTTCTCTGGAAGCCATCCGATAGCCCACGCTCTCCACCAATGGGCATAGAAAAGTGGACACACACACACACACACACACACACAAAACAGGGGTCAGCTAAGTAGAGAGAAGAGGCTTAGCCAAAACAAACCAAAAGGCTTCGCTTCACTGAGGTTTGATTAATGGCATATTAGACAGCGTCCTCCGTGTGAAGACAAGAGCTAACTAGCCTCCAGCAAACTGTGCTATGAATCACACTTCACACATCAAGATGTGAGGTAATGAGATTCTCAAAAAGTCCTACATTTAGAAACAACCCTTTAAACCCGAGCACACAATCCCCCGCTCCTGCCAGTCGCTGGCACGATTCCACTGGTGAAATTGGAAAGGAAACTCGGCATTTTTTTTTTTTTTTTTTGAGGGATACTTTTTGTTTGTTTGTTCTTGACCATGGATAGCATGATGGAGCAGC
Organism: Muntiacus reevesi; assembly: GCF_963930625.1. NCBI lineage: Eukaryota > Metazoa > Chordata > Mammalia > Artiodactyla > Cervidae > Muntiacus > Muntiacus reevesi. The sequence goes on from NC_089251.1 coordinate 93,921,069, forward strand.
TGGTGTGAGAATAAAGGAAAAATATGTGTGTGTTGGCAGCAGACATTTGTAACACGGCGTGATTATCCTCTTGGAGTCTTAAGCATCTGAACTTATGGCTTAAAAAATAATAGTTTGCCTGGACTGCTTTACAAGGAACAGCACAGCCCGTTGAGGGTTGTTTGCTATTGTTGTTTGATGTGGGATTTTTAAAAACCTCCTCCCTCACCCCCTTCCACAAGATCACTGTGAATCCGTGACCCACATGATTCATAACTGATCAATCTTGAACATTTTAAATTTTTGTTAAGGATTCCACAGCCTTCACAGGCCATTTTTAGCCAGAGTGAGTGCTCGGTAAACCTACATCTCCACCTAGTGGTGTCAGGGAACATTTAGTGACTTTGAACTGCAAGGAAATCAAGATTTAGCCAGAGTTTGCAGTCAGCCTGTAAGCTCTTGGTCGCTGAGCAGCGGAAGCACAATATTTAAAGATAACATTTTAATCTCAGAATATTTTTCCTTCTTTTCTATCCTCCCCAGACTTTCCTCCTCCTCACCCCCTAAAGGCTGACATTCTTACATTGCACAAGAGCTGAAAAATATTCCTCCCACTCTATTTTGTATTCTTACACTGTGCTCAAAGGCTTTGACCAAAACCTCATTTGGGTAGCCAAGGATCATTTTTCAAGGTTCCCCCACCCTCCTCCGCTTTCTTATTCTCTGCCAGCTCACCACTTGGCAGAGTCTCCACTGCTAGACAGGCCAAACTCAAGTTTCGCTATAGATGTCTCAGGGTGTCTTCCCGGTCTGCTTGGAAAAAAAAATCACTGATGATACTCTGTCACCCTTCAGGTGAATGAAGACACCACCTCTTCCCTCACCACCTTGGATCCTCCCAAACAGAGAAGTCACATCAAAACCTATTTTCATACAGTAGCCCAGCACATTCCTGGCCCAGTAAGCTCTGATGTCCCAGCTTAAATAGAAATAATTCAACAGCCAGCCATCCCCAGTCTTTTCAGCACAAGGGACTGGTTTCATTGAAGATAATTTCTCCACGCACCAGGACGGGGGATGGTTTCGGGATGACTCAAGCACATTACATTTCTCGTGCACTTTATTTCTGTCATTCTTACATCAGCTCCACCTCAGATCATCTGGCATTAGATCTTGGAGGTTGGGGACACCTGCTCTAAAAGAATCTCTCTAAATGGCCAAAATCACACCTCCTAGGAGCAGATGCTCTGCGATCTTGCAAGTCAAACGAAAAGCAAAGCCATCTATTTCCTGTTAAATGTGACCAGATTCAAATATCCTTTAGTTATTAAAGAAGCCAAACATTCTTAATTGTTTATTGATTATTCAAATCACATAAACCTGAGATATCTGAGTGTGGTTACCAGGGGTTCCCAACCTCCAGGATCTAATGCCTGATGATCTGAGGTGGTACGGATGTAATAATAGCAGAAATAAAGTGCACAGAAAATGTAATTCACTTGAATCATCCTGAAACCATCCTCCCCACCACCCCAGTCCTTGGGAAAATTGTCTTCCATGAAACCTGTCCCTGCTTCCAAAAAGGTTGGGGTCTGCTATTCCATAGGGATCCTTCTTGCTACTGAACTCATCATTAGCATCAACTGCGCTGTCATGAAATATAAGCACTGTTGGCTTTTCAACTGGTATATGTCTAGAAAGATTAAAGTTAACTATGAGAGTCGCTGCTTGCTATTCCATATAATTAAACACTACGGCTTTGGAGAAGGCAATGGCACCCCTCTCCAGTACTCTTGCCTGGAAAATCCCATGGACGGAGGAGCCTGGTAGGCTACAGTCCATGGGGTCGCTAAAAGTCGGACATGACTGAGCATTTCACTTTCATGCATTGGAGAAGGAAATGGCAACCCACTTCAGTGTTCTTGCCTGGAGAATCCCAGGGATGGGGGAGCCTGGTGGGCTGCCGTCTATTGGGTCACACAGAGTCGGACACGACTGAAGTGACTTAGCAGCAGCAGCAAACACTACTCGTTGGAGGGTATATTATGTCTATTGAGGCTGTTGTTACTGTATTGGACCCTAAAATGTTTAATAACCCTCCAAGGTTGAATTTTTTTAATAGTTACTAATGAACACCCATTAACTTGTACAGAAGGCAAAAAGAAATCAATGCATTAAATGTCAGTTAGTTTCTGCTCTAACCTATGTTTTTGCTTAAACCTGGTGTTCTGGCATGTCAGCCCTTACAAGTGCAGGCGTGCTCCATATGCAGAGAAATCCATGCAGAGAAGTCTGGAGTGATAGAATTCTTAGAGTTTTTTAAACTTTCTCTGCCTTTAGAGCAAATGTTCCCAATTCTTTAGCTCAGATGTTTAAGCTCTCCGGTCATCATCCTCTGCACCACCATCAGCCAAGATCCATCACATGGTATGTTTTTCATTGTGCCTCCCCCACCCCAGTGGCTTCCAAACTGCTGCCTTGACTGGTGGGGGGTGGATTTCTCTAGGTTCGGTGGTTAATGCATTTTCAGCATAGTCTCTCAGTAAGAAAGAACTGTAGTTGGCCAACTTTTCACCAGATTTGTCTCCAATTACACGGAAATCATCAACACCACCTTTCTCCTTGAATGTTCTTTGGATCTTTCCATCCTTTAACACAAGTGGGAAGTGACCAGAACCTGAAGCACGCACACCAAGGACACTTTGCATGCGTGAGGACTAGGTCGTTTCAGCAGTGGCCGACTCTTTGCATCTCCATGGACTGTTGCCCACCAGGCTCCTCTGTCCATGGGATTCTCCTAGCAAGAATACTGGAGTGGGTTGCCATTCCCTCCTCCAGAGGATCTTCCCGACCCAGGGATCGAACCTGCATCTCTCTCGTGCATCTCCTGCACTGGCAAGTGGGTTCTTTACCACTAGCACCACCTGGGAAGCCCCTAGCATGCATGCAATGGAAACCAAAAATATCAGCTGAGTAATGAACTGATATCTTTTAAAAGAAAAATGCAATTCTGCAGCATATGCTACAATGCGCCCAGATGACAGTGGGACATGCCTACTAGAAGATCCATCAAAAGAAAAAAAAAAAAAAAAACAGAAGAACATATTACAGACTGTGTGGAAATAAAAAGGAAGAGACTGAATTTATTGCCAGGACTAAGGCATGCTCATAAGCAAGAAAGATATCACACCCAAAAATACTTATGGTCAAAAGTGCATAAAATGATCCACTTCACAGAATCAGGGATTTACTCCAAAGTCCCAAGTTGATTCAAGAACGTTCGTGGTGGGGGGAGGCCTCATGTTTCTAAAGTCGAGTGTCTTTCTGTGAGGATGGGCCTTAACCAGAGTCAATTTTCCTTGCACTCCACATACGGCACCTAGGGCTCAGTGGAGTGTTTAGAGAAATTAAATAAGATGGCCATTTCCTTCTCTCCTTCCCTTGAGTAGTCCTTCAGCCCCTACAGAGTTTAAAACTGTAATGTGTTTGGGATTACTGGATGGCGAGGAGACAGCCGTCCACACGGTGTGATTCCCATCGAAGGCAAACTGTGTAAGCAAACACTTGGCCGGCTTTCTGGGCCACTCTCTCCAGCTCCATCATGAAAATGCTCCCGGCCTTTCTCACAGGTGCCGAGAAGTCTTCACAAGTAGTTCTCCAGCGATCGCCTTGCAATCCCAGAGCCTAAATGATAGATGATAGTAGGCCTCGAGAAATACTGTCACCAGGCCCAAATTGAATCTCAGAGTCGAGGAGAGGGTCATGGGAGGTGACTCAACATACACCTGCACATTCAGCTCGGTTCTGTGGGTCTCTGCTCCCAGGTGTAGAGCAGGCGTGAGGGATGGGGCGGTGGCAGCCCTCTCGACCAAACTTGCTAATGATGTGATTGACTCTAAAGATGATCAACATGGACTCTGTTCATTTATCTACCTCATCTGGAATCTTATTTAGTCCAGAATGACAATCATTACTTATCCTGGAATCTCCCCACAGTGACAGCCGTGTGTGGTGGACGTTCGGGAAGTTGAATTAATTGTCCTTCCTGAACATAAGATCTCAAAGGCAGAGTTTCCTTTTCCTTTTTCATTTTTTACGTGCACATTCTTGATGTACATTTAGGGCTTCATTACTGCGCTATTCCGTTTATTCTTTCGTTTATTTTTAATTGGAGTATAGTTGCTTTACAGTCTTGTGTTCGTTTCGGCTGCACAATGAAGTGAATCATCTATAGGCATACACATATCCTCGCCCTCATGAACCTCCCTCCCACTCTCTAGGTCTTCACCGAGCCTTGAGCTGAGCTCCCTGTGTTATATAGCAGCTTCCCCGTAGCTATCTGTTTTACACAGGGCACTGTAGGTATGTTTACTCTACTCTCCCAGTTCGTCCCATCCCCGCCTTAAGTGGTTCTTATTCACTCTTGAAATGTGCCACCGTGTTGCATTGTTCCTACATGGACGTCTGTGTCGATGTGTAGAGTCTTCGAAAACTCTCTTCATTGGTCTTCAGGGGATAAAACAGGGTATTCTAAACAGAGCACTGATGGAAGACGGATTAGAGTGAATAAGCTGTCTGAATCGAAGAACCAGTCTGTCACTTCTCACAGTTACTTCAACAAGTCTGCAATTACGTGGATCAGTAGCACTGGAATCACGAAAATCTAATTGCTTGAGATGATGCTAAGACTCAGGCTCAGTCAGTTCATTCAGTTCAGTTGCTCAGTCGTGTCTGACTCTTTGTGACCCCATGAACTGCAGCATGCCAGGCCTCCCTGTCCATCACCAACTCCCAGAGCCCACCCAAACTCATGTCCCTCGAGTCGGTGATGCCATCCAACCATCTCATCCTCTGTCATCCCCTTCTCCTCCCGCCTTCAGTCTTTCCCAGAATCAGGGTCTTTTCAAATGAGTCAGCTCTTCACATGAGCTGGCCAAAGTATCGGAGTTTCAGCTTCAACACTAAAATAATGCAAAGAACAAATGAACTTAGGAAGCCTTTTAAATCCTCCCAGGTTTAAACCACAAATCCTCTAGGGAACAGGCTATCTCAGGAAGTGCTAGCGCCACCAGGAAGCTATCTGAGAGTTCAGATAGATCCTTAGGGACTTCCCTGGCAGTCCAGTGATTAAGACTTCACCTTCCAGTGCAGGGGGGTGTGGGTTTGAGCCCTAGGCAGGAAGCTAAGATTCCCACACGCCTTGTGGCCAAAAAACTGAAACAAAAAGCAGAAGCAATGCTGTAACAAATTCAGTAGAGTTTACAAATGGTCCACGTCAAACACAAAAACAAAACTCCTTAAGTAAATGTTTACATTGCTGCCTTTGCCCAAGTGGAAAACCTTAATGAAGTGATGGCAGCTCTACAGTCCCTTTTACTTTTTGTCTACGTTTCATAGTATTTCAGGACCTCCCAACCCTCCCTCTCCCAGGCCCCGCATCTCTCCCATCCCCTGTATTCTTTGCCAGGACAACCACAAAGGTAAGTCACAGAGGGCAGTGCTGGCCCTCGGCATCACTTCCCTCTCAGTCAACTTCTTTATACTCTCTTTAACCTCAGTTTTTCTAATCAAAATGAAGAAGAGTGAACTGCTATACAACACAAGTGCTCTCTCTCTCTTCAGTTCATAATTATGGTAAATAATGCAAAACGTGGGGAGTGGGGCGGGAGGAATGAGGCACCTGGGGAGGGCATCTGGGGAAAGGTCAGTTGAGGGCCAGAAGCAGTGGAAGGCAGTGGTTAAGACCACTTCTCAGTGCGGTGGTTGTTGTTCACTCATGTCCAACTCTTTGCGACCCCAAGGAGTTCAAATTGCCTTTCTTGAAGTTTACCAGCATACTGGTGATGTGATGCAATCTGACGTCCTGACTCTTACTTTGCGGAGCAACCCTGCTTACCCACTACTGACAAAGTCTTACTGGAAAAGCCAGGTATGGCTGATTACACATGTCCTTGACCCTGGTGGACTTGGGTCTATTGGGCACCCTTGCCAGTTGGAGGAGGGTCCCGGGACCCACCTGCATGGCTGGTTTTCCCGGTGCCTCCCTGAACTGTCTCTCCTCTTAGGCCAGCCAGCCCTGGCTCCCACACTGCCCTGGCAGGGGTTCTTCTTTATAAATTTTCTCTCAGGTATATACTAATTCTTTCTTGTGCTGCGCTGTGCTAAGTCATTTCAGTTGTGTCCGACTCTTTCTAACACTATGGAGCCCACCAGGCTCCTCTGTCCATGGGATTCTCTGGGCAAGAATCCTGGAGTGGGTTGCCATCCCCTCCTCCAAGGGATCTTCCTGACCCAAGTATCAAACCTGTGTTTCTGCATTGACAGGTAGGTTCTTTACCACTAGTGCCATATGGGAAGCCCAAGTCTTTCTTAATTATGACTCAAAACACAGTACCAAGCCACAGTGTGTGTTACAACTGTAATTCATTAGCAGCAGAGGCTGTGGGAACATGTCCTCACCTCTCATAGGCAATTGGAATGTGGATTCTCTGGCTGTTGGGTTTGCCACAATCTTTGTGAAGTGAAATGCAATATTAGTTTCTAAGGCTCTCCCAAGCAACTGTCCTCTAATGGGAAAGCTTCAACAAAAAATATGTATTGCATGCCAAGTAGCTAACCTCACTCTCATAAATATTAATATCATAGGCAGAGTCGAAATATCCTTGGTAAGATGAATGTGTTTCTTTGGGTTTCCAACAAGAAAATATCTTGCAAGCTGAACCCATTTCAGCCATCGAGAGGCATAAGCTTTTGGTGGCAGGCTGGGGGTGCAAAACAACATCACTAATTGTTCCAGGAGGAGTGCGTCTCAGAAGAACTTCTCCAATATCATCCTCTTTCCACTAAAGAGGAGGATAAAAACATAAGAACAGATGTTGGATTTGGAAAGATCTCAAGCTGTGACTGAAGCACATGTAATGTGGAGGGGTCGGTTGGCTTAGCGCAGTGACTGGTACTCAAAGTGTGGTCCCCATGCCAGGAGCGTCAGCATCCTCTTGGAACTTGTGGGAGATTACATCCTCAGGCTCCACTGCAGACCTGCTGAGTCAGAAGACCAAGTGGGGCGATGGACGGTGTTCTGTGTTTCACAAGCCCTATCTTCCCTGGCAGCTCAGATCGTAAGGAAGCTGCCCACAATTCGGGAGACCAGGGTTCAATCCCTGGGCTGGGAAGATTCCCCTGGAGAAAGGCATGGCAACTCACTCCAGAATTATTGCCTGGAGAATTCCATAGACAGAGGAGTCTGGCAGGCTACAGTCCGTGGGTTCACAAAAGAATTGGACATGACTAAAAGACTAACACACAGGTGAGTCTGATGCCAGTAGGTTTTATGAAACACAGTGGTTTATGGTCTTGGGAAAACCTAAGTGTGAACCCTGTCTCCAGGATGGTCCATGGGTCCCTTGGTACATGATTTGACTTCTTCAAGCCTCACTTTACTCTTACATGCTGCTGCTGCTAAGTCACTTCAGTTGTGTCCAACTCTGTGTGACCCCATACACGGCAGCCCACCAGGCTCCCCCGTCCCTGGGATTCTCCAGGCAAGAACACTGGGGTGGGTTTCCATTGCCTTCTCCAATGCATGAAAGTGAAAAGTGAAAGTGAAGTCGCTCAGTCGTGTCCGACTCTCAGCCACCCCTTGGACTGCAGCCTACCAGGCTCCTCCATCCATGGGATTTTCCAGGCAAGAACACTGGAGTGGGTTTCCATTGCCTTCTCCGACTCTTCTATGAAAAGGGGATAATATTACTTACCTCATAGAGTTTTAAGGATTCATGAAGAAAATCCATATAAATTGCATGCAACTGTGCCTGGCACAAAATAAGTATGTAATCCATATCATCTATTATCATTATTATAGTTACTACTAAATTGTTGTTTGAAGGCTGATGAGAGTCTTTTACTTAAAGTACTTTCCAGGTGGCGCAAGTGATAAAGAATCCACCTGCCAATGCAAGAGACGTGGGTTTGATCCCTGGGTTGGGAAGATCCCCTGGAGAAGGAAACAGCAACCCCCTCCAGTATTCTTGCCTGGAGAATTCCCATGGACAGAGGAGCCTTTGACAGGCTACAGTCCATAGGGTCGCAAAGAATCGGACACAACTGAATGATTGAGCATAAGACTATTCATAGGGGCTCTGCCCTTAGTACTGAATGACCTCCCAGAAGCTCCAGCTCCAAACACCATCGTCATGGGCTTAGACTGTCAACATATGAACTCATGGGAACACAAATATTCAGTCAAGAGCAAATTGTATATAACAGAATCCTGCATATTCCGCTTTATAGTGTATTGACTAAAAGAGTAAATGATGATAATAGTAACCCCTCATTACAACAGTGGTATCATATCACTGTACCCATCAGATTTTAAACAAAGGTATGGTTAAGTAAGAGGATGACGCTTAAGTAAGTGAAACTCATCAGCCTTCAAACTTGACCTTCATAAACCATAGATTGTGGGGTGGTAGGGCGAGGAAGGTAAATTGTCACAGAGAGACCATTCTCTTTCTGATATTGAAGCATTATCCATCTTTCAGGGCCATTCACTCTGAAATAAGAAAATCTTGGAACCTTACCGCATTTTCTTTATTTTTCTGGGCAGCCACCATATTGTCTGTTATTTGGGTCTAACACAGAACCTCAACTGCATATTTACAGCATTAAAAACGAATTGTCCCTATTCTGTGCTCCTGCCCCCAAAACAAAATTCCCTCTTTGTGAAGTAGAAGGTAGTGACTGTTATTTTATTCAACAATGTGATCGTGGTGATTTTGTCTCAGCCATCAGTTCAGTAGTCTTCTGTAGGGAGCTGTCATCAGAGACGGGCCGTTAGTGATACCTGTTTATCTATCGACACCAAATGGTGTTCCCAGTCATGTCAATTACGTTGAAATTAATGAAAGATCCTACCTAAATAATCACTTTTTTTAAAGTTATCCCATTGAATTCTATGATGTCCTCTGCATGTGACAAGTACGGCTCCTTAACCCTCCAAGATGAAGCACGCCTATTGGTGGCATTTCGACTCTTATCCATCATTTATACAGGGCATAGGCGGACATGTGGCTCCTGGTGGGTGCACCTGTGCAGACATCACAAAGCCAGGATTTTCCTTTGGGGGATCACAGTGTAAATGTACCCAAGGACATGCGAGATAATAAAACTCAGTGCAACACAACGATGTTGAGAAGTGAGTGGTTATTGTAACTGAAATACTTTGCAGAACAAATGGTTTTTCAGGAGGTTTGTGATAAAGAAGGTGAGTGGGCTTGATGCACTTTAATAGGAGGTTGTTGTGAGTCCTGAGAAGAGGAAAGAATGGCCATAAGAAGGAGACTCCTTTTTCCCCTACAGCTCTCGCACATCTCTGTGATCCAGATTCCATCATGAGAGGGATGGCTGGCCGGTAGATCTACCTCTTCTAACGAAAAGAGAAAGGGAACACACAGCGGTCGGGGATAAGCAGTCTGAGCCCTGGGATTAGACAAACTTGTCATATCTTGGCAGTTGGGAGTCCATGGGCAAGGAATTCTGCAAATTTCATGACCACAGATCTACACATCTGTGGAGGCAAATGTGTCTTGGAATTCGGGAGAATACAGAATTTACATGGGTAATATGATATGTATGCTGCACATTACACATCGCCCTGGCAAGATCTGGGGTAATAAAACACAGACCTAATTTTATAGCAAAATCTTCAAAGCAAGTGGAATAAACAAAGACAACAAATCCGTTCAGTCCAGGCTTTTCTGCTCAATGAAGTCAAGCTGTGGCTCGGGGACTGGGGAGTTATATGGTTCATCTTCCTGTGAGGAAGGTGGAGGCCCATTGCATGGGTTGAGAAATTGACCTTATTTAGAAATTGATCAGGGCTTCCCAGGTGGTAAAGAGTGGTAAAGAGTCTGCATGCCACTGCAGGAGGCAGAAGGGACATGGGTTCAATCCCTGGGTTGGGAAGATCCCCTGGAGTAGGAAATGGAAACCCACTCCAGTATTCTTGCCTGGAAGTCCCGTGAACAGATGAGCCTGGAGGGTACAATCCATGCGTTCTCAAAGAGTTGAACATGACTGAGCACTCATCGTCTTCTTAATAATTGTTCAGAGCAAAGACTGGATAGATCACTGATCCTGATGCTTTTATTTTAACAAATACTTCCCCAGTCCAGATGGCCCTTACTGCATGCACCTGATTTCCACCTGTGGTACACATGCTCCTGTCCAAGTCACCAGCTTTCCTCATGGTCAGTCCACAGTAGTCACCCAGCTTGTGAGTCTGCTCGTCAGGAAGGGCCACTCTGAGAAGCTGTGTCCCAAAAAACTGCTCTCCACACCGGAGCCCGTGTGATCATCCACCATATGCAAATCAGATCCTGCCATCCCCTGGTGGAAATCTTGCAGTGATGTCCCAGGATTCCCAGGTCAGTGACCTGAGCTCTGGACAAAGTCTACCTGCCCAGCACCTGGTCAGGCAACTCTCAGTTCCTGAGCTCTTCTCCTCTCTGAGGCCTTCACACCTGCTGTTCCCTTGGCCCAGAAGGTTCATCTTCCCCTGTTCTCCCAGGTCCCATCTTCTGGTTCTTCAGATCCGAGATTCAGATTGCTCCTTGCTGCCCACACTTGGCCATGCTGCCCTGCCCCACCTGCCTCCAGCATTCTCTTCCTGAAACTCTCTCCAAGGTGGTCAGTGGATACATTTCTGTGCTTGGGATCACACAGTCCCCTGACGGGACATGAGTCCCACAAAGTCAAGGCACTGTTTTGCTGGCTCCTGAATGGTGGGGCTTAGCACCTTGGTCGGCACATGGCACCCTATGAGTCAGGTGCTACCATCCCTATGCAGTAGATTTGACAGTCAAGTAAGAGAAAGACCAAGTCACTTCCACAACATCACATGCAGACACAGTGTGACCTCAGAACTGGGGCGGAGGCATTCCACCTTTCCCCCCACGACCATGGAGATGGTGCGGGAACAGGATGGACTTGGGAGATGCACCCATGTGGATATAGGGCAGGGTGACAATGCAACAAAAGTTAACTTTCAAATTGAACTGAAGAACTGGTCAGGACTCTGGAGCGGGAGTTGGTGGAAATACTTAGAACAATTGCTTATGATTAAAGTTCCCTGATCCAGGTAACAGAGCTTACAAAAAAGGAAAAAAATTCTGTCTGGCCTCCTGCTCCTGAGGCCACTAGTGTCGTCTGTTCTCTGCATGGGTTGTGGCAGAGAAGCCTCACTTTCTAGCAGAAGACAAGATGGCATTCTTTCCTTGAAGCTCCAGTCCTATCTCCCCAAACACCCTCTTCACTGATACCCCAGGCTGATCATGGCCCCGCTGGTAAGCGTGGTGAGCTCCCCTGTTAACCCCAAAACAAGCTTGCAAAGCTTATGTTTCAGGGAGCTGCCTGCTTGTGAGACCTTGTGTCAAGTTCTTTACTTACATAAGTTCAGTGACTCTAATGATCCTGTATTAAGGAAATTGTTGATGATGGTCATTAACACTAATTGTTCATTTATTTACCAAAATTGTAAATGTCTCACCTCTTCTTACTTGCATACAATGACAGATCAAAAAGCTGGAAGCATATGTTAGACCTATACATCAAAAAAAGTTCAGTAAACATTTCTTAAATAATTCCTCTCAATCATCAGAATTCTATGAGAAAAATAATGTATATTCTTCATCTTTAAGGGGAATCTGGTGAAGCTGATACCCTGAGGTGAAAAATGAACACCAGATGACAGAAAAAACATGACAAAATTCTTGTCTAAAAGTAAATCGGTTGATTTAATAGGTGAACCAAAGGCATATTTAGTCTTTAACTATTTTCCTTCCCTATCCTAATTATTGACTATTTTTTTTCAATATAAAAGGTTTATATCCACTAAGCTGTCTCTAAACCTGGGCGCGTAGAAAGAAATTGAGTCATACATAATATATTTGTGGAAAATGAGAAGAGTCATCAGTCTAGTAACCTATTCTCTAATGCTATTTAATTTAGAAATAAAGTAGGGCCTATTTATAGGGGTAAATACAATGAAATAATTCTGAGTTATGTATCCAGAATTCAAAGCAAAGCACATAATATGGTGAGAGTTAATTACATCAGCATCTGGCTCCCAATGAAAGGAAGGACACTTATTAAAGTGGAATACTCAGGGAGGCTGTGTGGTGGTAAAAGAGTCCACATCTAGATTGTTAGTCGCTGAAATCCATTACACTCTTCAACTATCATAATAACCACAATAATAGCAAGTGGCACTTAAATAACACTTTTCAAACACAATGTCCTAATACTTTGCATTTATGTGGGCAAAACGTCATCATACTGGGCATTCACAGCTCAGAGAGCACTTTCCCTTGTGGTGCCTCATGGGAACCTCACCAGACAGAGATGACACTGTCCACAGATGCTTATGTTCAGAAACATAATGTGCCTGAGGTCACACTATGGTATCTACAGGAGGCTGGTCCATATTCGAATCTCTTGGAAGTTTCCACATCTAAGTGGGAAACAGAGGCCCCTATAGTATGCATGTATGATACACATGCCTTGCCTGTTAACAGGAAGGATGAATGGACCACAGGTCCTTAAAAACATTCCCTTAAAAGGCAACGCATCTTTTTTGTTGTTCAATCTTGAAGTCGTGTTCGACTCTCTTTGCGGCCCCGTGAACTGCTGCACACCAGGCTCCTCTGTCCTTCACTACCTCCCAGAGTTTGCTCAAACTCATATCATTCATTGACTTGGTGATGCTATCTAGCCACCTCATCCTCTGCCTCCCCCTTCTCCTTTTGCTTTTAACCTTTCCCAGAATCAGGGTCTTTTCCAATGCTTTGGCTCTTGGCATTAGGTGGCCAGTTTGCAATTTAAAAAGTGCTTTCCTATACATAATGTCATTTGAACCTCACAACCTCATCATCAGACAGAAAAGACAGGAAAGGCTTTCAATTCCAATTTCAGCAAAAAGAAGAAAATCTGCAACCAGAGAGGTTGACTAGGTCACCCAAGTTTTCTAAGCCAGGAAAGGCCAAGAGAAAATGCTGATACAAATTTCTGATACAAATGCTAAGCAGTAGGTGAAAGAACCCTACAGTAGAACTAGTGGTAAAAAACCTGCCTGCAATGCAGGAGACATAAGAGACACTTATTCAATCCCTGGGTTGGGAAGATTCTCCAGGAGGAGGGCATGGCAATCTGCTCCAGTATTCTTGTCTGGAGAATACCCATGGGCAGGGGAGCCTGGCGGCTACAGTCCATGGGATCACAAAGGGTTGGACACCACTGAAGTGACTTAGCATACACAGGGTTATTCCCTCTCACTGTCACTGCTGTGGGTCAGGATCTGACCACCCTCTGCATTTCCACTTTCGGAACCATCTCCTCTTCTCTCTTTTTCATTGCATATCATCCATTAGGAATCCCCAAAATTTCAGAAAATGCTAACTTTTCAATAAATACTGTATTTGTAGGATGAATTTCTCCCTGGATGTGTACTTTGTTTCTGCGTTTATCTCCAGTCAAATCCAATAGACAGATTGGTTTGAGAAAAGCATTAAACTGGCCTTGGTATCTGGAGCAGTAGAGATGTCCATTCACATACAGGAAGGGTGGCCTGAGTCCTCATGAAAATAATTAAGTATTTATCATCATTTATAGAGATACAAGCTTTTCTGTCCAGGAGGGTTTTTCTCCCCTGCTCATTAAACTTTATATTGTATATTGGGGTATAGCCAATTAACAATGTTGTGATAGTCTCAGGTGGACAGCAAAGGAATTCAGCTGTGCATCCACATGTATCCATTCTCCTTGGTGTCTCAGATGATAAAGAATCCTCCTATAATGCAGGAAACCCAGGTTCAATACCCAGGTCGGGAAGATCCCCTGGAGAAGAGAATGTCAACCCACTCCAGTAGTCTTGCCTGGAGAATCCCATGGACAGAGGCGCCTGGTGGGCTACAGTCCACAGGGTCACAAAGAGTCAAACACGACTGAGTGACTAGCACCCTCACATTTTGGCATCTTCCCCCAAACTCCCCCTCCCATCCGGGCTGCCACATCACATTGAGTAGAGCTGTCTGTATTTAACAGCACGTTCTTGTTGGTCATCCATTTTAAATACAGCAGTGTGTACATGACCATCCCAAACTCCCTAACTAGTCCTGTCTCCCATCCTTCCCCCCAGCAACTATACATTTGTTCTCTGTCTGTGAGTCCAGGAGGGGTTTTTTGAAAAAATTACAGTCAAGCCCAAGGAAGCCACAGGGGGCTCTGCTGTTCGAAGGGTTTTGGTGGAATTCCCTGAGCTCTTCTGGTCTTGGCTACAGCCCAGGGGTTCACCGCAGATCCTGCAGGAAATGCCTCATTGTCACAGGAAAACCCAGGGCTGAAGACAGCTTCAGGAATGTGAGAACTAACATAAGGCAGCACTTTGAAAGCATCTCACATTTAGGAAATTCACTTTGGCCTCCTCTTTCCCAGGAATAGGGTCAATATACACACCTGTGGGCAGCAGATAGGAGATGCAATTTCCACTTTGTGGTGTTTTTGCTCTCTGTTTCTTGGGGCTTGTTTGTTAAGTGGTAGAGAAGCTGAGGGTAGGGGGAAATTAGAAAAAGATCATGAAGGGAAGAGAAAACTACTCTGGGTAGGGGGTCAAGGTCACTCTTTACTGTGACAAAAGAAGACATTTTAATTGTAAAGAATTCTGCCATCTCTATTTTGTATAGACAGCCCTTCCCTGGAAGGGGAATTTTGATATTATTACTTACTTGAGTTCTAAAAGCTTTCAGGATTTCATAGGCAGAGAGGGCACAAGCTTAAAGCTGGAGACACAGGGACATCTTTGTGTCACTGTTGTCCACTCGAGGCTCACAGCCCAGCTCAGGGAGACCTTGCAGAAGCTGCCTGGTTCTTGGGACCTGCTGAGTCAGCCTTGAAGAAAGTGCTATGAACCACTGCGTTTAGAGCCTGAAAGCACAGAAGTCCTCTCTCATGAGTAGTACCCATAAAAAGATGTTTAACCTGCATGGGAGATGCCCTATTGTGTCGACCTGCCGACAACTGGGTGTAAAACTTTGAGTAAACACCTTCCTGACACCTATTACAGGGAGCCGGCGGGAGGCATGGCCATTAATCAGAACAACTGCAGGGGGCAGGGCTGCCAATGGAGCCCTGGAAAGATGGCTTGGTCCCCTGCCGTTCTCTCTCTTTTGCTTCAAATTAAAATCCAAGGAAATCAAGAAGGAGAGAAACTCCATTTGATTCCCTCTCGCTTCCCACCAGAAGGGGCTGTTTCAACCTGCCTGGGTAGGGAGAGGCATGTGAAGGGTGCTATTGCTATTTGGGTTTTAACTTTTCAGGTAGAGAAGACTAAAGGCTTCCCTGGTGGCTCAGATGGTAAAGAATCTGCCAGCAATGCAGGAGACCTGGGTTTGATCCCTGGGTTGGGAAGATCCCCTGGAGAAGAGAATGACTACCCACTCCAGTACCCTTGCTGGGAGAATCCCATAAAGAGAGAGTAGTAAGGGGATCTGGGATGGAAGAGCCTTCTCCAAGGGACTAGAGGGGCAGATAGGGCTGGGTTTGGGGTCAGGGTTTTCCCAAGGACGAAGATGGGCAGAAGGGAGGTGGAGGAGGCACTGCTGAGAGAGCCCCTGGAGAAGGACAGAAGATGCTCTGGAAGGATGGAGGCAGCAGAGGTGGGAACCATGTCCTGGTGAATAAGGGTTGCTTGGCAGTGCTGGTAGCTGCCTTGGAGCCATAGCGATCAAGTGGAGAACAGGGGCTTCAGACTCAGATTACCTTTGTGTGAACCAGGCTGTGCCAACTGAGGAACTGATATTAGTTCATTAGTCTAATTTGTTTGCAAGTCCAACAAAGTTAGCCTAGGTATCCAACTAACACAATTAGCTATACTGTACTGCATTGTCATAGGTTTATAATACTTTCACACAAACAATACATGAAGAACAAAAAAATAAAATATTTCTTTACTTAAGTACAGCACCTTGAAAAATACAGTAGTAAAGTACAACAGCTGGCATACGGGGGCTGGCATCGAGTGAACAGGCAAGAAGAGTTACTGACTGGAGGAGGGACAGGAGGTGGAGATGGTAGAGCTGAAGGGTCGTCAGCAACAGAGACGGAACACACGTTCGCATCTTTGAGAGTTCACAGCTTGAAGGTCCCTAGGCAGAGGACTCACGCTATCCCTAATAAAATCATGACCACATTTCCAACACAGACATGAATCTCAGCATAACCCTGCATGGAAGCAAAGCTGGATCCAGCAGGCTAGCCTCTCTGTAGCCATTTTCAGCTCTCTCTTCCTTCCTAGGTCCCATCAGAGAGACTCAAGTCCAGAAAACCCTCAGCAGTTTGTTTGGGGCCATAGATGCAGCCCTGGCCAATAAGGTAAGAGGAGGAAAGTTATGAGAAGAACATTCCTTCTTTGATAAAAGTTAGGGAGGAATAACAAGAAGCATCTCTCAGTCAAGGGTCAGCATCCTGTCCCTGGTCTCTATTAAGACAAGGATGTGATGTTTGCCCTTGTGGCCTCCATCTTCTCACAGTGAAGAATTTTACTAGTATGTGTATGTGCTCAGTCGTGCCTGACTCTTTGTGACCCCGCCAGGATCACATGGACTGTAACCCACCAGGTTCCTCCCTATGGGATTCTCCAAGCAAGAATACTGGAGCGGGTTGCCATTTCCTCCCCTAGAGAAGCTTCCAACCCAGGGGTCAAATCTGGGTCTCTTGTGTCTCCCGCATGGTCAGGCAGACTCTTGACCACTGAGCCACCTGGAAAGCTCCAAGATTCTTACTAAGGAAATCATAAGTGAACTTCTTCTCATTGAGTTATCTAAAACTCATAGCCAAAAACAATCTAATACAAAGATCTGGGATCAAACCTGAATCTCCTGCTTCTCCTGTGGATTCTTTACCACTAGCACCACCTGGGAAATCCTTAAAACTCAGAGCTTGAAAACCAGATAGAATGTCATCTATCCATCAATCTCACATTTTGCTCCGTTTGTTTGAAAAAACAAGTTTGCATTTAGTTCTGGGTAAACTAGAGTGAGCACAATTCCTTTGTATCTGTCTTCAAAGTCTAATGTAAAACAGTCATCTTTTCATCTTCCAGGTGGAGTTGAGTTCCACGTAAAAAGTATAGACCTGTGAAAGTTGGAAGCCCTTAGAGGCAAGATCACATGCTAAGGCAATGCACATGCAGAAGAGAACATGATGAGATCCAGAAAGCTGGAAATCATGGAGACAGAAAGGAGGGACACAACTGAGATACTAGCAACATAAAATACCACTATAGAAACCAGCCTCCCGGTGCTACATGTTCAAAGGACAGTATCATGGTGATCTGGGCAGAAGAAGTGCGATGTGAGGTTGTATACAGGTGGATGCAGGGATGCTGAGGTCAACAAGGCTTCAGGGCTGGGACCTTGATACATACATTATGAGCTGAGGACTGCATCTGGCACGACTAGGAAAATCTCCACAAGTGAGTGAACGAGAAATAAAACAGGGAGTCATGGTGACATGCCAGTCTTAGTGAAATCCAGGCTCCAGTGATTCGATTCTCTTCTACTTGCCCTCTGCCTTCCTGCATGACTCAACTTGCAATGCAGAGACTTCTAAGGAGTAAGAGACCACTCTTATCTTCTTAAGAGAAGATGAAGGACAGCAGTAGATGTAAATCAGAGCAACGAGCATTTGGAATCTGGCTAGCGCCTTCTTTGCCTGACGACAGGTCTGTTTCTGGTTCTTTTTCAGATGAAAGATGTAAGGAAAGTGGTGGATATTATTATTCTCTGGGAAATGTTGAGAATTTGGCACTTTCCTTCCCCCCCTTTGCCCTGCTGGCTGACCTGTGGCATCTCTCCACTTGCCTGTTTATAATTAGGGTCCCCACACAGTCCAGATGGCTGGCTCTCCACCCAGGTGTGCCCGTCCGCACACGCTGCACCCATCTGGGATATGAAGATGAGCAAATGTTGAAAAAGTTAACCGTTCCCTTCTTTTCTCACCCTCTCTCTGAAACATATCATTTAACTCTCATTCCACACTCTCTTTCTCATGCTTTTCTGATTGTACAGCTTGAGCCACCAAGCAACATATAGATGATCCCTCAGATGTTGAAATTACCAATGTGGAATTAATTGTAGTGTAAAAGGTTGTCAAGCAAGGTCCCTTTTCCACTTTTTCATCTCTCTCTTGGGGATGTTGACTTCCTGAGCTAAGACCTTATAGATATCTGTAACTATTTTAAAAGAGAAAAGAAAACAATTAAACAAAGCAAATAATTTTTATTTTAAAAAATTAAAGAAAACAAAAAATTAAACAAAATTAAAGAAAACGATGCACTCTGATGAGAAATAAGACCTCCAAATGGGGCAGTGGGATTTCTGAGCCTTTGCCAAGATACATGATCGGGCAGGTGGTTTCCTAATCTGAGTACCCCTGCCCTTACCAACCAGACTCTCACTGTACCTTCAGACACTGATTCCCACACAGCTTGCAAGAGACTAGTGGGAGAAGAAAGAGACCACAGTGGCTCTGGTGACTCGGTGGTAAAGAATCCACCCACCAACGCAGGAGACACAGGTTCCATCCCTGGGTCTGGAAGATCCCCTGGAGGGCACAGCAACCCACTCCAGTATTCTTGCCTGGAGAATTCCACGGAGAGGGAGCCTGGCGAGCTACAGTCCACGGGTTGCAAAGATTTGGACATGACTGAGTGACTAACACTTTCACTTTCTTTTCTTAGAAGAAAACTCTCAATATCTCCCTTCCTCTCTCTTGCTGTACCTATCTGTCTGTCTACCTGTATGTGTATCTATCTATTTATCTATAGTCCATCTATTCGCCCCTCTTCTTTTTACATTTTTGTTGCCATTATGATATTTAAAAGTCCCATTAGCAAAGAAAAAATCTATCACTGAGCTTGCCCCCTCACATAAATACTTTCAATTCCTGCATGATTCAGATAAAGTGGGATTTGGGTTAAAATTGTCTGCCTAACTCTTCCTATTGAAAGTTGTGGAGAACTTTACAAGTGAAGTTGCCTAAGAGGTATTAGCAAACCATGTCATAGTTGTTCAGCCAAAACACGGTGCCAGGTTGAGAACAAGTTCATCTGTTTTCAACTGGTTTCCTCAAATAATCGGATTTAAAAATACAGTTTGGATCCACAGTTTCTTGAGTTCTATGTATATTCTTCTTGAATTTTTTTGGAGAAGGGATACCTAAATAATCCTTTGCTTTGGGCTGTGTGAATATTGTTTTTCTCATGTCTGTGATTACTATAATAGGACATTATGATTATACCTGAAACAATATAACAAAGCAGATTTTAAAACAAAGGCTTAAATCATCTGATACAATGTGAACAATCACCAGCATTTGCCCAATGAGCGAAATAAAAGTAAAAAGATTAAGAGATGCTGGCTTACAAGTATATCATAAACTAATAATGCACGGAGAATAATTAGCTGTTGTTGAAGAATCAGCCATAAACCAAGCAGTAGAATTAACACAAGACTCCTTCAATAAACTTTATTTATGAATTCTGACAGAAACAAAGACATCTTGCAACAGTCATAATTACAGTCAACATTTTAAATCATTAATCTTTACCAAAATGTGGTTGATTTGCTTTATAGATTGCAAATTAAGTTAATGGGAAAATGATGTGACTATCTGGTATATTTCTCTAAATATTTAGAAATACACTTTAAGCTTTTTATAAAATTCTTTAAACTACTCAGGATCTTTAGCCATAATTATATGTGATCCAGAGAAAGAGAAGATACTCATTCCTCATGAATTTAAGGATTAAAAAAAAACCAAAATCATTAAAATAATTTTAATTTACTATATCTTGTGCATATTATACATTTACTATTGAAGATTTGAAATCCATATATTCTTGAAGTCAAAGAAGCAAAATATTATTACTTTTTAAATGTTCATATAATTCCTTGTGTTTTGGGGAAAGGATTATTAAAATCCTTTTAGAATGTTCCACAAATTTCCAAAAGGAAATCTAGATTTCTGATACACATCAAAATGCAATGTGTGTCAAAAATCACTCAAAATGTTATTTTTTGTTTTAGAAGTAAAATTTTATCTATGCATGTAACTAAATGCATAAATAAAAGAAAATTGAAATAATGATAGGCTGATATAAAACAAGGTTTTAAACATTTACTTGAAGAATGGATTTTAAACATAAAATGTAATTCTGTGTGTATTCAAGTCTCAAGGAGTGTCATTTGTAATTCTCCAGCTGATAGAGCAATAAATGCTCTGAGCAGAGTTATATATTATGGAGAAAGAGTGTGTGAGGGTGTTAGGCTAAGCTTTTTTAACATTTTGTTCATGTTTTATAATTACAAGAGCAAAAATGCATGTAAGTAACAGTGTTCATTTAAAAATCCATTCCCAAATCATTTGAAAATTGTAGAATTGATCATCTTAATTATACAGTTAACTCTTAATTGTTAGGCATTCTGGTTATAATTCATTTACTTCTAATCTTTGACAACAAATCACTGGGTTTTCTTGCATATTTCTATAATGTGTATAATATGAAGACAAGGCTATCGTTTCTTAAACCCATCAAAAAGGGGTGCGTTTTATTCACCCAGGCTGAGTTCTTGTGGTCTAACAATGTGTGTATGTGTTAGTTGCTCAGTTATGTCCGAATCTTTACAGCCCCATGGACTGTAGCCCGCCAGGCTCCTCTGTCCATGGAATTCTCCAGGTAAGAATACTGGAGTGGGTTGCCATTCCCTTCTCCAGGGGATCATCCCGACCCAGGGATCAAATCCAGGTTTTCCTCATTGCAGGCAGATTCTTTATCATCTGAGCCACTAGGGAAGCCCCTGACAATGCTTAGAAACTTATTTTTAATGAATTTGAGAAGGATCTTTAATTCAAGTTTTGTAGAAAATCCATGGTCCAATTTTAAATGATTGAATCATACAATATGAGAATGAAATGAGAATAGTGTGCAATTTACTAACCAGTCTACCTGAGCTGGTTTGGAGTTTATCCTCCAAACCACAGGTTTCATCCAGGACAGTTCTACTGCTGTCAGAATTGTGATGCAACCGCACAAAGGTATTGAGTGAGCACAGAGATGCCTCACTGCCCTGTCTTCTTCTCAGCTGGTATCTGTTTCTGTCCCTGTGCAAAGCTCACTGCCCCACCGTAGTATTCTCTGCATTCGAAATTGAAATAATCATCTGTACTGAAAAGCAGAAGCTTTTCAGACAGTTTTCATTCTCCCTGACAGCATTTACTCAAATTTCTAAGCTTGCAGTTTATTTGTGAACTCACCACCATTATATCTAATGATCTTGATAGTCATGAACTGTTTTTCAGATCTGAGCAATCCTGGATATTCCTTCCAAACTGGATCTGTGAATTGCCTACTGTGAGTGAGGCCGTGGATGGCCTGTTCACTCACCCAACTCTCTCTCCTGGTCCACAACAGGCCCCTTTTCTCAGCAGGAAGATTGCAGAGTCAACGTCCAGCTCAAAGGGCGAACCCTGATATCCAAGGTCATAGACCTCATTATAACCTTTACTGTTCCTAAAAGTTATATGCAGAGTATTTCATGAGAAACACTGGGCTGGATGAATCACAAGCTGGAATCAAGATTGCTGGGAGAAATATCAGTAACCTCAGATATGCAAATGACACCACATTCATGGCAGAAAGCGAAGAAGAACTAAAGAGCCTCTTGATGAAAGTGAAAGAGGAGAATGAAAAAGGTGCCTTAAAGTTCAACATTCAGAAAACTAAGATCATGGCATCTTATCCCATCACTTCATGGCAAATAGATGGGGAAGCAATGGAAACAGTGACAGACTTTATTTAGGGGGGGGGGTCCTCCAAAATCACTGCAGATAATGACTGCAACCATGAAATTAAAAGACACTTATTCGTTAGAAGAAAAGTTATGACCAACCTAGAGAGCATATTAAAAAGCAGAGACCTTGCTTTGCCAACAAACGTCCATCTAGTCAAAGCTATGGTTTTTCCAGTAGTCATGTATGGATATGAGAGTTGGACTATAAAGAAAGCTGAGCACCTAAGAATTGATGCTTTTGAACTGTGGTGTTGGAGAAGACTCTTGAGAGTCCTTTGGACTGCAAGGAGATCCAACCAGTCAATCTTAAAGGATTGATTTTAGAATCCCTTAGGATTCTAAGAAATCTAAGAAATCAGTCCTGAATATTCATTGGAAGGACTGATGCTGAAGCTGAAACTCCAATACTTTGGCCACCTGATGCAAAGAATTGACTCATCTGAAAAGACCCTGATACTGGAAAAGATTGCAGGTGGGAGGAGAAGGGGACGACAGAGGATGAGATGGTTGGATGGCATCACTGACTCAATGGTCATGAGTTTAAGTAAGCTCTGGGAGTTGGTGATGGACAGGGAGGCCTGGTGTGCTGCAGTTCATGGGGTCGCAAAGAATCAGACAAGACTGAGCGACTGAACTAAACTGTTCCTAAAACATGCACAGATGATTCTGCCCTAGCTGATGTTGCTCATGATTTTATTACTTACTCATTTCCTACCTCACAGTATATAATTAAGATTTCTTTCAAATGAAGTTTCTCCTTTTTAATATTTATTTTTTTAATTGTGCAAAATACATATAACTTATAATGTACCACTTTAACCATTTTAAGCATATAGGTCAGGCACAATTAAGTACCTTCACAGGCTGTGCTACCATCACCTCCAATTGTCCACTCAACTCTTCATTTTGCAAAATTGAGATTCTACCCATTAAAAAGTAACCCTCGAACTCCCATCCTCCTGGCCCTTGATAACGACAATCTACTCTGCCCACTGTGGTAACGCTGACTTTCCATCACTAATATGTAGACATGGTCAAGGGAGGCGGTCTGACCTCGCAGACAACAGTGAACATGAGCGATCATGAACTCATCGCAGAGCCAGCTGTGAGTGACCACACGGCACTTGCTGACAGACACTGAGGTCCTCTGTGTTCCCAGCAGCTCACACTGCCTCCTTCCCCCACCCCAGCCCACCCTGCCATCCTACATCGTAGTTAAGTGCTTAGAAATCACTATTTCACTTATTAAAAGTTAATACTCACAGATAACATTTTATTGGATTTCTCACAATTACATAATCCCTTTTATCATCAATTCCACTCATGGAAATAAATATTAAGTTGATTTTGGCATATATATATGAATTAAATATTTCATTTTTAAACTATTATTTGAGGAATAATAGCACTTCTGGATTAAGCATATAGAGGTGAGGGGACGAACAGTAGGAGAAAATGTTCATATCAATGTTAAGAATATATACCTTTGCCCACTATTAATTTATGATAGCCTACAGTGTTGTAACAAAACTCTTAAGGCTAGTGAAGTTCAATGCTGACTTTAAAACTAAAATGGTATATTTTTATATGATCTCTGTTCAGAATCGAAAATGTAATAGTGATTCTGACCTATAGACTGCGGGAAAAAATAAACAGTATGAAGTACTGACAAAACAAAATATGTTGAAAAATTCAAAATATTTACTTGGAAGCTGTGTGTAACATATAGGTTTTATATAAGGCCTACTGTGATGTGTTTAGTTGTGCAAGAGGCAACTTCAGATCATAAATGATAAAAGGAATGTACTCATTAAAAAAGCTGCAGATAAAGGTATAGCTAAAACAAGAAAGTTAACATACCATAATCTCTGCCTTTGTCTGTGTTTTACTTGAGAATCATAGTTTTTTTACAGATCCATCTTTTATATTTTGAATTGGAGGAAGATTGCTTGATGATATTGTGTTGGCTTCCGGCGTACAACGATGTGAATCAGCCACAAGTACACATATGTCGCCTCCCTCCTGAACCTCCCTCCACCCCACGCCTGGAGGTTGTCACAGAGCACCAAGCCAAGCTCCCCGTGCACGTATAGCAGCCTCCCACTGTCTAGTTAACACATGATGGTTCATGTAGAATCACATCATTTTTATACCACCTTCATATCAAATTGTCAATTCCTGACAATGTGATCTTACCATATACTCTGAAATATAATACATTTCTTCCTTGGGTAAATATACATTCCTCCATATCCTTTTAGAAAACAGTTCCAGGGAATTTCCCTTTGTAGATATTTCAGTTGTGAAGCCACATTTGCCAGTCTGGTTTGGTATAAAACGATGAAAAATTTTGTGTGACCATAGAGATGTCAATGATTTCTTAGCTTACAAGGACAGCAAATTCAAATGCATGCAAAGAATATTAGTAATATTTTAGAAGTATGTTTGGAAAATATTACCGTTTTTCTTGTCCAAAATTTTAAACAAATAATGTTTATAACTGAAGCCTCAAATTCAGTTGCTGATTTTACTCAGTTGCTTCATTATTCTTTTGCTGTTGTTGCTGTTGAATATTGTACAACTTGTAACTTCTCTTGTTATTTCTCAGGTCAGGTTTGAAATTTAATGGTATAAGTACCATTTTCTCTGGTTAATACAGTTTGATATCGCTTCAGCCACAAAAGAAACTCTTTTACCCCCTAACAACTCGGTGTATGTTTCTCCAGCATCCCAAATCAGCTAACAACGAGCCTCATTTCACTCAAAACAGAAGTTCGTAAAATGATTTTAAAAGGTTATACTTATGATTGCAGTGCATTTATATGAAACACAAGAGGAAATTAGCTCAAAACACTGATAAAAAATCGCATAACATTAATGTCAAACAATGTTTCTTGTCATGCAACGATAACCTCAAACACTTCCCTCAGTTTGTAAGGGTGACTGCCGCTGCTGAAGGCTGTGCTCGACTTTTCTGCATTGAAGAAACATTTTTATCAGTTGGAGGGAGAATTATGTTTTTGTACATAAAATTTATTTTGTGTACTCAAATCAGATAAAAGTTCAAAGCATTTTATTCATAATTTTCCACTTATGTATATTGACCTTTTTTTTTTAAACTGGTTTCTTCTAAGTGTTCCACACTGGGATGTCAAAAACTGCTTGCAGAAATAAAAGTATCCTCATTATGCAAATTTAAGTTTCACTGATAGGCATGTTCTGTTTTATAAATTACATCCTCTTGTCAGAAGTCAAAGTGTATTTGAATAACTTCATGAAAATTGTCACCAAGATTTAAACTTGTGTGTCTTATATGCCATTGTTGATTTAATTCAGGGGCTGAAAAGTGGCCATATATTTATTTTTAAATGTGTGCATGATTACTGTGTCACCAATGTTATCTAAATGAAACCTAGATGAAAGTGAAATTTTCATGTATATTTGGATAAAGTTTTGCATTTTATAAATGTATTTTAATTTACAGGTTTAATAAAATATGCTAAGTAGTATCAGTTGCTGTATATTTTAGTGCCAACAAATTTGTTTCCTACACACTTGGAATTTTCCTAAGGGGTAAAATAAATATACATGTTTTCACAAAATTATTAAAATATCAAAAATTAAAATGAAAAGGGGATTTGATTTATGAAAATTATTTCCTGTTCACCAAGATGAAAAACATTCCCAATTTGCATTTATATGTCACATCCTGGAAAACAAAATGTGGTCTCATTGAAATTGAGAATATTTGCAAATATCCAAACATTGAATAAATGATTTTTTTTAATGTGAGCTTAAAAAATACCTAATAGTTTTAAATTTACTACTTAAACAATCAAAAGAAATCTGGAAGAGAACTGAAGGCATGCATTGACATGATCATTTTATTAGAGAAGAAAATGTATTACATTTCCTTTTCAACCATTCCTGATAAAAGATCAGATTTCAGTTTAAAAAAAAAAGTATGTCCTATACAGAGCAGTTGCGTTTGGAGCTCATTTGATTTTACTTTTCAGAATGCCCAGTACCAGTGTTAGAGTAATCTTTGATGTTACAAAAAGTAGAAAAATCAAAGTGAAAAACTAAATCTGTTCGTTTTTCAAACATATTAATCTTGTCAAGATAATACATAAAAATCAATCCTTGAAATTTTTTCCAGAGCCCTTTTCCTCTCTTTTATCCAAAATATGAAACCACTTAGGAGGATAAAGCAACATAATGTGAATGATTTCAGAAAAATAACCTCAGTTATATTTTGGCTAAATAAAGTTGAAGATAGCTCAAGTGGCCTGAGTTTGCATGGCCAGAAGAATGTTTGTACCACCATTGGCATTCGTCATATGTGATCAGCTCATATGTACGGCAGACTGAGAATTTCTCATACTGCTTTTTTAAGAATTCAACTGAGTTTCAAGCCCCTGACAGTAACAAATACAAATTGCACCAGCCCCCAAAAAAATTGTTGGGGCTAATTTTAATATTAATGAATTCTTTACAACCTCAGTTCAGCGGTTTCGATTAAGCTTTAATTAGTAGCCAGAGGGGAATCCAAAACAAAAATAAGGAGTTGAATTGCTAATTAAGTTAGTTTGATGAGGTAGAGGTTTAGTAAAAGACTGGTTGTTGTTAGCTGTGCAAGTTCTGACAAGCTAAAAATACTAAAGATTATCATTATTGTAACTAACATTCTTTGTTACCACCAGCTTTCTGCACGGAGCAGACAGTTCATTAGAGTCCAGTGCTTTTGTCTGTCAGTACTGGAATTAAAACCTTGTTAAAAAGAGAGCACTATATGGGGATGAGTGCCTGAGACAAGCCTGTGGAACTTTAACTCTGATTGGTTATAAATTACCCGGTTATTACATCCAAGTGAATGTATTGAATATTTACCCACCAACAGTTTTGGTGTCATCCACTGCATTTTCCACAAAGATCTTATTTATTAGAAACTGATGTTGCAAAGGAATTTGTTTTCTAGCGTTGATGGTGTCTCTGCTTCTCTTTACGTTTGGGTCCTGAACAACTTCCAAAATTTCACCATTTGTAAAGAATCTTTAAATTTAGAGAGCAGAAAACAGAAACAGCCCACTATCCACAATAAAATATACCTCCTCTTATGTCTATTGATACTCATTCAATGACTTTTTTAAAATTATTATTTGAATCCTCTCAACAATAAATTCTGTTGAAGAAGAAAAAATAAAATGGATCATTGTTATTTCAAAGCTGGAAATTAACCCTGTCTTATAGTTGCCTATTCCTAGTGTGATGGGAATGCTCCCTGGTACCCCAAAGTCTACTAATTATCCCCTAGAAGGCTCTCTGGTGAGGGAATTCAGTCAGACTACAACAGAGGAATGCAAACCATCTTCTTCAGGATTGTGGAGAATGCAATTTGATTTCTCCATACTCCAATGTTTTCTATAATTTGTATTTTATCCTTTTGCTTAAGGTTTCAAAGCCTTACAAACCCAATAACTTAGGGATAAGAGAAGACAGAAAAATAAATGATATTGTTTCTAGGGTATTAAATATAAGCCTGGCTATCGGAGCCGCATGGCACTTGCGAATCGTAATCAGGTACTTTGATTTAACACTGTTTTGTTTTAAAATAAGGTGGTTGCCATATGTTGGAAAACCGATCTGCCTATATCAGAGGGGCTCCATACCTCTGTAACAAATCCAAAAACTCATTTTATAATACCTTAAATCTACCCATTGTAATGTAGCTCCACAAGTGTAAATCCACAGCAATCTTGGCTCATGAATGTGGCTGCAAGATTACCTATATTATCATTGAAAGCAAAGGGGAAGCAGTGAATTAGAATGCAGTGGATCTCACAAAAATAACTTTCAGTAAATCTTCTTTTAATGCATAGTTTACAATTTTCTTTTGCTCAGCATGAAACTGATTAAGGTCCCCCTCCTGAAGAATACTTCCCCCCCCCCAACATAGGCACATTGTTTAATATAGTTACAACCCCAATACCTGACAAGTCAGAATTTCAATGCCACAAATGTGGTGCTTGTTTAACAGCGGCAGAGAGTATTAATAATTTATCTATTTGAATGTAGAATAGGTTCCAATTATAGTATTTCACATCGTGCAGCCACTGAACACACTTTCTCTTAGAGGCAGAGAGAAATCTTCAGTGTAAGCAAGCCATTGATATTTGCTGGAGGAATTCATAAATTGATGCACATCATGAACTATTTCCACCAATAGTCACTTAGTCACATTTTAAGTGATTAAATATTAGAAGTTAACATTTAACTAAGCAAAAAAAAAAAAAAAAAAAAAAAAACAATGGAAAGAAAACAGAGAGAAAACTTCTTTAAACTAATGCTGTTGCTTTCTAAAGAAGCATTCTGGAAATCTATAAAATTAAGGATGAAATTTAATCCCCAACATTTTATTTCTAAAAAAATTTCTTTTCCAAAAAATGCATGCTACAGTTTGAGGCACGTATAAAAACAAAATAATTAGAATGTTAACATTCTTGCTTAAATATCTCATTCACAACAATCCATGGTTGTGTTTCAGAGATGCCAAAATTAATTAGTTCAGTGAGTCAGAGTCAAATTAAAATATTAGCAAACAAAAAGTCAAACAAACTTGTTGAAATAATCTGTAAAATGTACTGAGAGTTTTATTTCACTAATAAACTATTTTCTGGTATTGGCATAGACAAAGTCTAAAAAATAAAAACTTATTTTTAAAAGTAGAAATGGATGTTATTTATGACTCTTGATTACAAAATATCTCAAAAAACCGTTTTGCTTTCTCACCATCAAGATAGTAAAGGATATTATTTCAAGTAGGCTTTTTTTTGTCTCACAATACCCCTGACTTCAACACATGAAGTCAAATACAGAGCATCTCAGGAAAGATATATTCTTGGACATGGATGTAAAGAATATTTAAAATATATGTCTACAATGCTATGGGATTTCTTTTTTTTTTTTTTTTTTGATGCTTTTAATATTTTCTTTCATCTTATGAATTTCCATCTTTTCATGTCATTCTTGAATATAACTGAGGAGATATGCATAAAAATATGCATATCTTAGACAAATTCAGATGTGTGTCTCCACACAGCACCATGGAAATAATTAGGGTGGGGGCTGTGTTCCCCAGTGTCCACTCCCTGCCCAGAAGCTTCAACCTGCCACATGGGGTCTCCTGTTTCTCTCACTCCCAGAAAGTCTCAGAGTGAACTTGGGGAGGTAGACTAACTTTTATGCTCAAGTGTATTCTTAAGACCAGATTGCTTTTACAATTTTAGAAGTAGAAAGGCCATTGAGGAAAGAAAATGATAGAAACCTGTACATTTCACTTGAAATCATTAGATGATACTTTCATGTCAAAAACTTGTTCAGGCAGAGAGAAATTAAGAAAAATTAGCACTTTTTCTTTCTCCCTGTCATCTAGCTATGTAAATCTAAAAGAAGCAACTGTTCTCTTTCACGATGATACGTCATTTTTAGGTTTCTGAGAAGCAGATCTTCTTTGCTTTGATCCCAGAGACAAAAGCCTACATGAGATTTTAAAGATGATTCTTATGAAAATAATAGAGCTGCTTGCTGCTTAGCTATAATGCTAACTTAATCTGTCCATACGTAAATAAGACAGCAGCGGCATGCAAAAAGCATCCTTTAAACATAATCACCTATTCTATGAAACCCCCTTGGGTATTAGATTTTAGCAAAGTGAGTGCAACAAGAATTTTGATTACTACATCCTGATTGTTTTTAAAGATTTTTTTTATCTTAAAAGTTTATTTGATCCATAACTTGACAATAACATACACATTGTATTGAATTTTTTTTACATGTGTTATCACATTTTATTCTCAAATCATTGGCAAGAACAGCACTAGTATTTTGTAGCATTTACTGGTGCCTAAATTCTGTGCAAATCTTTTCAAAGTCATGTGTTCTTGCTTTGGAGATACTTGCAAGAACACAAGGGCTTTCCTGATGGTGCAATGGATGAAGAATCTACCTGCAATATAGCCAATAAGGAGATGCAGGCTTGATCTCTTTGTGGGGAAGATACCCTGTAGTAGGAAATGGCAACCCATTCCAATATTCTTGCCTGGAAAATTCCATGGACAGAGAAGCCTGGAAGGCTGAAGTTCGTGGGTTCACAAAGAGTCAGACACAACTGAGAACATGTCACATGATACAACAAGAACACAGGCAGCAGGCTGCAGATACCACCTAGCAAACTAGCTTTGAGTCTTAAGCTCAACTGCCCCTGCTGAAAATGGTCACAAGACTACCTTTGATTGTAGTTACCTCCACTCAGCTACCCAGACCTTCACAGTAGGATCTATTCTACACAGAAAACAAGTAAAGGAGTGATATTTAGAGCATGAACCTTTGCTTGGCAATGCAATGGTAAAGGTGGGAATAAAGTCTCCGAGAAGAGAAGAATAAAGTCTCTGTTACTCTATTTTGACATCAGAGGAAGGAGGAAAAGCAAGAGTCCTTTGTGCTTACTGGTATTCCTCACCCTTGCAAGTCACCGTCTGGTGAAGAGTCTGGCACAGAGTAGGGAGTTCATAAAGATATGCTGGTAAGTGAATGAATGAATGAAGCACCTGCCTGGAACCAAGGCCACAGGTTGTGTGAGTCACGTTTCTGCACCAACACAGGCGCTGAAAATGCCACTCTACCTTTGAAAATAACACAGCTTAAGGGTCAGCATGTTAGGAGCTTAGAGAATTGGACCAGGGCTGGAGGAGCAGCAGAAGAGGCAGTTCTGAGTAATGAAGTTTGGTTAGTAACCAGGAGGGCTGCATGGAAGAAAGGGCCCTTGGCACCAACACAGATGACACCAAATACCATCTGTGGAGAGGAGTGGCCATCTCCAGCAAGACAATCCCCTTGGGAGTTTCCTGGTCCATGCACAGTATCGCAGAGGGGTGAGGTGTGAGCAGGGCATGGGACTCTGATTGGAAGCAGGTCCCGCCCTGAGTTGGGGCTCCATCCCAAACAAGCCACAGCTACAGATCTTAGTTTGATCAACTGTAAAGTAAAGCAAATGTCTGACCTACTTCAGATTAGATTTGGAGGATTGCTTGAGCCAATATGTGTGAGCCACTTATCAAACAATCAAGTTCAACTTAAGGTAAGAATTCTTTCAATCAACTGTGATGGAGAGCTGTGGAACTCAAGACTAGAGGAGTGTTTCATAGACCTGGCATCCCTCCCCAGCTCTGCTTCTGTTGCCAGGGTGATCTCTAGAACTTTGCCAAACCTCCATTCTCTCACTGATTAAACAGGCAACCTGCTAGTGCTCAGCTCATGGGTCCGTTGTGAAGATGCTACAAGAGAAGTGTATCTCATGCCGTGGCTGGCTAGACAAAGGTTGTTGCTGCATGGGGCATGTCCAGTGCACCAGGTGGGAACTTGAGCCATGAGTGTGGATCACACTCAAGGTGCTGGACACCACTGGGGCTGTGGGTCCATGTGAAAATGCTTCCCAGATGCAGTGGTCGGGGAGCAGCTTGATGTTGTGATGGGAGTGAACGAGCTGCTCCTTGCCATTCATTTGCCTCTTCAGTCCCCATCGCAGGGACGCACTTAAAATATGCCTCCAGCCTAGAGAAGAAGAGCAGGCTCCTTCCTTCACCATCCTTCTGGAACAACATAGCGTTCAGAGAAGTCCTTTTCCTACAGAGTGGAGTCTGTACTGGAAAAACTAGTGATATTTCCACTTCATCAAGGGTTCCTTGGTATCCCTTGGATTCCTAAGGTTTCCTTGGGATTCTTCAGGCAAGTTTACCTGATGGTTCAGTGGTAAAGAATACACCTGTCAATGCAGTAGACATGGATTTGATCCCTGAGTCAAGAAGATCCCCTGGAGAAGGAAATGGCAACCCATTCCAGTATTCTTGCCTGGGACAAGCAAGAATGGACAGAGGAGCCTAACAGCCTACTGTCCTTGGGGTAACAAAGAGTCTGATTTTACCGAGTGACTAAACAACAACAAAGGCTCCTTAAGGAGCAGTTTTCACTTCTAGACTTGCTCGGTCTCTCTTGTGATGCTCACTCTCTGTGGCAAGTTCACTGAAGGCAATGGCTAAATGTATCTTCTGCATTTAGCCTCGAGCCTCCCCTCTGAAACTGGATGGTCCTATGTGTACTGTTTTTCCTCAAAAATGTGTATAAAATAAGGACAGAGGAAGAGGGCAGGGAAGGGTGATTGTCAGCATCTTCAGCAATAATTCCTGCCACTTACAGTGGTGATGGTGGTTTAGTCGCTAAGTTGTATCTAACTCTTGTGACCGCATGGACTATCGCTGTCCAGGCTTCTCTGTCCATGGGATTCTCCAGGCAAGAACACTGGAGTGGATTGCCATTTCTTCCTCCAGGGGATCTTCCCCATCCAGGGCTCAAATCAGCATCTCCTGCATTGCAGGCAGATTCTTCACTGCTGAGTCATAAGGGAAGCCCCACCACTATATATATCCTTTCTAAAGAGGACTTCTTAGAGCTATTGTGAAACTAACTACCGCAAACATTCTCATATTTTTGTGAAAACTTTTCCCTCCTATGCTTGTGGAGCCAAAGGATCAAAGGCAGGCAGCGTGCAATCTCAGTCGAGTCCTCCCGATGAAGGAGATTATTATCACAGGGAATGGGGACAAAAATGCCTGATAATGATTCCATTCATTGTACATATTTAATGAGTTATGAGGCTTCCCAGGTGGTGCTGGTGGTAAAGAATCTGCCTGCCAAACGCAGGAGACACAAGAGACTCAGGTTTGATCCCTGGATTGGAAAGATCCCCTGGAGAAGGAAATGGCAACCCACTCCAGCATTCTTTCCTGGAGAACTTCACGGACAGAGGAGCCTGGCAATCTACAGTGCGTGGGGGCCAGACACGACAGAAGGACTGAGCAAAATGGGTTATGGCAACTTCTGACTCTAGGTAGAAATGGTCTGGGAAAGACAAAAGGGTTGTTCTTTTGTTCTTTTTCACAAACTATCAGACCCTATTGTTGGAAGTTAAGATCCAATACAATTTTCATTCACAGATAATGAGCCAGCAGCTTTGTGGCGAGCGATACTGGGCTGGGGTACTGCTTCGAAGCTGAGTTCTCCAAGATGTGAAGGGGGAGGTCCCAAATTTGCCTTCAAAGGTTACAACTTTTCATGGAGCTTATAAGGTCCCAGGCAGAATGCAATTTTCTTGCCTGTTATGATTTTAAAAGTGACCGAAACCAAGTAAATTGTTTAAATTCCTTTTTCACATTTAAGAAAAATCAAAAGTATATTATTACTAATAAATGATGTCTTCATCAGAATATTTCACATAACAGGTTTCAAGAAAAATGTGTCAATAATTGTCAAAGGTTTGCCAATCATTAATTAACACCTCTGTATGAATACAAACTTGCTATCCCCACGTATTATAGGTGAAAGAGTACCATTAAAATAAGACTTGATATTTATGAATTTTGTTTTTTGAACTCTTATAAGTTGTACTTAATAAAGTTAATTCAAAGATTTTTTTTTTAAATCCCCATTAAAAAAAATATATTCTCTGGGTGAAAGATGACAGTGTCTTAATGCCTGCAACAATCCCTTTGGAACAAACTAGATAATTTTTTATTTCTTGTATAAAATGGCACTAATTTTAAATTTGCTGTCATTTTCTCACCTGACTTTGTGGAAACAAATCTTACATGTAGTCTAGTTACGATATGTCATTCAGACTGATTTTCACCGGAATTACTCTGGCTAAAGTAAAATGCTAGTTTTCACCAGGAGGAAACAGAAGAAAAATTGATAAGTCAAATTCATTACATAAAACTTCAGTGCTTTTTTTTAAAGTTTGTCATGACTGAATAGCTAAGGATAAAAGGTAAAAGTGAAAGTCGCTCAGTCACGTCCAACTCTTTGTGACCCCATGGACTATACAGTCCATGGAATTCTCCAGGCCAGAATACTGGAGTGGGTAGCCTTTCCCTTCTCCAGGTGATTTTCTGGATCCAGGAATCAAATCGGTGTCTCCTGAATTGTAGGTGTATTCTTTACCAACTGAGCCACAAGGGAAGCCCAGTCTCCAAAAGGTTAGTAGAAACACAAAAATGATTTTCCTGATAGTTACCTCTAATTTTCATTAAAAAATAGAGTCAAATCCTCTTTTCACATACCTATCTCTTCTAAAATAATACACTTTTTTCATTACAGATGTATTTTAGTAAGGAGAGAATCTTCATTTGAAATGATTGGGCCAGGACTAAGTGAATAGGAAATACGGCTTGCTGTGTTTATCTATTTCTAGCTAGACAGGACAAAGTAGACTGTTGTTTGCCAAGGGGTAAAATTCCGTGTTTTATCTCCAAGAAAAACAAATAGAGAAGGATTAATTATGAGGTAAGATTCAAGTCAGTTGTTTTCCTAGGTAGGTTATTTCTAAGTTTCAGTTTGTTGATGCGAATCTGGCAAGGTCCCATGTGTGCTTGTATTTAAAATTTAAAAATTAGAATCACAATGGCTTGGTTTCCATTGAAAAACTAAAGATGTGGCAAATTTCCACAGATGCATTTGAGCATTGAACTTTGTTGAATTTTTTAAAATGTGGTTTCAATATCAAGCACTCACATGATTTAATGCACAGATATATGAATTCATGAATCTAAATCATGGGATGCATAAATTACTTATTTTAAGTAATTGTTTTAAAAAATAAATGTATATTCTGAACAGAAATTACAAATAGTCTATATTCAAGCTCTATAGATCTTTAAGGCACATTTCTCATTTAGTAAAAAGAATTTAAACCATTTATGATTAAGATTGCAAGCTGGCACAAGAACAAAATTTTTAAACATATGTCCATGAGTACATTTGTGGAAGAACTCTCCGTGTGCTGAATCATATAACACAATCTTAACGCCCACCTAATATGTTTTCTAAATAATCTGGCAATTATGGTCATGCATTTCTTCATTTTATGCTATTCTTTTTTATTAATCAAATTAACAAAAACAGCAGTTAAGGAATTTCTGAGTCATTTTTATTTTTGTTTAATTTTTTAAAGATTTTTTTAATGTGGATCATTTTCAATGTTTTTACTGAATTTGTTACAATTTTGCTTGTTTTATCTATTGGTGTTTTGGCCTGAAGCTATGTGGGATCTTAGTTCCCCACCCAGGGATTGAAACTGTGCTTCCTGTATTGGAAGGGGAAGTCTTAACTCCTAGACCACTAGGGAATTCTCTGAGTCATTTTTTAAAAGTAATTTAATTCTACTCTGCCATTATCAAAACATTAACTCTCTCAGAAGTTTCTGCTCCATCTTCATCAACCCCAGTGCTTCACACATGGCAATCTGGACTATCTTCACAACTATTTGGATTTCAAAATTCTGTTTCTATGTCAGACCCCTGTCAAGCCACATGTTCACAGCTTTTATGTGGAGAATTTAAACCCAGTTAGATTACAGAAGGATTGATAATTTGGTTCATCCTAGAAGGATTTGCTTATACATTTAGTTTATTTAAAATAAGTAACTGAAAGATAGTTTAGAAGTTCTCTTAAGACATTTTGATGAGTTTATTTTCCTCTTCTTATTTTTATCAAGTTTTACCAATATCTTTGGTTTATGAGTTTATATTTGGGGATATTTGCTACCACTATTTTTGTTATTCCATAGAATAACAAAATATCACATTGTGTGCTATATATCATAACAAGCACCCAACGCCAAGAGTCAACTCACTAGAAAAAGACACTGATGCTGGGAAAGATTGAAGGCTAAAGGAGAAGAGGGCGGCAGAAGATGAGATGGTAAAATAACATCATGGACCCAGTGGACATGAATCTGAGCAAACTCTAGGAGATGGTGACGGACAGAGGAGCCTGGTATGTTGCAGTCCATGGGGTCACAAAGAGTGAAGGATGACTTAGTAACTGAATAGCAATGATAGCATGTTATATATTATAGATAAGGTGAGTGTTGTCTATAATAAATATATATTTTATATTTTTTCAATTATATAAAATCACTTGTGCTCCAAAATAAAAGGAGAATATTCAAGTCTAGCCAGGTAAAAATGTATATTATAAGCTCCATAGCAGCTTAGCTGAAGAATAATACAGGACACATGATTTGAAAGAACAGATGTAAGTATCTATAGCATCTAATTTTATCAATTTAAAAACTACATAAAATGTAAAATCTTAATTCTAAAACATCACTGTTATTCTTCACTAGCTAATGTAAATGTTTAGAATTTAATTTTAATTAAGCATAGATTACATACTTCTTAAAGTTTACACAAATTTACTAGTTTCTGTCATATTCTAGTGAATCTGCTCCATGATTTGTACAAGTTTACACAGCCTTTGTACATAAAGAATATCACAACTTTAAAAATAGCTTACAGAATATTGTTTTATAAAGATGAGTCATCTAAGAAAATAAAATGATAGTGAAGACAAATGTGCTTATATCAATAAACTTATTTTAATATTAATTTTACATACTGATTATTAACTACTTCTGTGCTTAACTATTTTATTAGGTTATTGACAATTTGACAACTTATTTTATAGAACTGAAAATTTACAATGGTCATGGTTTAGAAATATTGGATTGGCACAGATTTGAAACCTCGTAGTCTTGAACTGAGATAGCAGTCCAGAGACATATAGGTAGTATGGAAATCTAACAGTGACTCTGAATAATTCTTGAGTATTTATTTAGAGGAGATACTTGACACTGCATGGAGAAAGCCCAGGAGACTTCTCATCGCAGCATGGCATGCCTACTTAGCAAAGAAAAGTTCTACTGTGAACAGAATCAGCTCTCCTTCGATGACAGTTGGTGGCCGTTGATTGGACCAGATCATAGGTTCTGTGACCTCTCACCATTCTCCACCCCAAGAGATTTATTCTTTCCAACCCTGGCAATCCCAAGTAGTACTATATACATACTAGAATTTCTTATAAACATGATTTTCTCTGCCCTATTATATCTTCTGTGGTGCTACATTTTCATTATTTCTTATGTTTTGGATTCCAGTCTACATGCTCTTTATCCACTCATGGTACTTTCTTTATCCTAGTCACAGTTTTACAATTTCCCAGTCACAGTTTTATAGTTTCAAACTATAGTTTTATAGTCTTATAGCCTCAACCCAGAGGTCATTAAATGGATATTCAGAGTGGTAGATAAGCCCTTATTACCTTTGAAAATAGATGTCGTTCTCTGCTCTCTTCTATTACCTGGAAAGTGGCCTCAGATGGAGCCTAAGAGAACTAGACACTGTAGGCATGACAAGAATGGCCTGAGGAACAATGGCTTTGGTTATTTACTTGGATTCCAGCATCGATTCATTGAATGACTTAAAAACATGCCCATTTCCCTTATTGCTGTCCATTTGTTATTAAGCAACATTTAAGAAATAATAATGTGTATTGTTACAGGAAAATTATGCCCCCGTCAGAACATAATTTCTCTGAGAGCATGTACATTAGAAGTCAGTAAATCTTTGTTGAATGAAAGAAAATGTAAGATAAAAGAATTCTGGGAAAATTTGGTCTGGTTGTAATATTATGCTTTGAAATGACAGGTAGGAGCTACTATTCCAGGAGATAATGTTCTTAGTCAGACTAAACTTTTTCATATCGAAGGTAGAAAGAACCTAAAATTTGAGCACCATCTTTGGGGAAAATACCTAAGAGACCATTGAACTATCAATTATACCAAAATAGTTGAAGCAAGTATGAGTAACATTAATAAATTATTCTTGTTGCCAACATTCAGAATATTGAATTTAAGAAAAGAATCTTTTATAAAGGTTTGGACACTACTTATGCATTTTAAGTTTTAGCTATATGTCTAGGAAAAAAAAAATCAAAGCCTAACAAATAAAATTGTACTGTGTCCTTCAAACTGATCATGGAAATGTGTTTTTGTCTTTTGCCTACATTTCTGTCTTGCCAATAATCAAGTTTACTGACACTAAACCAATGACACATAAAACTGTTTTCCTGAATATGAATAATATTAAATTAAAAATGAGTCAAAAAATATAATTTTGTAGATGTCTTTGATATACACAGTCAAGTAGGAATATTTTATAGCCTTCAAGTAGATATTGCCCAGTACAGATAAACCACATGTAATCAGGCTGTTAAGCAGGTAATATTAATGAGATTATTAAGGGATTTCCCTGGTGGGAATGACTGGGACTTCACCTTCCGATGCAGCGGTGCATGTTCAATCCCTGGTCAGAGAGCTAGATCCCACACACCTTGCAGTCAAAAATCCAAAACATAAAAAAGAAGCAATATTGTAACAAATTCAATAAAGACTTTAAAAGTGGTCCACATCAAAAGAAAAATCTTTTGAGAAATTAGATTATTAAGATATGCAATTCAGTTCTTGGAATACATAGCCAATTGCCCTGAGAAAGTACAAAGAATGACTTGCCCTAATTATTTTTCTTCTCTTCTTCTTCTTTTTTTTTTTTTTTTGACAGACCTAAATCAGGGTGTTGGTTTGCGGTAAGAAACTACTCTTTTTGTAATAAAATAAAGTCACTAATTTGCAAGTTAGAGGAATACTGCCTTCCAAGTTCCACCAATACCACATTCAGTCCAAACCCCAGGAAAACTCAGGATCCAAACATTACTCATGGAACCCATGTACAGCCTTTTTACTTCTGTCCACTGTAGATAAGACTAGGCTTTGAAGGGGCACCTGTCCTTAGAGAATATAAGCTCTCCGAGTCCACAGTCTGACAAACAGCATTTTGAACCTAGAGCCTATTATACAGACTGAAGTAAAGTAAGTCAGAAAGAGAAAAACAAATACCATATATTAATGCATATATATGGAATCTAGAAGGATGGTACTGCTGAACCTATCTGTAGGGCGGCAATGGAGGTGCAGGCGTAGAGAACAGACTTGTGAGTGCAGTTGGAGAAGGAGAGGGTGGGATGAATTGGGAGAGTGGCACTGAGACATACACTTTGCCATATGTAAGATAGATAGCCAGTGGGAATGTGCTATGTGACACAGGCGACTCAAATCCGGTGCTCTGTGACAGCCTAGAGGAGTGGGGTGGGGCGGGAGGGGCCTAGGAGATTCAAGAGGGAGGGGACGTGTATATCCCTATGGCCAGCTTCTGTTTCTGTATGGCAGAGATCGACACAATATATTGTAAAGCAATTATCCCCCAATTTAAAAATAAATAAAGTGTCTAAAAAAGTAAAAGTAGGTTCCCCTGCTGTCTCAACTTTGAAAAAAAATATTGAAATTCTGCACGATAGAATGAGACCTCATCACCTTTGCTTTGGTGAAAGCAAGGTGAAGGTTACGTTCAAGTAGGAGCTACCAACAGACAGGTGGAGAAATGGTAGTATTTAATTAACTAAATAAGAACAACCAAAAAAATTTAATCCTATAAGTTAGAAGTGAAGAAACAGTGCTTGTTGAAG
The DNA here is from genome assembly GCF_963930625.1 of Muntiacus reevesi. Classification (NCBI taxonomy): domain Eukaryota; kingdom Metazoa; phylum Chordata; class Mammalia; order Artiodactyla; family Cervidae; genus Muntiacus; species Muntiacus reevesi. The sequence continues at coordinate 93,960,419 of NC_089251.1, forward strand.
TGAAAACACTGAAAATTACTCAATTTCCAGTGTGTTCAAAACTCAGGTTTTGATTTTTAAAAAAGTTTACTTTTAGCCTAAAATTGTAAGAAAATCCTCAATGCTGGATAGAAATATACTAGACTAAAGAAACTTTAAAAAGAATAATGCAAAATATGATGAAAATTACACCTCCTAAATCAAGATTTTCATCCATTTTCACTTTCCTGTTGTAGATAAAATACATTCTTTCTTAAAGAGATGACACAATTTTTATAATTCAGCCATGATTCACGTGTTTTTTCACTCAGTGTGGACTTTAAATACATCACTCATCCATTGCCTTCCTGTGCCATTGTTCCAAGATCTTGACTGCACGATGCTTTTCAAATGGCCAACGTCTACAATGTTGAGATCTGCCAAATAGCAAATCAACCTTTATAATTAAAGTTGACAAGCTGACAAGAAAAATGAGTGTGTACTTGTATATATATATGAATTTTTATGTCACATTGCAGTCTGTACACTTGTTTGCTTTTTGTCAATAGCCAAGGGCTCATTTCTCTGTACCAGAAGTGTGTTATATTCCAAGGTCTTCAGACAGCTCCCCTTCGCCCTGGTGAGCCCGTTGATTAATTTTGGATACTCTTTTTAATTAACACCCCAAAGGAGATCTAGATAATCTAGCCTATAGTCCATGAGAAGCAACTGAATCTGAAGAATAATGACCCAGGGAGACAGGCACACTGTCACCAAATAATGTTGTCAGAACGTTGCGTCTCTCACAAGTCAAAATTGTGTCAGGCCATGCCTAGGGAGGACATGGGCCTTTAATCAGGGAAAAAACAGAGATTTGTGTTAGTCTAATTCAATTTTCCTTTTGACAAGGAGAGGAGTGATAGATGCCCCGTGACAGATGAAACATGGCACCCCAATGCAGTCATGGTTGCCATTGGCCTTGATTAAGAACTGGTCCCATTTGACCTCCAGGCAGATGAGCTGATGAGTGACAGCAAAGAGTGGAGCAATTAAAACGGTAGGATGCAGTAGGAAACTAGCTAATTGTACCCAAACCTGTGAAACCCGATCATAGAACCAAGAAATATGATGCTCATGGCAGCTATCATAAGTATGTCTAAAGACATTAATCTGTTACATTTGAGGATTACAACCACACAACTCTGACAAGACTAGTTCCAGAAAGAAAATGTGAATCCATACCTTAATTTAAAAACACAAAAAATCTTTGGATCTACTTTGAGAATTGTTTGTTAAACCAACTGTTGCATCCATCAGAGATGAGAATGTCCAGTCCTTGTTAACTTTTAGACCACATCAAGAAGAGGTGAAAAAGAAATTTTTTTATCATTACTTTTCAAGCAAAAAGCTGTAGTAAATCAAACTAACCTTGAACCATGGGGCGGGGGTGGGGGGAGTCTCAAATATATCTAATATACTAACTACAGCTTTCAATGTATTTCATTCTAGACCACTTGACTGCACGGTGTAGTCAAGGAGCATTTTTGAAGCTGAGTCATCTAATTGCTACTGTTGTGCTTGTTGTACTCGGCACTGAGCAAAACCGCATTTAGAATAGCATATGCCATCCTATCTGTTCGTCTCTGGGGAGGAGAGAAGCCTCCCAGTCAATACTACATATTCCATTTTCACCCCAACTAACAAAACGTTAAAGCTGTTTCTTCCCCATCATTTGGATGTTTAAAACCTTTAACCTGTTTAAAACCTCTAACCTGCAAAAGTCTGTCAAGCAGTCTATTTTTAACACATTGCCATGATGAAATGTGGATACATTTTATTGAATTTCTTAAACTAAAATAAGAATGAGCGGCCATAACTTAAAGTAACAGTTAAGCAGGCAACCATTTCAAGGCAGCTGGTCTTAAGAGAAGAAGAAAAGTAATTGCATATAAAGTTATTCTTCAATTTGAAATATGAAAACCTACCTTCACAGAATTCATTAGTGAGTCGGTCAGGCGGCAAATATTTTAGTGTCTTCCATGGATCAAATTCTGTAAACAATAAGAGTGCTGTGCCCGCAAATTGAATATAAGTCACTCCCCAAATGGCTCCAAACTCCTTTTGCAACTGGATTTCCCATTTGTCCTATAAAATAGTTGAATCTATTTCTCCACCCCTTAAATCTGGGATTGAGTACGTAATGAACAGTGGTCAATGGGCCATCAGAAAACATGAAGTCTTGAAAAGCACTTTTCCATTGGAACTGGACAAGGAAGTGCCTAGAACAGTGAAGTTTGGGTGATGACAGAGGAAAGAACTAAGAGATGGAGATGTCAATAGTACTGTTGTATTAATGAAGTTACGTTAATATGAAAAAATCTGGTATAGATCTGTGTTTTGACTATTATTATGACTATTTTTGTTCAGTCACCAAGTCATGTCTGACTCTTTGTGACCCCCATGAACTGCAGCACGCCAGGCTTCCTTGTCCTTCACCATCTCCTGGAGTTTGCTCAGACTCAAGTCCATTGGGTCAGTGATGACATTCAACAATCTCATCTTCTGTCACCCCCTTCTCCTCCTGCCCTCAATCTTTCCTAACATCAGGGTCTTTTCCAATGAGCTGTTTCTTCCCATCAGGTGGCCAAAGAATTGGCATGTCAGCTTCAGCATCAGTCCTTTCAATGAATATTCTGGATTGATTTATTTTAGGATTGAATGGTTTGATCTCCTTGTAGTCCAAGGGACTCTCAAGAGTCTTCTCCAGCACCACAGTTCACAAGTGTCAGTTCTTCGACCCTCAGGTTTCTTTATGGTCCAGCTCTCACATTTCTACATGACTACTAGAAAAGCCATAGCTTTGACTATACTTTTACCTTTGTTGATAAAGTGATGTCTTTGCTTTTTAATATGCTGTCTAAGTTTGTCATAGCTTTCCTTCCAAAGAGCAAGTGTCTTTTGAAGACCTTCTATAATACAAAACGAGTGAGGATCCAGTAGAAAATAGGTAAGATACTCTAAAAGGAAGAAAATATACACAGAATAATGACTTTCCAGTAGCCAGTCAATATTCAGTTCAGTTAAGTCACTCAGTCATGTCGGACTCTTTGTGACCCCATGGACTGCAGCATGTTAGATCTCCCTGTCCATCACCAACTTCTGGGGCTTACTCAAACTCATGTCCATTGAGTTGGTGATGCCATCCAACCATCTCATCCTCTGTCGTCCCCTTCTCTTCCCGCCTTCAATCTTTCCCAGCAACAGTATCTTTTCCAATGGGTCAGTTCTTTGCATCAAGTGGCCACAGTATTGGAGTTTCAGCTTCAGCATCAGTCCTTCCAATGAATATTCAGGACTGATTTCCTTTAGGATTGATTGGTTGAATCTGCTTGCAGTCCAAGGGACTCTCAAGAGTCTTCTCCAATGCCACAGTTCAAAACCATCAATTCTTTGGCATTCAGCTTTCTTTAGAATCCAACTCTCACATCCATACGTGACTACTGGAAAAACCATAGCTTTGACTAGATGGACCTTTCTTGGCAAAATAATGTCTCTGCTTTTTAATAGGCTGTCTAGGTTGGTCATAACTTTTCTTCCAAGGAGCAAGCATTGATATTAGAAGTCAGATGTTAGAAGTCGATATTGGAAGTCAGAATATGCAAATTAAAACATAATAAGACACCACTAGAGATCCACCACAGTTGTTAAAATGAAAAATACTGAGTCATTAAAATATAAGAGAGAGGAACTGCCTAGGAGGCTTTATCCCTAACACTGGAGTAGGGATAGAAATAGTTTTGAAAGTCAACCACCCAAAACTCTAGTACACTAAGAAACTGAGACTTAATTAGACTATCAGAGAATTTCTGCCTCCTTGCACACCCCAACCACACTGACACACACCCAGTAACAGCAGTAGATTACAGCTGAAAGAGCTGTGAGACTGAGAGTCTCTCTGAGAAGTAGTATAAAGACAAGCCACACAGCCAGAAGGGAAGACAAAGCGCCTCCACTAGGAGAATTTGAACACACTGTATCTATAGTTACAATAAGCACTAAGCATACCCATTTTGTAGCTGGTTTAAGATACACTCTAACACTAGAGTTCTATTGCCTCAGGACCACTGACTCAATGGACATGAGTTTGCATAAACTTGGGGAGACAGAGGAGAGGGGAGACTGGCAGTCCATGGGTCACGAAGAGTTGTACATGACTGGGTGACTGAACAACAACCATAAAAATATAAAAAAGAAGCACAAAGAAATGTAATACTGACATCAACAAAAAGAGCAGAGGGAGAACATACAAGATCCTCTCTTCCATAAAAGTCGCAAGAACACTGGCCAAAACTGTCAATTTCAACTTTTCCAGAACTTGCAGCAATCCATAAGAAACAAACAAGAAAAAAGCAAATTAGCAGGCACAAATCCTGCTAACGTATTAATTATAGTTAATATAATATTATAATAAACCATAATCCTACAGAAAATGTAAATGAATTAAATATTCCAATCAAAAAGCAGATATTGGCAGAATGGATCAAAGAATAAAAGTCATGATTCAATCATATGCTAGCCAAGATAGGCTTTAGATTCAAAACATCTTACGGAAAAACCTGAACGAATTTTATGGCCAACCCAATACAAGAGAGAAAGAGGAGAGAGAGAGGGAAAAGGGGAGTGACGGAGGAGAGAAAGGGAGAGATTGAAAGAGTATAAAAGTGATGTAATCATCATGGAAGTGCCTCTTCCTGCATGAAAGTGGCTAAACCTTGTCTTTTCTCTATAGGTAGAATGGGAAGATCCCTATAAACACTGTGGAATAGATTTTTAAACAATAAGGTAGACAAAAGTTAGGCTAGACTGCAGAAACCACAGCCACAATAGCAGTCTGGTTAGAACGCTGTCAGTGGCCTGACAGTCATGGCCAAAGAACACAACAGCAGTACTATGAATAGATTTTAAACTGTGCCCATATTCTTGAGTCAGGATTTGAGCTTTCACATGTGTGAAAGGAGGTACGGGTAACCTTGGGTCACGTGCCTTCGCCCTGCCTGGGCTTCAGGGGCTGCAGAAGTGAGCCTGTCTCTGGTTTAACCTGCAGTGAAATAGGCACTGGGTCCCATCATTACTGCCTATAACCGGGATTTGTGTGCCGAGTGGCTACAATGACAAAAATACATGCACAGAATACTTCTTTTATGGCCTCATACCCACGTTCTTCTTCCCTTAATAAGACTCACAAATAAAACGGTACTCACTCAACAGTGTACAACTGTCCCTTTTAGAAGTGGGGAGGAGGGGACAGAATGTAACCAGCTATCGCATCTAACTCTAAACACATAGCCTTCATCTTATTGAGTTGGAATCACATCTTGGAATTCTGTAGTATTTGGGCAAAATGTAATAATGTAACTTCTGCCAACACACCCAGGTTTTATAGGTATGTTCAGATGCTAAGTCATGTCCAATGACTCAGCACCGAGCGATGTTCACTGTGACTCTACCATCAGGAGTTAGCAAAGCCTCCACTCAGCATCCAGATGCACACTTTATAACCTGGTGAATTTGCAGACGGAAGAAATTACATCGTGTGCATTCAGCTCGAATAGACTTAGAAAGTTCAGGGGCTTCCCTGGTGGCTTGGACAGTAAAGAATCTGCCTACAGTGCAGGTGACCCAGGCTCGATCCCTGGGTTGGGAAGACCCCTTGGAGAAGGATCCCTTGCAGAAGGGAATGGCTACCCACTCCAGTATTTTTACCTGGAGAATTACATGGACAGAGGAGCCTGGCCAGCTAGTCCTTAGGGTCACACCTTAGTGAGTAACACTTTTTTCAGACAGTTCAGACCCATTCTTCTCTGGTAACCTAAGCTAGGGGGGATTTCATTCAGTTTGCTACTACAAAACCTTCCTACGTGTAACTCTATGGCTGATTCATGTCAATGTATGACAAAACCCACTGAAATGTTGTGAAGTAATTAGCCTCCAACTAATAAAATAAAATTTAAAAAATAAATAAATAAACCTTCCCAGGTGAAGTTTTCAGTACTTGTTGCTGTCAGAACAAAATATTTGAATTGACATCATGCTGAAGATCACTTCCATATAAGAGACCACTCCCCAATTTTCAAATACGGCTTCCCACTAAATTATAGCAGCCTCCTCACTGAAATTTACATTTGAACAGAATAAAAAATTAATGTTGGTTCATTTGCCTACTGTGGGCTAATTTCAGATTCTTTCAGAAAAGACCAACAAACTTGTCAGGAAAGACAAGAATAAAGATTATTCAAAGATTCTGAATATGTAGGGAATCAATTTCCAGACACAAAATCTTGTACGATAGAGTCTGTGATTTCACTTTGGGGAAGAATGTTTAATATAATTGTTCAAGAACCCCATACCCCCAAAGGTTAAAAATCATTGACCTGAAGAATATTTGTTAGAAGATTTTTCACACGTTTTAAGCAACAGCATCTGCCACAGCTTCTCACCTCAGTTTATTATTATTTTTAATGATATTCTCCAAATGTTTATATGTTATTCCTATCTCACTCATGTGCTTAGTCGCTCAGTTGTGTCCGATTCTTTGCGATCCCATGGACCGTAGCCCACCAGGCTCCTCTGTCCATGTGGATTCTCCAGGCATCAGCACTGGAGTGGGTTGCCATGCCCTCCTCCATGGGATCTTCCCAACCAAGGGATCGAACCCAGGTCTCTGGCATTGAAGTCGGATTCTTAACCAACCAAGCCACCAGGGAAGCCATCACTTATAAATTTCATTAACTTGTTTTTTAAACGAGAAAATTTCAAAAGTCAAATAGAGCACTTTAACTACTTAAATTAGGGAATAGAGAGACAAAAGATAATAAGATGAAGTGATAACTGCAAGTTCAGTTTTGATCAAAAGAACATATTTTGTCTTTTTCTGATGACACATTTAGCCATTTCTAATATGCCAGTTACATTGATATTTTTCTAGGTAAAAGTCATTGTTAAATGTGGTCACAACAGAATGCTTTAGAACATTTAATTACTTTGATTTCATGATGTTCAGTGTAATTCTTACCAATGCAGATGAAAATGAACTATGTTTCATATAGCTATTGACTGAACTGGGATTTGGTTTGGTCATCAGCTAATAACTATGGGCTTCCTAAATGGCACAGTGGTAAAGAATCCAGTTGCCAATGCAGGAAATTCGGGTTCAATCCCTGGCTTGGGAAGATCCACCAGAGAAGGGAATGGCAACCCGTTCCAGTATACTTGCCTGGGAAAGTCCATGAACAGAGGAGCCTGACAGGCTACAGTCTATGGGTGTCCTAAAGAGTTGGACAGGACGATCGAGTGACGGAGCAGGTATTTACCAGGTGATCAGAGTCCCAGCCCACAGAACTGCTGACACTAAGTGCTTTGGGATCATGTTAAGGAAGTACAACTCCACTGACTGCTCCAGAGTCCAGGCAACACTGTCACTGATGAGGACCTAGAAAAGTCTCTGGGCTTGAACAGATAGCCTAGATTTCTTTTATGCTGAGTGAAGGTGAGATTTCAGATTTCTGTTTTTTGTTTGTTTGTTTTTGTAATGGGCTTTCCGCTGAAATTATACCTAATCCCTAACCAGTATCCTCATCCAAAGACCTTATGAGAAAGACCTTAAAAAGAAACAGAGAAGAGCAGACCTCCCCCACCCCACCACCACCCCGGCTGGGATACTCTTGAAATCTACAACTGTTGAATGCCTCTTTATTCTTGGCCTGTATCTTCCCATCATCACAGATACTGGAGCGTACTGTAATTGGATGCAAAGTGGCACTTTCTAACAAGAACTTGGGTAAGCAGTATATTTACTGTACCACAGTGCTGTTCACCATGCACTAAAACAGGAGACCCTTTACAACGTCTAAAGTTCCTTTCTCTCACACCCACACACATGTAGACACACACACTTAGGACACACTTACTCATCGTAATATGTGCTATACAGCCTTGGCTACTGTAGAATATAAAACCATGTTTTTAGTCAATGTGATATAAAGAAACAAGAGGCCTCATGTAATTTGGATTTTTCCAGGTATCCAATCTCCATCTAATGCACTGTTGTGAAACTAAAGCCAGGAAATCTATATGGCTGGTCCATTTGGGGATTTGGTCTACTATCTTTGGTCTGCAACAATTGCTGGTTTCCATTCCTTGTTCAGGACTGATAACAGTGTAATTTACAGGTATAACTAACAAATGAGATCAATTAAAATGTCTCAAAGTGGCACCTGTCTGAGTATAGGGTTGCACGAAATGATTCCCACAGCTCCGTTTCCTGTGGCCGTACCATCTGCAAGCCCTCTCCACATGGAAGGTAACAATGAAGGGTTGTTTTCTAATGCACATGAATCGAGAAAGCAGGCCTTATCCTATGACCTGGTTATATGATTATTATCGCTCATGGGAAACAACAGGTGTATTTTTCAACTCCATTTACACAAACGATCCCTGTGCTTCATAGCATTCATTAATATAGCTTCTTGAATTGCCCAATTTGTTACAAATTTGTAGTGCCAGCTACCTTTGTGATGGAATTGAATTTGTCATGAAACTGAAGCTGCCTTTCATTTGTGTACATTATTGAGTACTTTGATCATGACAAGACAAATCTGATACTCTTCAAAGTTCTTAGGTCATGGAGAAGGAGGGAAAGTGATTACTCCTGGATAAAAGTAACAAACAGATAAAACATGCCAGAATATTTTCATATATGTTCTACTAAAACTTTGTGGAAAAAATAGATAAGTCATGGACACTCAGGCAGATCTTATGATCATAAAGCATTATATTAAGTTGCTTTATGATCATGTGTATTATGTAGTATGCAGCAGTATTAAGTAGTATATAGAAATGATGAAGGTGGAAGTATATTTTTCTTATTAAGTCTGAACATAATTAAAATGTTGAGTTGAACTTTTAAAAAATGTCTTTCCCTTTTGTTCTAATTTTGGGATAGCATGAGCTAGATTGCATAATGAAAGGTGAATATTTCTCTTCTATGATATATGTCTGAAGTCACAAATTATATTTATGAAATAAATAAATATTCTAGAATACCTAAAACTACAACTTAATGGAATTCTCAATAGCTTGCCAGATGGGACTTCCCTGGTGATCCAGTGGCTAAGAATCTGTGCTCGCAATGCTATGGGCTGAGGTTCAATCCCTCGTCAGGGAACTAGATCCTAGATGCCACAACCAAAAGATCTCAAGCGCTGCAACTAAGACCCAGCACAGTCAAAGAAATAAATAAAAAATTTTAATCTCCATTCTTAAGTGTCATAAAGGTCAAAAATAGAATACATCAGAGATGAGAGAGATTTTTGCCTACTAAATCATCTGCAATTCTCTATCTTAAATATTTAAGCCTCTGATAAGTTAAATGGACTTCCCTGGTGGCTCAGATGGTAAAGACCTGGGTTTGATCCCTGGGTTGGGGAGATCCCCTGGAGCAGGGAATAGCAACCCACTCCAGTATTCTTGCCTGGAGAATCCAGACAGAGGAGCCTGGCGGGCTACAGTCTCTGGGGTCGCAGAGTTGGACACGACTGAGTGACTAAGTGCACATAAGTCAGGTGGTCACACAGGCCCCTTTGCCTGGGATGGTCCACAGTTAATGCTTATTGCCCATAAATGATTTTAGATACACCCCCTTTATCCGCACAAGAGCGTTTGAACAACTAATCGTACAGATACCCAAATTGTAAGTCTAACAAGACAGAACTGTTAAAGTTAACTACCTCTTACTTAAGAAAAATAACATCATGGTTATAAAATCTCAATTTAAGGCACTCATTCAAATAAGTTGCTGTTAGGTAGAAGTGATTTCCTTTTTCTATAAGACAGCCAGAGCATCCTCAGCTGTGTAGACTGTGGTTTCAGAGATGCCAAGTGTGATATGATTCTTCTGTGTTAATGTTCAACTGGTTTAGTCCTTTAAAAATAGTCACATAGAATGCCATTTAATTATCATCGACCCCCACATACAGCACTACACCATATCTTACTCAGCAACAAAGGCTAAAATACACTGGGAGGAAATCTAATTATACCTTATCTCTCATACCGTGTGTCTCCTACAGGTTGCAGACAGTCGGAGACAAACTACAGAATCAAAGCTCCTCTAATCATTCTAGCATGAAGAGTGGAATCAACAAACTTTATATCACAAAGAAAGAAAATGCTCACACATTTACATTTTTAGAAACATAAGCCATTGAGAAGATGGTCATGAACCTGAAGAAAGCGGTTGTCATCTGGGGGCAGTAGCATGCATTTCCAATCTTACTGTATCTATATCTAGATAGATAGATGGATGGATAAGATAGAGATATATATCTAGATATAAGATAGAGATACATTTTAATTCTTCTTGTAAAAGGTAATATTGCTGAAATTGCTTAAAGCTTCCAGAAACTTCTTAGCTATTAGTGTGTTGGAACAGATAGAATTTGAGAAATAATACAGCTCAGTCCCTTCCAATAAATCTTAGAAAGTTAGTCTCAGGATGATTGATTAATTTACTCAAGGTCATGGAGGAAGATAGTCTTAAAGTTAGGGTTCTGGCTCTCCCTTCCCTCCCTCATTCCCTTCCTTCTTCTCTTTCTTATTTTTTAGTGACCTTCTTAGGCATCCTGGTACCACAGCTCTTGCTTCTGCCCTCAGTGCATTCAAGGGCACAGATGTGTCTCATGTTCATGGACGGAGAGGCCATTTGCCCGTGCGACCTGACCTAGTTCACACCAAGGTTCTTCACTCCGTGTTTGGTGAATTTAGAAGCTTCAAGATACCTTCATAGTTGATTAAGTGTCTGCTGGAGGTGCAGGTCTTGCCATCACACCATGATTCATCCACAGTCCTAAAGCACCCACATGGCATGAGCCCTCAGGAATCATTCACAGGGTACCCCGAGGACAGCTGCTCAGTAGAGTGAGCCGTGACCTAGCTAGGTAACTGCAGTGAAATATCAGATAGCAGGCTGGGATGATTCCGTGTGCCATCTTTGTTCTGAACACAAAGTTTAGGCACCACGCTAGCTGCACTGGGCTAAGGCGGCGTTTATTCTCCACCCCGTCCTCTGCACCTAGACCTTGAGCATGTTGAGAACGGGGCCAACGTTTTTTCCTGTCATGTCACTTCTCACCTGCAGCACCAGGTAGTCAACTTTTAATAAGTGATGAATGGATGGAAGGGTGGATGGATGGAAGGATGGGCAGAACATTCAATGGAACTAAGATAGGCAATTTGATGAAGAATGTTTTAGGAAAAATACACTTAAGGAAGGTGGAAAAACTGAGAGGATTACTGAAAACTTGCATCAATTGGGGTGAGCTTTTGTAGGGCAAGTGATTTTGACAAGGACATATCACTGAGGACTTTGGATACAGAACTAAGGAAATATTTTTAATGAAACAGAGCAACCTGTTTAAAATTCTTAATAAGGAAAGGGAGCAGAGTTTATTTACATATTTCTGAGGTAGTTGATCCTGTAAATGGGTATAGAATAGTCATCTCTGTCTCCAGATTTATTTAAATATGGGAGAAGTAAACTATAAATTAAATTCTCTAGAGGTATAAATATTAAGTAAACTACTATATTAAAAGTGAATCCAGGCCAACCAACCAGAATATTCTTGTCTCAGGTCAACTAACCAGAAGATTCTTGTTTCAGTCAGTCATCTGCATGCCCATCAGACCTAAACACCAGCTGTGGTAAGCTCAGGCCTGAATTCAGAGTTTCAAACTTCACCACTTAAGCCTACTCATGCAGTTCATAAGCATGGCAGTCCAAATTTGGAAGGCTTTCAAGCACCTTTTCATCCCAGGGAATGGACATTTGATCTTAGGCATCAATCAGTCCTCATTATCTTCCACAAAGTAAAAAGAGAAGTCAAAGTCAAAGATAACCATAGTAATAATTAAAACTCATCATGGTCATGAACGAAAAAAATTCATCATTTTTTTTCCCCCAACAGATTAGCAATTAGGATTTGCCATAAGTTGACAGTTACTATCAAGGAATAACATATAGTGTTCTCATCCCAATGTTCATTGCAGCACTGTTTATAATAGCCAAGACATGGAAGCAAGCTAAATGTTCATTGACAGAGGAATGGATAAAGGAAATGTGGTACATAAACACAATGGAATATTACTCAGCCATGAAAACAAATGATGAACCTAGAGATTGTCTTTGAGTGAAGACTGAGTGAAGAAAGTCAGAGAAGAAATCTTATATGACATCCCTTACATGTGCAATCTAAAAAGAAATGATGTGAATGATCATACTGATAAAACAGAAAGTGACTCAGAGAACTAACTTACAGTGGCTGAGGGGAAGGATGGGGGAACGGATCATTGGAGAGTTTGGGATGAACATGTACACACTGCTATGTTTAAAATGGATAACCAACAAGGGCCTACTGTATAGCATATGGAGCTCTGCTCAATGTTAGGTGGCAGCCTGATTGGGAGTTTTGGGGGAGAAAGGATACATGTATATGTATGGCTGAGTCCCTTTGCTGTCCACCAGAAACTATCACAACATTGTTAATTGGCTATACACCAATGCAAAATAAAAAGTTTCAATAAAAAAATAAGAAATAGTATTCTTACCAGGGATCCCAAAGCTACAGCACATAGGCAAACCACTCTTTTCCTCTTGTGAGTCTTTTTGAATCTGAGCGATTAATGTGTGTTCTTCTCTCTGGGCACTGCGTTTAAAAGCATTGTTTACCATCAGCTTGTAATCAGCAGGCCTCAGCAACCTCCTATTATCCTTGATAACAGAGTGGCTGCAATTTGGACCTGAAAGAAATAGGTCTCGGATGGACCCTCTGAAGCTTAAAGCTACTGTGAAGCCCTGTGATCTCCATTTGTAATTTGTTTTCAAGAACGGTGATTTCCATTTCAGTTGGATAACACCTTTTAATGCATCACAGGGGTAAAGTGGCCACAGCATAACCCCTTAGCTCCACCACATTTCAAATGAGGTGTTTGAGCCACTGTAGAGAAAGCTACAGTTACAATTAAAACCCAAAATGGGACTGTGCTTTTCAGGATGCAACACTAACTGTCTGTGGGTGTTAGAAAGGGACATTAGTGCTGTCCATCCTGCTATTTTAGAGTGGCGTGGACAAAATAACATCGTGCCAAGGAGGGTTTCCATGACCCACAGCCATCACGGAATGAGTGAAAATGAGCACTCCTGAGAACATTATCTCACAAAAATTAAGTAAAAATAGGGTTTTTGTGGGGCTGCTTCACATTTTTAAGACAGTACAACTTCTCTTGGTAAATAGTCTGCCAGGCTCCTCTGTCCATGAATTCTCCAGGCAAGAATACTGGAGTGGGTTGCCATTTCCTCCTCCAGGGGATCTTCCTGACCCAGGGATCAAACTGATGACTCTTAGGTTTCCTGCATTGGCAGGTGGGTTCTTTACCACTAGCACCTAGGAAGCCCAAATATATTCTACTAAAAGACCAAATTAGGCCAAAATGAGATTGCAGAGCAGAAGTAATATCAGTATTATGACAAATTATTTTTAACACGTGCTTATTTATAAAGATATTCATGAAATGCTTTTATATTCACTTCATTCTATAAATGAGATTACTTTTTATTTGCAGTTCGATTGAGGTATAAACTAACTGCAAATAACAAGCCCATCCACATTTGGTGAATTTTGGCAGTTGCTCACAGTCAGATAACCATCAGTGCAATCAGGACACAAGGTCATTCTGTGGCCACGGAAGAGTCCCGCATGTTTTTTGTTTGTTTTTAAATCAGCCCTCTCCCCTGACCACAGACCTCAGGCCCCCACTGATCGGTTTTCTGTCACTGTGTTGTTGCTGTTTAGTTGCTCAGTTATGTCCGAGCAACTCGGTCCTTGGGATTTCCCAGGCAAGAATACTGGAGTGCGTTTCCATTTCCTTCTCCAAAGGGTCTTCCTGACCCAGGGACCAAACCTGTGTCTCCTGCATTGGCAGGCAGATTCTTTACCACTGAGCCACCTGGGAAGCCCTTGTTTCCCCACAGTTTTGCCTTTTCTAGAATTTCACACAAATGGAACTATATAGTATTGTTAGAGCCCAACCCATCCTAGCCCCCAAAGACGGCGGTACTAAGAGTCAGGACATTTCAGACATGCATGTGTCATGAGGGTGGGGCCTTCGTGAATGAGACTAGTGATCTTACAGAAGAGATTCCCCCAGGGCTCTCTAGCTCCTCTTACCAGGTTAGGACACAGCAAGAAGTGAGAAGTCTACATTCCAGAAGAGGGTCTTCATAGCCCAACCAGGCTGACACCTGATCTTGGACTTCCAACTCCTAGAACTATGATAAATAAATTCAGAGTTGAGTTAGTTTCACAATACTGGTGGGGAATTTCAATATCCCACTCTTAATAATGGATAGAAGATCCAGACCCCCCAAAAAAACTAGGAAACAGAGGACTTGAACAACTCAGAAAATCCTAGCCTCCTATGTCTCCTGCATTGCAGGTTGATTCTTTACTCACCGAGCCATCAGGGAAGCCCCACTAGACCTACACACACAGTGCATAAAGAAACAGCAGAATACATATTTTTCTTATGTGCACATGGAACTTTCTCCAGGACAGACCATATGTTAAACTACAAAAGAAGGTTCAGTAAATTTAAGAAAATGAAATCATAGTAAGTATCTTCTTTGGCGAAGTAAGTTAGAAATCAATAACACAAAGAAAACTGGTAAATTCACAAACATGACAATTAGATGGCTAATTCTCAAACAACCAACAGGTCAAAAGAGTAATTATAAATGAAATTAGAAAATATTTTGAGACAAATGAAAATTAATGGGATGTAATAATAGCAATATTTTAAAGGAAACTGGAATTTAATGTCGAGGTCTACATTAAAAAAGAAGAAGAAAAAAAATTTCAAATCAGTAAACTATCTTACAAATAGAAATATATAAGCAAATTTAAACCAAAGCTAGAGGAAAGAAAGAAATAATAAAGATTACAGAAGATATAAATTAGAGTATAGAAAAAATATAGAGAACCACTAAAACTAAAAGTTGGCTTTCTATAAGATTTATAAATTTGGCAAGTTTCTTGCTAGATTGACTGGAGGAAAAAAGTAGAGAAGACCCAAACGACTAACATTAGCAGTTAAAAACATGACATTACTATTATGTCACAGAAATAAAAATAAACACACCAAAAATACATAACTTACACAAAATGGAAAAATTTGCAGAAGTTGCCAAAACTGACTCAAGAAGAAGTAGAAAAGCTGAATATACTTTCAAAAAATAAAGAAATTGAATCAGTAATAAAAAAGCTTCAAAGAAAAATGACTTTAGTGATGACATCTACCAAAATTTAAATAAAGATTATCACCACTCATTCTCAAAATCTTTCAAAACTAAATATTTCCTTTCATTCTAAGAGCCCAGCAAAGACACCACAAGAGAAGAAAAGTGAACATCTCTTATTAACATAGATGGAAATTTCTTCAACGAAACATTAGTAAACTGAATACATCAACATGTAAAAAGGGTTACACATCGAGACCAAGTGGGATTTATCTCATTAATCCAAGAGTTGTTCAATTAATTAATTGAAAAAATCAGTTAATGTGCCATAGTAATACAACAAGGGAAAAAAACCAAATGATTATCTAAATTGATTTCGAAAAAGCACTTAACAAAATTCAACATATTTTCATGATTTAAAAGAAAAAAACCAGTAAACTAGGGATAGAAGGATATTGTATATGATAAAAGATACTTATACAAAGCCATTTAGGAATTCTAAAGGAAATCAACCCTGAATATTCATTGGAAGGACCCATGCTGAAGCTGAAGCTCCAATACTCTGACCATCTGATGTGAAGAGCGGACTCATTGGAAAAGACCCTGATGCTGGGAAAGATTGAGGCCAGGAGGGAAATGAGGCTACAGACAATGAGATGGTTAGAGAGCATCACTGACTCAATGGCCATGAATCTGAGCAAACTCCAGGTCATAGTGGAAGACAGAGGAGCCTGGTGTGCTACAGTCCATGTGGCAAAGAGTTGGACACAGTTTAGTGACTGAACAACAGAAAAGCCTTAGATAATACCCCACTCTAAGGTAAAGGACTGAAAGTTTCCCTCCTGATATCAGCAACAAGACAAGGATGCCTACTTTCACACCACTGAGAGTCAACATTGTACTGGAAGTTCTACCCAGAGAAATTAGAAAATGGAAAGAAATTATAGGCATCCAAATTTGAAAAAAGAATTTAACTATTTCTATTTTCAGATGACAAGATTCTATATATTAAAAATACCAAAGAATTAAATTAAAAAAAAAAAAAAAGAACTAACTAGAGCTAACAAAGTCAGCAAAATTGCAGTTGGCAAAATTTTAAAAAACTCTATCTTATTCATATACACTTGCAATAAACAATCTAAAAGAGAAATCACAAAAGAATTAAAGTCAGTTTACATTAGTATCCAGAAGACTAAAATGCTAAAAGATAAACTTAACCAAGGAGGTAAAAGACTTATATAGAGAAAACTTAAAAAAAAAATGCTGAAAGAAACTAAGTAAGACCTAAATAAAGAGAAAACACCTTGCATTCATGGATTGGAAAGTTTAATAGTCGCGATAGTAAGACATCTAGAGATTAGATGCAATTTCTACCAAAATTGCATGTGCTTTCCCAGGGACACAGTGGTATAGAATCTACCTGTAATGCAGGAGATGCAGGTTTGATCCCTGGGTTGAGAGGATCCCCTGGAGGAAAAAAATAGCAACCCACCCCAGTATTCTTACCTGGAGAATTCCAGGGATAGAGGACCTCAGTGGACTATAATCCATTTGATTGCAAAGAGTCAGACAAGACTGAACAACTAACACTTTTTGTCTCCTCCAGTATTCTTGCCTGGGGAATCTCTTGGACAGAGGACCCTAGTGGGTTACAGTCCATGGGGTCACAAAGAGTCAACACAACTGAGTGACTAAACCATAACAATCAAAATTTCAATGACCATAGACTCTTAGATATGACACCAAACCTATTGGTGACCCCCCTCAGAAAATAGATAACTGGACTTCAAAAATAAAAAATAAGGCCTGCTCTGGCTGTCAAAATGGTGACTAGCCCAGAAAATGAATCTGTCCCTCCTACTGGGTCTTGTCCAATGAATTATTTCATTTAACATTCCTGAAACTATTCAAGGATGTTACATAATTCCAATTTTATTAATAAGGAAACAGAGACATCATTTGTCCAATGTTACAAGCTAGTAAGCAACGGAGTCAAGCTTCAAACCCAGATTTTCTGCTTCCAAATTCTGGCTGATTCTACTCTATTAAAGCTGCCTTGGCCAGCATTTATGCCATTCCGGCTTCACTGTAATTTATGGAGGATCACTCTTCGATGCAGTGAAATACACTTTGAATGCATTCACTTGTAAACTCCTTTGTATAAACATCCAGACACACGCACACTGCATTTCACTCACCGAACTTGTGCTGGGTGTATTCTGCCTTCTGATCTGAGACTAGTCGCTCTACAGTGAAATGCGTTTCAGAAAATGAGTCTCATCGCGCCTCGGGCCCCTTACAGACTTTGATGCCTGCCTCTTGGCTGGTGTATTCAGGGCTGTGTATTTTTCCAGGGGAACTGCCTTTGTCTCTCTGGTTGTCCTCTCCTTCTTACAGAGCACAGAAACTGCAGCTTCTGCCTTCGTTCCCTTGGGAGAAGTTCAGTGAAATACGGCTTTGCTCATCCCCATTTTCCTTTTCTTTCTTTTCCTGCAAAAAAACTTGTTGCCTGAGAAATTGTGCCCGACCGCCCTGAGCCGTCTTCCCCACTCACTCTGAGAGCTGCCAGACCAACTCCAGGATGTGCAAAGATGGAAAGTGCCCATGGTCTCGGCTATTCCACACAGGCAGCTAGCCCACTTAAGTCCTTTATCTGGAAAGCCCAATTTGCAGAAGAGTTCTCAGATCAGTTACCACTTAAACAGTTTACAGGCAGCCAAAGCTGGGAGGGGTTAAGAACAATCTTTGAAGTAGAGTTGGATACAGAAAAAGACTTAAAAAAAAGAAAACTGAAATATTTTGAAGGTGTTTAAGTTTGCTTATTACATGTCTTTTTCTTCAAGGTAACTGCTTTATATAGGGTTGAAATTCTGAAATGATGCCAATTGAAATGTAAAATAATCGGAACTTCCTGCCCCATTCTTATTTGAATAAACCTTATTACACACTGCTTTTTACCCGTGACTAGGTTACTGCAGCAGAGTCGATATCATTCACATGATTTAGATTAAATTACAGCAGCGCGTGGGTCTCTTTTCTTTCTTTTCTCTCTCTCCTGAATATAAAATCACTGTGATTTTCCTTTGGCTGGCATTTTGCTCCTTTGACTTTCCCCCATTTTCACGAGATGGTGTATGCTCCAAACACATAACATTATCAACTTTAAGGGCTGCAATTGATTGAATATTTTGACAAATATACCTCTCTAATTCCTGAAGCCATATGGACTTGCAGGATGCCATATGGAATAAAGTACTCTGCCTCATGAAATGATCCAAAAGCATTTTTTTTATTAGCGGTTATTTCCTTGAACTGAAAACTGATTAGATTTTGAATATTCCATCACTGGAGATAGTAATCTAGCCAACTATATATTCTTAGCAACATCTTTAGTGATGGAAGTGGCTGGATGAAGGAGAAGTCCTTGATGGGGGTCACTGCATTTAAAAAAATATCAGGGAACGGGGCTACGTCTATGTTATTTGTGTGTCCCTTAGGACTCCATGCAGAAAGCAACGGAATATCCTCCATTAGCTGTTTTACACAATGAGTAGGGTGGAATCGCCTTACACAAGGGGAAGTCACTGGCATCACAGGAAAGGGTTGGTTAGCCAGAGGCTCAGGGATGCCCCAGGAACCAGGGCTCTTTCTGTCTTTGCACTGGATCCTCTTGGCATTACAGCTCCATTCTCCAGCTGACGGAGCGTGTCCCAGGTGGCTCAGTGATAAAGAACCTGCCTGCCAATGCAAGAGGCAGGATTCGATAACTTGTCGGGAAGATCCCCTGGAGAAGGGAATGGCAACCCATTCCAATATTCTTGCCTGGAGAATTCCATGGACAGAGGAGCCTGGTGGGCTGCAGTTCATGGGAGCTGCAAAGAATTGGACCCGACGGAGCGACTATCACTTCACTTCACTGTATTTCTTTAGCTTAAGAAAATTAACTTGGTCAGACCACCTCCACAAAATCCTGCTGGGTACATTCTTTCACATGGGGTAAATGAATGGAATCACCCCCACAGATCATCAAAAAAACAGTTCATTGAAATCTGAGGCAGTTCAACCACGGGTGTTTGTTGAAATTGACATTTCCAGGGTTACAATATCTATTTCTTAGAGAATATTTTAATGAAAATAAAAAGATATGTAGAATCCATTTTCTTCTTTGCTAGATGGCTTTGAGAGTGCTCTCAAATCACTAATCTCTAATCTGCAATTCTTTTTCTATTGACACAATGTGATGCTTTTTGAATGTCTTCTATGAAACACTGGAGATGGTGAAGTGAGATGAAAGCATCCGTCAGGCACTCAGGTCAGGCCCCAGACCTCCCGTGGGGCTTAAGACATTAACTCCTCGTCCACTGGACTACGGAAGCCACAAGGTGACTCCTTAGGTAGAATTCTGAACTTTTTTTTTTTTAACATTTGCGAAAGTTTGAACTGGCCTATCTCATTGAGACAAGTGATGGGCCCAGGCTTTGGAATCCCTAATCTGTGCAAGTTCATTTTCTGACTCACTGTGTAAACTTCAATAACCTACACAAAGCAGAGCTCAGAGCCCTTATTTCCAAGACAGCAGTGGGTGAGAATCCTGCTCGGTTATTTTCGAACTCAAATTCAGCTCCGTTTTTCCATAATTCTCATTGGAATTAAAATTAAATGTTCCCAAATAACAAATGGAAGCAAATCACAGTGGCCAGCCAAAGTTCAAAGCTATATAGCTAGTCACTGAGTAATACTTTTGACTCTAGATTCTGTGCAGGTATGGAACAGAAGTCAAAAGTTTCTGACAACTACACTTCACAATGAACAGATTCCAATCAGAAATGGATTTCTCAGGCTCTACTTGTCTCCAATGTTAAGAAAAAAAAAGTTTGTGATATAGTAAGTAAAAGTGAAAGTTGATCAGTCATGTCCACTCTTTGAGACCCCATGAACTATACAGTCCATGAAATTCTCCAGGCCCGAATACTGGAGTTGGTAGCCCTTCCCTTCTCCAGGGGATCTTCCCAACCCAGGGATTGAACCCAGGTCTCTTGCCTTGCAGACAGATTCTTTACCACCTGAGTCACCAGGTAAGCCAAGTCTGACCTTTTTGAGGAAAAAAAAAAAAGGATTTTTCTAGTATGGACCACTTTTAAAGTTTTTATTGAATTTATTACAATATTGTTTCTTTTTTATGTTTTGGTTTTTTAGCTGTGAGGCATGTGGGATCTTAGTTCCCCGACCAGGATCAAACTCCCCCCAGCCCCCTGTTTGGAAAGGTGTAATCTTAACCACTTGACCACTAGGAAAATCCTCCCTCCCCGCCTTTTTTTAAAAACACATTAATTTTGGCTAAAAGAAAAAAAAAAAAAAAAGGCCTTATTTTTCTCTGGTAAGAAATCTAGATTTCAGAGGTGAATATACAAAACATTGGAAGCCATTAAATTTCAGCTTTCCTAGTCTAAGACTAAATTAAACTCCTACCTTTAAAATCTAAGCAACAGAGAAAATACTTCTTGTTAATAGCATGTAGGAGAAAAAGATACTTTAATATTTACAATTTATTTATATGTCATCTACTCTCATTTTTTTGTTCACAATTCATTTTGATTCATTTTCATTTTATGTATTGAAATTCTTTTATCCCATTAACACCCTTTCTTTCAGAAATCTGTAAATGAACATAATTAAGAAGCATTTTTTTAAGCCTCAGCTTCTGAAATATTCATTATTAACCTGCTGGCTACACTTGTCCCTTTTTATATTTATATAATTAATTATCTCTCTTCTGATACATACATTTTCAAATAATTTATTAATACTATTCACGTTTTGACTTGTCTACTTTATTTTTTTAAAGGAAATGTTTTCTGTTCATCAGAATCTCTCTCATCTTTTAACTTTCTCGTAGAGTTAAAGCACTTGAAGACAGTGAAAGTTGGACCATTATTCTATTTTTCTAAGAAAATAACACGGCAACACATTTAAGGGACTTGAGGAAAGGAGTAGCACTAAATGTAAATGTTTCATGATGGAAACATAAAAGAAGCATGGCCCAAACGTTGTGTGCATGCTGAGTTGCTTCAGTTGTGTCCGACTCTTTGCGAGGACCCTTTGTCCATGGGACTTTCCAGGCGAGAATAGTGGAGTGGGTTGCCATGTCCTCCTCCAGGGAATCTTCCCAACCCAGGGATCGAGCATGCATCTCTTATGTCTCCTGCATTTTCACATGGGTTCTTTACCACTAGTGCCACCTGGGAAGCCCATGGCCCAGATGTTAACTCTAGGAAATTCCTGGGGTCAGGTTAGTGCCAGATACAAATAATCAAAGACTGCTGCTTTTAGATAGCATTTGAATTTCAACTTTGGTTGATGAGTCCCATCCTCCACTTTTCCACAAATGATTTGATATAAATAATTCTTGTATAGTTTCCAAGTTCTAATTTCCTATATTAGAAAAAAATTGGGCCAGGGCTACTGATAAAGCCATGTCTGACTTGGAAGATGAGCCAGCATCCTTCAGTGAGCTGAGAAAATCTATCATCTAGAGTCACCAAGGAAGAACCCCAGTTATATTTGTTTTCAGTCACAAATTAGTACTTTTATCCAACTAAAAATAGTATCACCATAGGAGAAGAGGAAATAAAGAGCTTGGAACCACTTAAAGTGTTCCCAGACCTTGAGTCTTCTCTAAATGACTAAATTACTATGGAAGATTCATTTCATGCTTGTTTACTCTGCAAAAATCACTCCACTGGATGGTGAAGAAAAATTAAATTCGGGAATGGTCATGGTGATGCCAAAAGCCACGGCTGATTTTTCTGAATAGGAATTTCCATATAGATAAACGTCAGTGAAATTTTACACAGACTTACTGATTTTAGAGAATTATGTTCCCAGATTGGGCCTGAGAGTCATCAGAGAACATTCTGAAGGCATCCGTGGAAGTCAGCTAACTCCTTGTTCAAAACATCAGAGAATTACCTCTACGCTGAGGAGGCAGCCTCGTTACTGGGCATGTACTGTACCTCAAAAATAATTTAAATTTTTATATGACAAATCTAGACAGCATATTAAAAAACAGAGACATCCCTGTGCTGACAAAGGTCCATATAGTCAAAGCTGTGGTTTTTCTGGTAGTCATGTATGGATGTGAGAGTTGAACCATAAAGAGGGCTGTGAGTCAAAGAACTGAAGCTTTCAAATTGTGGTACTGGAGAAGACAAACTCTTGAGAGTACCTTGGACAGCAGTGAGATAAAAGCAGCCAATCCTAAAGGAAATCAACTCAGAATATTCACTGGAATGACTGACGCTAAAACTGAATTTCTAATACTTGGCCACCTGATGCAAAGAGCCTATTCATTGGAAAAGACCCTGATGCTGGTAAAGACTCAAGGCAAAAGGAGAAGGAAGCAGCAGAGGACGAGATGGTTAGAAGTATCACCAACTCAATGGACGTGAATATGAGCAAACTCTGGGAGACAGAGGACAGAGGAGCCTGGCGTGCTGCAGCCCATGGGGTCACAGACTGGGACACGACTTAGCAACTGAAAAACAGCAACAAAGCATGTCTAAAAATACCTGCATGGAATTTACACTCTCCTCTCTTATTCCAGTCACTTATTTAACATGTGTTCATTCCCTGTGCCAGACATCAATGTTCCAGTTGGGAAGACAGATGAGCAAAAAATAAAGCAATCATTCCATGTATTGTTTGTTTACTGATTTATTTTTCTAGTGTGGGTGTATCATCCCCAACTGTGTGGCTGGCCTTTGGACGAGGTGGCAGTAGAGATGATATTTAAGCTCAATCCTAAATGACAAAAATGAATGTGCCAATGGATTATCTAGTCAGAGGGTTTTCCATGAGAAGAAACAGCTGGTACAAAGGCTCAAAATTGAAGGAAAAAGAGTTAGTCAGTGCAAAGTCAGGAAGAAAAACTATGTGGAATGAAGGTTGTACTTAGGTGAATGCTGTGCTGTGCTGTCATTTCCGTCGTGTCCTACTCTTTGCAACCGTATGGAATGTAGCCCGCCAGGCTCCTCTGTCCATGGGTGAATGTGGGGAAGGGAAATATTATTGGAGATGCAGGAGAATAATGAGTCAGAGTCCAGATCAGTGGAACCTTCGAGCTCTGCAGAAGACTTGGCTATCATTCTAAGTGCAATGATGAGCTGTAGAAAGTGGCAGGGAAGAGATTGGGTCCTGAATTTTAAAACCCTTCTGACTTTACAGGGAAAAATGAATTATGTGCATGCTAAGTCGCTTCAGTTGTGTTCGACTCTTCGCCCTATGGACCATAGCCCTGCCAGGCTCCTCTGTCCATGGGATTTTCCAGGCAAGAATACTGGAGTGGGTTACCATGCTTTCCTCCGGGGGATCTTCCTGACCCAGGGATTGAACCCTTATCTCTTACGTCTCCTGCACTGGCAGGTGTGTTTTTTATCACTAGTGCCACCTGGGAAGACCTGAAATGAATTATAAAGGAATCCAAAAATAAGGGCCAGCTACAAGGCCTCAGGACAGAGACAAGAAATAATGGTGTTTAGATGTGGGTGGTAGAAATAGGTTACAAGATATAAATTCAGGGTATATCCTGGAGATACCTTAGAAAGGATTGTTAAGGAGCTGAATGTGGAGAGATGGGGGATGGGAGGGTCATGCATGATTGGGGGGCGATGGCTTCAGAACTTGCTTGTGAGTGGGGGCAGGTAACTGCTACGAAGAATGCTGAGCTGTGGGAGGGTGTGAGCAGTGAGGGTTCGGGCTTTCTCCCTTGTACACACCAAGTCTCGGGTGCAAATTAGGCACAGCGTAGGCGTCCCAGCCTAAGTGACTTAGCATATAGATGCTTAATAGGTGGTAGGCTGGAGAAGTAAAGATTTCAGGTGTGGAATTTTAAGTTCAGAAGTTATCAATATTTAGAGGGAATGTAAACTCACTGAACTGCTTGAAGGAACCTAGAACACAAAATATAGCTCTTAACACACTGGGATCCATGGGGAGGAAGAAAGTAGGAATGGGGCCAGGGGGTCATTAGTTCTATTCTATGCACTTAAAGCAAATGTACATGTTTCAAATTTATGACATATTGGCCATTAGAGAACTTTCATCCCAAATAAGCTGTCTATATAGTTTCAGTGCATGTGTGTATGTGTGTGTGTGTATCATAAGACATAGTCCACACTTCAATATAATAACATGTAAGGAGAACAGGAACTGTGTCTGTTTTATTTATCATTTTATCCTCAGCAGTTAACAGAGTCAATGGCATATAGTAACTGTTCAATGTGATTGAATGAAACCAGAAAATCTTGCTTGGTTGACAAAATTGTCTTGGAGCATATACGTGTCTCGTCTGCAGGTCTGAGCTTCCAAAAGCTTGGTGTCAAGACCCTTTGGTTACCTAGCAACCCTCTGTCCCCTGAGTGTTTCCATCACCTCTCACGGCATCTCTGAAGGGCCTGCAGCCATTCAGCCTCCTCTTATGGCTGGGAGACTGAATCTTGAGAGCCACTGGACAACCTTTTCCCTCGAAGCTACTTATAGTTTAATTTTCTCTCTTTGAGAGGAAGTTACTGGGTAAGATTTTGCAATTTTGGGCATTATCAGTATCTCCCTTCAGCAGATAAACGCGTCTACCACAAATTTACCGCAATGTCCAGACTCTAGAAGAGAAACCAAAACTTCTGCCTTGAATCTAGATTCTGGCAGCACGTAGTGTGGCTAACTGGGGGAGTGGAACCACCCCGTCCAAAACTCCACAAGGGGAAACTCCTTCCTCCCCCTCACCTCACCTCGGCTGCCATCTGCTGCCATACTGGTCTGTTAGGATCTAGAAGGCGATGGCAGAGGATGAGATGGTTGGACGGCACTACTGACTCATTGGACATGATTTTGAGTGAACTCCAGTAAAAGAAAGAGAACGGGCTGCAGTCCATGCGGTTGCAAAGAGTCGGACACAACTTAGCGACTGGACGATGAACAACAGAACTGATTCACTTTCATTCAGATGTAAAGAGCCATTGTCCTGAGCCTCTAAAAGTACCTCCCCTAGGCCATCATGTCTCCCCAAGATACAGCAACTAAAGGGTTAAAATCTGCCACTCTGTGGCCAGCGTGCATCCAGGTTGATCTGACTGGTCAACCCAATTTTGAGGGCTACATCCCTGGACCTCTGACATTCCAACTGGGTGACAGTGGGAAAGACGGTTTATATTTGAAATATTACTTAAGCTCTATTTCCTTTTTATTTGTTCAAGCAAAATAAATAGACAGGAATTAATGATCATGTTCTCTGCCCGAAGCCCACTTTAAGATCTCTGGACTTAGTACTAGCTAAGGTTTCTTTGAAACTACAAAAAAACCCACATTTTCTGTGATTTTATAATCCACAAAAGAGACTCTTTGAATCCAAAACTGCATTTATAGTGTTTCACATATAAAATTCCATTTTACATCTTTTTAGAAATATAACCGTTCTAAGAGTATCTACTGATACTCTTAATGTGCAAAACTTTTGTTCATATAAACAGAAATAAGGGAACTAAAGCCTGATGTATAAACTCAAATCCAGTTTTCATTGCTTAGTCTTGTCAACTTGATAAGAGGACACTCAAGGTCACCTAATTAAGGGTAATTCTGAATATGTGAATTCTCTAGAAGTTGATCATATTTACACATTGGGACTTCCTATTTGGCCAACTACTCTGTTGTCAATTTTTCTATTTCTGTTGAATTAATTTAATAATGTCACTGCTTGAAATATCCCAGGATATAGAAAAATGTCAATGATTTTCAAAAATGTCACCTTTCTAATGTAGATAATGGCATTTTGTTTTCTTTTAAAAAAAAGAAACAAACAAACAAAAATAAAACATTTGTATTAAAATATTCTCTGTGAAGATGCCTAGGAATCTCTGTGTTACACATGGTTAGAACTAATTGATCTTCAAGTGGGCTCATTGGCCTTACCCAAATGAGCAGGAATATACTGGACCACCAAAACCTTTGGGGTGGTTGTTTTTGACTTGAGTATGGCAGCATGAGTAAAACCCTCCCAGAAGGACCTCATTATATTTAGAAATCTCCCTTTTTAGCTAAGGGACAAAAGCTGGAGTTTATTGAAGGCCATCGAATCTTCCCATTTCTAAAGGGACTGAGAAAATAAGCTAATTTTGAACTCAAAACAGAGACCATTTTGGTGCATCCCACTGAATTCTGCTGTTATGAGACAGGTTTCATAAAGAGCATAAATGCCACTCTCTGTGCAAATACATTTGAGATTCAGGAAAGTAAAAGCCCCAGATCAAATACAAAGCCACCATCAAATCAGCCCTAACTGCACTAAGAACATCAAAAGCAACGGATGGTCGACACATCAAAACAAAACAAAAATCAAAAAAAAAATCCTCCATACCCAGTGACTTTCTATTTTAATGAAATAAATCATATACACCATTATGAATTACACAAATTCTGGGGTAAGTGCATTAAAAAATTGCATTTAACTGCGATTTTGATATCCATACACTAATGGAGAAGAAGAAAGGATGGCCTGGTAGCCTGTACCCACCTACAAAAGGGAATCTGGAGATAAAAAGTCAAAACCAAAAAATAATAGGGGATGTGTTTTCTAGGTGATTTACAATATTACACTTGGTCCTTCCAACTATCTTAAGTGTTAGGTATTACGATGGGCCCCCTTTTCTCAGGTTTATAGAAATGGAGTCAACTGGCAAGGACCAGGGACTGAAAGCCAGGTCCATTAAGCCGGAGTTTATGCATTGAATCTTGATTCCACAAAGAAAGAAAGATGTTCCTGGGAGCACTTGTGCTAGCACTTTACACACCACCTCTCATTTAATCTCCACATTAATCTTTGTCCACGTGGGTGGAAGTTAAGTATATGTTGAAAGAATAAATGTAGGCATGAAAAGTGACTGCCTTTTATGCCCGGGCCAATGCTGGGAGGACAGAGGGAAACAGCAACAAAAGCAGAAGCCAAAGGTCAGAGCCAAGGTCACCAGGATAAACATAACACCATCACCACCCACAGGAGAACGTCATTTCTACCAAACATGGGCCACGTGTAAGAACATTCGCACCTAATTCTTAAAGGGAAAGATCACCCCAGCAGGCATGAAGACTCAGGAAACATCTGAGTTTAAAAAAAATAAAAAACTATTTTTAAAAAGCTGGTGAAAGTTTGACACAGGAACCTCTGTCCCTCAAAGGTATCATAATAAATGTGGTTCTGTTTTCTCTGACATATAATGCATCGCCTACTAATAAGTTTTGTTGTTGTTGTTTAGTCACTAAGTCATGTCTGACTCTTTTTCAACCTCATGGGCTGTATGTAGCCTGCCAGGCTCCTCTGTCCATAGGATTTCCCAGGCCAGAATACTGGAGTAGTTTGCCATTTCCTTCTCCAGGGGAATTTCCCAACTCATGTCTCCTGCATTGGCTAGTGGATTCTTTACCACTGAGCCACCAGGGAACCCCGCTAATAAGATTAACTGAGATTAACTCAAGAAGTATCACCCCAATTTAAGGATAACACTTTTTTTTCATATAGCAGAGAAAATGTAAAAAACATAGCACCTGTGAAAGTAATCATTTTACTGGAAAAACAATTATGATGTCATTGCATGAGTTAATTTTGAACATTGGGGCACCATTTGGCTTCCTTTCTGTGCATCATGACCTCCCACTAATTGTATCAGTGAGACTGTATTTGGCTGCAAGTAACAAGAAACCCAAGCAGAAAGAGCTAAACATACAGGAGCTTATTTCTCTCCAGGAAAAGAGGTCAGTGGAGGGAAGAAAAGGCACCTGTTTCTTTACTTAATGATGCCATTTGGGGGCCAAAAGCACAGGGGAGGGGGTGCATCCGCAGCATCCCATACAAGTTCAAGGTCAAAGGAGGAGACCTACGGGGAGTCGAGAAGATTTTGCCTTGGGCAGTTTTGTCTTTTCATTCTTCCTCTCCTCTTAGTTGGCTCCTGTCACACCCTCTCAGCTCCCCATCTCCCAGTAGGCTTTCCCTCCAGGTCTCACTGACTGTGCGGAGTACACATGTACACATGCTCCCTCTTTGGTCGGTGGTTGGCCAGTGGGAGGTGGACTGGGGAACTGATTGACACTCATCAGTGTTCATCTCTGCACCATTCTGGAAGGTCTGCTCTTCCTGACTTCACGTGCCCTCAGCCAGAAGCCTGGCAGTGCAGAGCTCCACAAACAGGAAAGCCTGGGGTCAGGATGAGGCAGACGTCTGCTAAAGAGTCACTGTGCCCAGTCACTGAGCCCCGTCGCTCAGTCAGGTCCAACTCTTCGTGGTCTCATGGACTGTAGCCCACCACCCACCAGGCTACTCTGTGCATGGGATTCTCCAGGCAAGAATACTGGAGTGGGTTGCCACGCCCTCCTCTGGAGGATCTTCCCAACCTGGGGATTGAACCCAGGCCTCCTGCACTGCAGGTGGATTCTTTACCATCTGAGCCACCTGGGAACCCCACAAATACTGGTGTGTAGCCTATCCTTTCTCCAGGGATCATCCCAACCTAGGAATCAAACCAAGATCTCTTGCATTACAGGTGGATTCTTTACCAGCTGAGCTACCAAGGAAGCCACCAAAGAGTCACTAAGCTTCTATATATTGACTGCAGAATTTTCATTTCACAAGGTGTAGAGGTTTGATAGGGCTTCCCAGGTGGTGCTAGTAGTAAGGAACTTGCCTGCCAATGGAAGAGATGTGAGAGGCATGGGTTCAATCCCTGGGTTGGGAAGACCCTCTGAAGAAGGGTATGGAACCCACTCCAGTATTCTTGCCTGGAAAATCCCACGGACAGAGGAGCCTGGTGGGTTTCAAAAAGTCAGACAAAACTGAAGCAATTTAGCACACAGGCAGGCAACAGTAGTTTGATTGAAATTAGTGCAACTTTCTTTTTCCAAAGCAAATCCAATAAAAATTCATATTAAAACACCCATATTTACCTTTACAAATAAAACACAGACTGGAGCCACACATGTTGAAGGTAATTGAGATAAAAATTTAATTTAGAAACTTCCTTGGTGGTCCAGTGGTTAAGATACTGCGTTTCCTCTGCAGAGTGCACGAGTTCGATCCCTGCTCAGGGATCTAAGACCCCACAATTTAGGACTTGTGATTCTAGTTCCTTTAGAATTAAATGATGCATATTTCAGACCAACATATTTTAATCTACAGTTTGAAAGTATGCAAAGCGCCCTTATACAAAGAAAATGGAATGATTAATATACTCCTATACATGTTGCTAGCTTCCTATTTCTAGTAAAACATTAGTTTTCTTCAATGTCATCATGATTGCACCATTATTTCAAAAGATCATGAACTTTCACAATATATTTTTGAAAACAGAGCCTTAGACAGCAATCCCAATGTGTAAATGTACGTAGTGTATATAATGAGATATTAAGTTCATAAAAGACAACTATAAATAGAAACAGCACTGTTAGATCACATTTATTTGCTGTATACTTCAGTAAGACACCATGACTCATTTAATGCTTTAAAGATTTGATGAATGTTTTATTGTCCTTGTTATAAACAACAAACATGGTAACATCAGAGGATACGTTTTAAGAAAGAGGAACGGGACTATTTCAAATAGCCTGAGTTAAAAAAAAAATTCTGCTATTTACAACTTAATCACTCCAGTTCTGTGACATTAATAATTTATCAGACGTTGAGCCTGTGGGGCAGCTCAATACATATAATTTATCTTATGGAATCACTGCTGATGGTCAGTTAACCTAATATGTCCTGAGTGACTCAGCTTGTTAGAAGATAATTTAGTAACTGTCCAGCAGTCGGCTCCTCTAGAAATTCCATCATCGGCCACTGTCCACTTAAAGTTCCAAGACAGTCGTGCTAGAAGCAGTGTGGCTCAGATTAAGCACTAGATGGTACCCAGGTAGCTTGTTCATACATACTCAGAGGCAGGACCAGATGTTTTCTGACAGCAGCATATCGAGAAGGCACGATTACAGGGCCCTGTCAGAGTAATATGTTTTTATTCTTAAACTATGCAAAAACATCTCATTCTCCCAAGACCAAAGTCGACTTGTTTTTATAACTTGAGAGCCCTCAGCTTCATAGAATTTCATGTGGTATTTATTGAGGGCATCAATCAGAAAGTGTCCCTTTCGATTTAGAAACTGCATGTCTATCAGAGCCAGAATTTTATCATAATCCCCAATTAAAAGGCAGCGGAGAGTAGTCTCCACATTTCACCAGTAGCCTCTGAGTCATGATGGCTATCAAGGAGAGACTGAAAGAGGAGGAATAAACTAAAACCAAAGCCAAAATAAACAATTTAGAGTTTGAGATCATTTAAAAAAAAAAAAAAAAGGCACATTGGTAAGATAATTAGTTTTTGACCTTGGTAATGAGTTAGCCATTAAGCGATGTTACTACTAAGGAAACTGGTCTAATTTAGAAACACATTACTTTCATTCAATAGCACCAGAAATCTGAGAAAGCCGTGCGCAGGAAGGACTTCGTGGCTAGACTCAGATAAGATCAGGCTAATCAGCCATCAGAAATCGCAGCTTGTCTTTATTTCTCAGTCTTGACTCAATGTCAGTTGCAAATAACGGAGCAGGACATCATGCAGCAGGTTATCTGGGCTGGGTTTTACCTACTAGTCTGAAGAAAGCGTTTATCTTTCCCTCCAGTCCCCAACGGCAAGGCTGGGCTGAGCCCCTTCTCTCTGGCAGGTCTGCAGGATGAGCTTCGGTGCATCCTTTTCACGCCCGTCTTTCCCACACTGCAGTAGCAAAGGGGATTGTGCACTCTCATGGCTTGATTGGTTGGAAGCGTAAACTCTCTGGGAAAATCCTGAATGGATTTTTCCCCCCTTAATCCTTGAGCCAGCTCATTCACATGTGCGTGTTTTTAATTTCAGAAAACTGCTACGTTTTGTTCTTAGAAGAGAGGGTGTCACAGAAACTATGAATAGTTACTAAGTCACGAAACTTGTCTTTCTCTCCAATGCCTCCATCATTTCTCCTCCCACCATCAACCTGTCCTGTTTTTAAAGTAGAGACACAGGTCTGCATATTTGTTCAGGCTTAAAAAAAAATTGTGAATTCACGTTATGTCTCCCGTGATTCAGTTGCTCCTGATTTGAAAACTATGCACATAGCAACATTTTTATCACCGTGGGAAAAAAAATAGTTTGAAATGCATGGCAGTACTTATAACCTATATTTTGCTTATGTTTTGGAAAATCTCTTTGGAATCATTTCGTAAATTGCAAAGAAAACTTCGTGCCATTTTTTTATTTGTCTAGCAAAAATAAATAAAGGACAAGGAGAAGGAAGAGAATGCAAGGAGTTATAGAGGAGAAAGGATAGGGTGGAACAGGAGAGAAATGGGTGAAATACAAACAGAAAAAGATCAGAATTGGTTCAGTGAAGGATGAATTGAATTGAAGTCGCAGCGAGAGCCTGCAGCCGCACAGGCAGCTCTCCACAAGGAAGAATCTTGTCAGTGAACTTTGCAAGAGTCTCCAAAGGAGGAAAGGAGATATAAATGCCCACCAGAAACCAGACACAAGGAAACACAGTTTTTTTTTTTAATCCAGAAAAAGAAAGAAATGATATATTTAACACGCACCGACCGTCTATACGGTGCCAAATGCGTTCAAAAGCTCATCTCTCAAATCAAAACCATGCTTGCTTGGACTCTGCAGATCAAACAAAGCTGTTGGAAGATAATTATGCTTCAATCCATCTGCAGCCTCCTGGTAGGTGTTCAGGAAAGTGAACTCAATGTTCAATAAGAGCCTCTCCCCTAACGCTAAAGGTCACTAGGATTGCTGGGTGGACACCCTGGTTTCAAAGTACTGGGCAGTGAGTTAAGGTACCTGCTAGTCTCTGAGATTTTGAGGACCTTTGCATCTTTGCTTCATTTTTACCTCTCCCCGAAAGCTGAGATCCAAAAATGACTTTGTGTCTGAGTTATAATTCTACATTGGTCATGGACACTTGGCACTGAGGCTCATTTATAATCAAAGAGGTGGTGGCTTTTCTTTCTGTTTCCTCTTTTCACCGTATCTGGCGAGAGGAGATTGACAACGCGCTCTCCTTTTCAGGGCACTCCCCTAGTCAAGGCCTTGGTTAGCACATTTTTGCCAATAAAACAGGCCATAATTAGTCCTTAATAATCAGTCTATTTTGCTCTATCAGCCCGCAATCTCCGAGCCTGTGATATTTAAAAACAGGACTCAGAGCATGGGATGCCACATATTAACTTTGGGGCAAATATAGCTTTGAGAATAATGTTTTCAAAGCAGCCCCCTGTAAATATAAGGTGGGATAGCACCATATGGAGACTGGGTTTCTGACATATGGCTTGAATTAACAAGTTTAAAACTGTGAAGATCAGTTTTTCCTTCATTGAAGGCAAAACCACAAGATTCAGAAGTGAAATATGCTCCAGTCGAAAATACAAAGGCTGGCCCAACGCTGGGCCTCTCGGGCGGGAATTTTTTTGTTGGCAGCAAGTACAAGTTATCAATAGTAAGACAAGTTGTAACATGACGAGGACTCGGCGGCTGCCAAGGCTTAGAATTTCACTTCAAATGGTGCTTACGTGGGCCGACACCGCACTTGCTCGCAAAGGACATTGCTTCTTTGAAAGTGGCTTTTGAATTATGATTATTACATCCTCAAAATAAATTGTTTTCCTGGGTTGATAGAAAAGATATTTGAAGAGACAAACTTGAGTGACAGATGGAAATGGCCCAGGGTACCGTGTTGTATGATCTCCCCTAATTGAACCTTTGTAGGATGAATTGAACAGGAAAAGTTCAAAGATCCAGGACCTGTATTACACAAATATTGTTTCATTTAATCAAAAACTGGCTTTGAAGTGTGGCGCTTGTGGGCCACCTGTAGCTTTGAAATTTAAAGTCATATAAAAGCTTTAGAAATGCTGGAGAGGATAGTACACAGCTATAATAAGCAGCTGGATCGAAAAAAAATCAAGATTGAGAATGAAGGTTTTTTTCATATTTATGTTTCCTTTTATTGCCCCTTATTTTTTTACATTTTTATTCTCAGTGAGCAGAACACTCCAAAGTTGTGAAGAAGGGTTCTACTACATTCAGGCGTCCACAGGGCTGATTGTCATCATATGAAATGTGTTTGCTTGTGGTTCAGCATCAAAACTATAATTACCCCAAGTCTGAAATATCCCTTCAGTGTCAGGTTGAACCCAGCTCATCAGATATGAGTTCCTCACTTTGCAACTTCCTGTGGGAGGAACATTACAAGTTGTCTCCCTCATAGAAAAGGTTTCCTTGTGGAACTTGATTGGAGTGGTGTCAAATATATATGTAGCTGGAATGGGAGACCCCTACGAAGAAAGAATCAGTTCAGTCTCTCAGTCGTGTCCGACTCGTTGCGACCTCATGGAGTGCAGCACACCAGGCCTCCCTGTCCTTCACCATCTCCCAGAGCTTGCTCAAACTCATGTCCATCGAGTCAGTGATGCCATCCAACCATCTCATCCTCTGTCGTCCCCGTCTCCTCCTGCCTTCAGTCTTTCCCAACATCAGGGTCTTTTCCAGTGAGTCAGTTCTTCGCATCAGGTGGCCTAAGTATTGGAGCTTCAGCTTCAGCATCAGTCCTTCCAGTGAATATTCAGGACTGATTTCCTTTAGGATGCACTGGTTTGATCTCCTTGCAGTCCGAGGGACTCTCAAGAGTCTTCTCCAACCCCACAGCACTTCTCCAACACTACAGCACTCTAACACTTGTCCAACCGTTCAAAAGCCCTAATTAGGGGAAATGCCATTGTAATCATGCTTAATAATAATAGCAGTTATTATTATCATGTATAATAATATGTATATTAATATTATTAATAACATATGCACTATGTTACACTTTGTATAACATGATAGTATACATAATAGTACACACAGTATACACGGTTCCCTGGTGACTCAGTGGTTAAGAATCCGCCTGCCAATGCAGGAGACACAGGTTCGATACCTGGATCAGAAAGATCTCCTGGAGAAAGAAATGACAACCCACTCTAGCATTCTTCTTGTCTGGGAAATCTCATGGACAGAGGAGCCTGGTGGGCTATAATCCAGAGTCTCAAAGAGTCGGACACGACTGAGTGACTAAACAACAACAACAACACACACACACATAGATAATAGTATCAAAAGTACATAATATGCATAACAGTAAACACAATAGCATGCATAATAGTATACAGTGTATATATAGTACACATAATAGTCATGCCACATATAGTATGCAGCATGTATATAGTGTGCATGATAGTATATACTGTATATACAGTATACTTAATTGCACGCAAATACTATACACTGTATGTGCACTATGACAGAGTCCATAAAGCAGGGTGGGAGACAGTGGGTCTTCTTCCTCTTTTATAGATGGAAAAAAAGAAAAAACAATTTTCTCCAGGCTCCAAGACTTGAGTGATCTGCCTAATCCATCACAGCCCGTCAGCCCCAGAAGGACTGGCCCTTGTCACGAAGAGTGCAGGCTCTGAGCTCTCTCCACAGTGCTCCTTCCACAGGCTGACTCCTCCAGGAGGGAGCACCACCCTCCTGGCTGGGCAGCTCTCACGTGGGGCAGGAGGGAGATGAGTTTCAGGCCCCATGCAAACTGGTCCTTGGGATGGAGGGAAGGGTCCATCACCACAGCCGTCCCCTCCTCTGACTGCCTGATTGCCGTGGAGAGGAGGAAATGGAGCGGGGGCATTGGGTTGTTCAACCCCATGAAAACTTCAGAGCACCCTGTAGACTTGCTTTAGTCATCAGTAGGCACTAATCACATTAAAAAATAGTTTTCAAGTGAATTCATTTTCCAGCTATAAACACACATAGAGGCCTTTCTTCTGTAAAAGGCTCCCAGCTCACACTTCCACAAGATCTTCACCCCCTTTTCTCCGCAATCTTCTGGGTCAGATCATAACTGCACATGATTCCCCTTGATCACAGGACCCTGTTCTTTCATAAATACCTTTAGATGTGTGGAGGCCTGTAGTGAATCTGGTAATGATTATTATATTTTCCCAAACATTTGTTTCTGCCCTTACACAAAATTTTTTTTTGGCCTCGCTAGAGAAATTCCACTTGATCCTTTAGTTTAAAAAAATCAGGAAAGAATCGGAGAGCAGAGAGCCATCTAGGGAGCATCTAGTCCAACCTAGTTATGTTGTAAATGAGAAAACACAGGCTCAGAAAGGCTGATTTGCAAAAAGTCACAGTACTACAGGGGCGCGCACCCAGACCCCCATCTCCCTGATCCCATGGCCTTCTAGTCAGATGATACTGCCTGAGCGTTCTCTGCATGTGTGCTAAGTTGCTTCAGTCATGTCTGACTCTTTTCGAGCCCTGGACTGGAGCCCACCACGCTCCTCTGCCCATGTGATTGTTCAGGCAAGAATACTGGAGCGGGTTGCCATTCCCTCCTCCAGGGGATCTTCCTGACCCAGGGATCAAAGCTAAATTTCTCATGTCTCCTGCATTGGCAGGTGGGGTTCTTTACTACTAGTGACACCTAGAAAGCCGAGTGTTCTCTACTGAAACAAAAACCAGACAAAAAGTACAAGATTTCAGGCATTTCAATTCATCACTACCCTGCCATGTTTTATTTATCTTCATAGCATAACCACCTCCCAACCTGTGACACATTTGTCCATTATCTATCTCTCCTCCTGGAGAAGATAATCAGTGGTGTGCTGAAGATGACTAACAAGCAGCTCTCTGAATGGAAGGAAAACCACACGACTCATAGCATTTGTTGATTTCCAAGGTGTAGACCCTGCCACTGTGGCTGATTTTAGGCACCCAACCTAGTTGGCCATCGACTTGGAAAAGATGCTGCAGTTGGTCCAGATGACCTGGGGCTGAGTCTGCTACAAGCGCTCTGGCTGCTCCTCTGCATCTAGAACAGAGCCTGACACATACCAGCCACACCAGCACTACCCCGGAACTGAACTGCAGGAGTCACGAAGACCAGTTTTCCGGAAACTGCTGGAATTCTGCTGCCTCTGTTTTCTCACTACCCAGCAAGGCAGTCATGCCTCTTTTCTGGGGAGGATGTTCACTTTCTCAGCTTCCCTCTTTCTGGCTGATGGACCTTGGCCAGATTCTGTTCTAACTTCAACTTTACATGGAAGGAAACATAAAGGGTTTTTCAGGTGAAATTGTAAATGCAGATTGAGAAGAACTAAATTATCATAATGAGACTCTGGTGTTTGGGAACACTGAGATAATAATATGATTCTTCCTCTGCTTTTTTTTTTTTTTTTTTTTTAATGCTTGGAATGACATCATTCATCCACTCCTTTGGGGATGAGGGTCAAGACACTGGCAGGCATTTCCACAATCGCTCTTCCTCTGCAGACTCTGCCCATGAGCTATTTGTGGGAGGCATGAAGCCACTGAGAATCGGGGCCTTTGTAGCCAGATAAAGTAGTCCATGATGATGAGAGTCGTGTGCTTTAATAATGAGAAAAGGAAATTTCAGCTCTGCTTCTGTAATTAGCATAACTGGAACTCAAGTCAAAACCAAATAAGGGGAGGTCTTTTGCTCAACCATATATTTTTTGATATCTTTATCTGCAAAATGTTTCAGACAAAACATGGCTGTCATGAAGAATTTTGCTGAACCTGAAGTAAAAACATCCCTGATGGAGAGGACAGAGGCTGTTTCAAATACGGAGCTTCTTTATCAAAAGGTAATATTTTTTTAATATTATCTATTTATTTATTTGGCTGCATAGGGTATTAGTTGCATTATATGCAACCTTTCACTGCAGTGCATGGACTCGCTCTGCTTGTGGTGCCTGGGCTCAATTGCTGCAGCCTGAGATCTTAGTTGTTCGGAGGCATGTCGGATCTCAACTCCCGACCAAGAATCAAACCCATGTCCCTTGCATTGCAAGGTGGATTCTTAACCACTGGACCACCAGGGAAGCCCCTCAAAAGGTAGTATTTTAGAAACATAAATTATGGTATATTCTAACAAATGACCAATAGGTAGTAACAGAAACGTAAATCTATAATACCTCACACACAAAGGTGTACATGTTTCATGCCTGTTTTATAAGATGGATGAGAGTCTCCTGGTCCTTTCTCACTATGGCATGGAATGTAACTCCTATTAAATCTCACATGGATAGTGAACATCAATAAGAAATTTAGCCCAAGGAGTTTTAATACTAGAATAGGAAAACAGTCCACTGGACATTTATACATTTAGGAATTGCAGGGGATCAATTTAATTTCAAGGGAGTGATTTAAGAGGAAATAACTTTAACCATGGAAAGTCTTAAAAGAATAGAAAATGCAGCAAGGAGTGGCTCTAAGTCAGGGCACCTTGAATGCCTGAATCCTTGCTCTCAAACTC
Organism: Muntiacus reevesi; assembly: GCF_963930625.1. Lineage (NCBI taxonomy): Eukaryota > Metazoa > Chordata > Mammalia > Artiodactyla > Cervidae > Muntiacus > Muntiacus reevesi. The sequence goes on from NC_089251.1 coordinate 93,998,157, forward strand.
CTTAGGGCAGTGCTCAGATTCCAGACATTTTCCATCTGCCTATGCCCACTGCCCCAGTCTCCACACTCCCCCAATACCTGCCTCCATACAGTAAGTACTCAATGTGTGCACACTGACTTGGATGAGAAGGAATGGTTCCAGTGCACTCAAACATCTAGTTGGAAGCTAACCCCTGTGATTCACAGGAGTATTGAGAAGGGAAGACTTCGATTTGGATTGGTTCTTTTAAACATCTATCTGTCTTTGAGTTCCCTGGTGGTTCAGTGGTAAAGAATTCGCCTGCCAACACAGGAGACATAGGTTTGATCCCTGAGTCAGGAAGATCCCCCGGAGTAGGAAATGGTAACCCACTCCAGTATTCTTGACTGGGAAATCCCATGGACAGGAGCCTGGGGGGCTACAGCCCATGCGGTTGTGAAGAGTCAAACATGGCTTAGCAACTGAGTATGCATGCACTATCTTTCTTTACAAGCCCTCTGACTTCATCTGTATTAGTTAGAGCAATGTTAACTTAGGATATTTTAGACAGTTGTGGTTCTTCGAAGCCAACCCAATTCAGATGCCTAATTTGGTTCAATAGTCATTTATGGATGTGAGAGCTGGACCTTAAAGAAGGCTGAGCACCGAAGAATTGCTAAAGCTCCAAAACTTTGACCACCTGATGCAAAGAGCTGACTCACTGGAACTGGAAAAGCATCATGCTGGGAAACATTGAAGGCAGGAGGAGAAGGCAGGGGCAACAGAGAATGAGATGGTTGGATGGCATCACCAACTCAATGGACGTGAATTTGAGCAAACTCTAGGAAACGGTAAAGGATGGGGAAACCTGGCGTGCTGCAATTCATGGACTCACGGAGAGTGGGAACAACAGTTAGGTTCCAATGGAAAATGTACTGTTCGTATTTTCTTCTTCCCTGAAATGAATACCATGTTGGACCATTAAATGAGGGAAAGTGATGGCAATACTGCCACAGGAGAGTATTTTTTTTCCTATTTACATGAAACTGGCTAATAGCCAGACAGTCTGGTGTTTCACTTAAAACAGAGAGGCATTTAATACACAGAGCATAAGCCAGTTGCCTACCTGAGACAATCCTTCAAGAGCTGTGCTTGGAAGGAAGTGTATTTAGAGTTTATTCATAACCAGCCTCCCAGGGTCATTAGTAGAATGACGTGAGGCAAGGAGCAGCCCAGTGATTAATTATCAATCCGTCAAAACACTATTAGTAATCCCCACCTAAAAAGAGCAATGGCTTGTTTAATGTACTGAATGAAAAATGTTAAAGCAGCAAAAATACTCTACAGGAGACTTTTAAAGCAGAGATGATCATGTAACCAGGGTTTAATTCTATGGTTCAGATACTAAGGCAAGACAAAACCGAAAACAATTAAAGGATTAAAAAAGAAAAACTCAAGGTTTTCTTACAGAAAAACATGAAGAGTAAATTTCCTGTCAAAAATTGCTCTCTCTTCTTTTCAAATGTATGGATCTAGGGAGCTCGAAGAAATTTGATTTAAAATGACGGTGACATGAATGAGGGAAATATTTGACATTTTTGGAATTTCGGCAACTTAAGAAAGTATTTTGTGAGAAGCAAGGGTTGTTACTAATCAAGGCAGCCCAGGGGCCACTTTGACCATTTATTCCTCTTGCCCTGGCAGATATGTGTTTTTTTTAATTTTTGGAAGCTGTAATTTAAGAAGTTTCAAAGCAAAAAAAAGTAAAGGTTAGTCTTAAAAGGGATGTATTTAGCCTAAAAATAAACGAGCTTTCATAACTCAGGTAAAGTTTCCCTCTCTCTCTCTCCCCTGCCCCCTTCTTTCTCTCCCCCCACCTCCCCCTTCTGTCTGTCTGAGGCAAACAGCTATATTAATAGTCATTTCATAACCACATCATTTTGCTAACAGTCACAGAGCTATATTTAAACTCAGGGTGCTACTGCCATGAATTCTACAGCACCGTATAATCGTGTTTCTTAAACACTTGCTTTCGCCCAGCATCTCTGACCCCTGGTGACCGAGGTATCATTTACCCCCACCCCTTCTTTCCCACCTTGCAGGGGTGGCCGCAGGTGGACGTGGCCACAGGCTGACCCCTGCCTTTGACTGGGAAGGAGACCCCAGGGTCTGGGGCCCAAACTTCTCTACTTCACTCCCACCTGAGCTCATTTGAAGGAGTTCCGCTTTTTTTTTTTCAAGAACCCAACGCTTAAAATGCACAAGGCTTTGCAGGGAGGGGTCCGAGGTGTTGACCTGGGGGGGCTCGAGTCCTTCCTGGCTCTGGGTGTCCACGTGTGACCTCCGCCCTGCGCCCAGCCACACATCCATTCAAGGCGAGATAATTATGCAAATATATACTAACTAGGCTTAGTTCCCTACTTAGACTTCCTTCCCACTCCCAGCTTCCTAGCATGGGTGCTGACAGTGTTTTGGAAGAGTTACTAAATAGCTGGAAGGCTTTCTGAATATATCTATCCTGGCCTGTCAAAGCTAGAACAGCGACGGTCCATCTGGGCCTGGAAGACAATTTCCATGGTGTAAAATACTCTTTCAATTCTTTCCTACCAGAGACAACCAGCTGGTGCTTCAGGGAGGCAGCCAACTCCGCTGTGCGTAGACCTCCCCTCCGAGCTAAAGAGTGGCCTGGGATGACCCTGAAGTCGCATCTTTGGATGGTGAGTGAAAGTCATCGCAGGTTGGGGGACAGCGGGGAGAAAGCCATTCCTGGTTTGCAGCCATGGTCTCAGGCCGGCCATAGCCACAGAAGGTGACTCCAGCGGGATCGCTGAAGCTCTTGAGCAATTGATTAAATTTTTTTTAAAGTGTTTTTCTTGCAACTTTCTGGATATTAAGCATCGAAGGGATTTGGGGAAAAGAGCCTGAAGTTTTTCGAACAAATGCCTCACTTTCTGAGCGTCTTAATCTTAGCCAGAAACCCTTGCTGGCGCTTTTCTGTTGTGTGATTGTATATACCATGTAAAAATCATAAACAGCACTTGAATGTGGATAAGTGGGGAGAGAGGAGGAAGCTGGTTCGCTCCCCGGAAGCTCTGAGATCCAGCTTAGCGCCCCGCCCCCACCAACCAGTTCTTCCAGAAAACATCACTGTGAGTGTGTTTCAGTGCTGATCTGGACTCAAGCAGAGGGCTGATGAGATGTGCGGACTCACAGTGACAGCTCCTCAGGAAGAATCTCTGCCTTGGTCCACATTCCACCTTTTGGCAAGGGTGAGAGGGGTGATCCTTTCCTGAACCACCAGGTCTGGGCTCAGTATTTGGTTCGCTGTCACGAAGAGCAAACCAGTGACTTTCCTGATGCTCCAGTAACTGAGGCTTTGTGCTCCCAGCGCACAAGCCCCTGGTTTGACCTCTGGTCAGGGAAGTAGATCCCGAGATGAACTGAGAGAACAGCACTGAAGCATATGCATTACTGTGTGTAAATTAATAGATAGCCTATGGGAAGCTGCTCTATAACACGAGGCCCTCAACCATGCACTCTGGGACGACCCAGAAGGGTGGGTTTGGGTGGGGGTGAGAGGGAGGTTTAAGAAGGAGGGGATAGAAGCATACTTATGCCTGATTCATGATATTTCATGACAGAAACCAACACAACATTGTAAAGCAAGTATCCTCCAATTAAAAATAAACTAAAAAAAAAAAAGAGTTTGCATTGCTACAGCTAAAGATCCCATATGCCACAACTAAGACCTGGCACAACACAATAAATAATTTTTTTTAAAAAAGAGCAAATCAAATTATCCAGCAGTGGGAGTCACTGAGGCTCAGCCGTCCTCAGCTCCAGCCAGGGATCACAGGTGGGAATTGGGGAACACATGAAAAGGAAACATAAGGCCTATAGATTAGTAAGAAAGAAATAAAGCTACCTTTGATCAGAAACAACATGATCATCTATGTAGAAAATCTGAAGGAATCAAGAAAAAGTGCAGAATAATTATAGGAATGTTGCAGGGTACACAGTTAATGTGAAAATCCAACTGCTCCCCTAAATACTAGCAGTGAGCAAGTGCAAATTCAAATAAACACACAAGGTACACACTGGGGATATTGAGGGTTCAGTTTCAACCACCACAATAAAGCAGGTACAGCAAGAAAGCAAGTCACAAAATGTGTTGGTTTCCCAGTGCATTTAAAAGTTATATACTCAGGACACTGTAATCTACTGAGTATGCAATAGCATTATGTATAAAATAAAAAGACAATGTTGTTGTTCAGTCACTAAGTCATATCCGACTCTTTGTGACCCCATGGACTGTAGCCCACCAGGCTTCCCTGTCCTTCACTGTCTCCCAGAGTTTGCTCAAACTCATGTCCATTGAGTTAATAATGCCATCCAACCATCTCATCCTTTGTTGCTGCCTTCACCTGCCCTCAATCTTTCCCAGCATCAGAATCTTTTCCCATGAGTTGGCTCTTCAAATCAGGTGGCCAAAGTATTGGAACTTCACCATCAGTCCTTCCAATGAATATTCAGGGTTGCTATCCTTTAGGATCTACTGGTTTGATCTGCTTGCTCTCCAAGGGACTCGAAAGAGTACATACCTCAATTAAAAAATAATTTATTGCTAATAAATACTAGCCATCATCTGAGCCTTCAGCAGGCCATAGTAGTAGCATCAAATATCACTGATCACAGGTCACCATTGCAAACTCAATAATAGCAAAAAAGTTTGCAATATTGTGAATATTACCAAAATATGACATAGCGAAATGAAGTGAGCAAATGCTGTTGGGAAAAATAGTGTCTAGGATTTACTTGATGCAGGGTTGCCACAAACCTTCAATTTGTAAGAAATGCAGCCTCTTTTTTTTTTTTTTTGGCATTGTTTGGTTTTTTAAATTAATTTATTTTAATTGGAGGATAATTTCTTTACAATATTGTGATGGTTTTTTGCCATACAGCAGCATGAATGTGCCACTGGTACTCATGTGTCAGGCCCCAATCCCGAAGCCCCTCCCACCTCCCTCCCCACCCTACCCCTCTGTTCTGTCCCAGAGCAACTGGCTTTGGGTACCCTGCTTCATGCATCGAACTTGCACTAGCGATCTACTTCACACATGGCAACATACGTGTTTCAATGCTATTCCCTTAAATCTAGATGTTCATCAGCAGATGAATGGATAAGGAAGTGTGTCCATATACACAAAGGAATATTACTCAGCTATAAAAAGGAGCACATTTGAGTCAGTTCTAGTGAAGTGGATGGAACTGGAGCCTATTATACAGAGTGAAGTAAGTCAGAAAGAAAAGACAAATACTGTATATTAATGCATATATATAGAATTTAGAAAGACAGTACCAATGACCCTACAGGCAGGGCAGCAAAGGAGACGCAGGTAAAATGCAGTATCCTGAAGCACAGCAAGCAAAGTGTAATAAAGTGAGGCACGCCTGTATTGCCATTTACATTAGCACCCCAAAATGAAACATTTAGGTATAAATCTAACAAAATGTGCATAAGACCCACATGAAAGAGACTACAAAACTGATGAAAGACACCAAAGAAAAGCAAGCTAAGTGGAACGATATTCCATGTTCCTGAATAGGAAGACCCAACACTTATTGTCAGGATCTTGATTCTTCCTAATGTGATCTATAGATTCAACGCAAACTCAGTCAAAACCCCAGCAGGTGATTATGCAAATCTTGTCAAACTGATTCAAAAGTTTGTATGGAGAGACAGAAGACTCGGAACAGTCAACACAATATTGAAGAACAAAGTTGGGAGAGTAAGGCTACCTGACCTCAACTTCCTAGAAAGCAATGATAATCAGGAGTGTGATTACAAAAAAGAAGAAGTTTGGTATTCCAGAAATAATGGACCTCAGATAAATTGACAAAATATAGAGCCCCATAATTGGCCCACATAAATAAAATAAGTCAATCTTCACGAGGTAGCAGAGACAGTACAAGGGCACAGACATAGCATTCTCAAAAGACAAGAGTGGAACAGCTGGAAGTCCAAGTGCTAAAGGTGGACCCAGGATATCCCTGGGGGTAGAGTGGATAAGCATCCACCTGCCAATGCGGGGGACATGGGTTCTATCCCTGGTCTGAGAAGATTCCACATAACTTGGGTCAGCCAAGCCCATGTGCCACAACTACCGAGCCCATGCTCTGGAGTTCGCGAACTGCAACTGCTGAAGCCCATGTGCCGGGACCCCGTGCTCCACAACAGGAAAAGATGCCAAGATGGGAAGCCCGCATACGGGGCAATGAAGACAGTGACTTCCAGCTCCAAGACTATCACAGCTCCATTATCAGAGGATACACTTGGAAGGTATTTGGACCCTCTCACCAATAAAATCAGCACGCCTTATAGTTAGGATGTGCCTCAAGAGCATAGTGAGACTAATGCCTTTTTTTTTTTTTTACCGGTAACAAAGAGCTTATCTGATTCCTCTGGGGTCACACAGCAAGGCAGCAGCAATACAGAAACTAGAAACCAGGTCTCCTATTGTGTTCTTCCAGTCACCCTAAAGTGTATTCTCAGAAGACAGATACATTTTCATATCAAGCGATGCACAGAATGCCAAATCTGCGCACACACCCACACTTTGCTGTCTACAAACATACATACATGCTTTTGATTGTCTGCCTTAAAAAAATAAGTTCATCATCCTGCTCATCCTCCGCAACTGCATGAGCTCAGAGACTCCAAGCTGACTCGGTATCTGCATTTTTAAAGCTCTCTTCCTTAGAAGCACTGCCCATTTTGCAACAAGCCTACACATATGTGGAAAATGTCATGCTTTGTGGCGCCTCTGGGCATGTTGTCAAATTATTTCCATTTTTCTATTCCAGGTCCTAATGATCCTAGACACTCACTATGCGAGGGGAGGAAACGTGTGTCCTGCCTCCCTCCCCTTGAAATCTTCACCCTGGCAAGTGCAAAAGGGCGTTCGGGCTCAGTGTGTTCTCCTCAGAGGGGTCGCAACTGTCCCATCTTGGCTCCGTACTCATGACTCTGTTCTTGCTATTATTGCCTCCACATCAGTGCGCCCCCCGATCACCTGCAGCCTGTATTTTCTCCTTTGGAACAATCTCTGCTCTTTATACCCAATCTGCCAATGCCAAGCTTCCCTTGGGGTGTTGCCAATGCTCCTCTGCTCTCTGTGTATTTGGATCTGTGATTCGGAGCAACGAGCAGGAAATAGAGTGCATTTGTTCAGCCTCTCCCCCGTGGACACAACAGCAGGCCCCCTCCAGTCTCATGCACAACCTCCAATTATAAGGCCTTTACTGGGTTCCAGGCTTCCCAAGTGCCTCAGCAGTAAAGAATCCGCATGCCAATGCAGGAGACGCAGGAGTGAGGGTGTTATCCCTAGTTGGGAAGATCCCCTGGAACAGGGCATGGCAACCCACTCCAGTATTCTTGCCTGGGAAATCCCATGGACAGAGTCTGGTGGGCCATAGTGATCCATAGTGTCGCAAAGAGCTGGATACAGCTGAAACAACTGAGCCACCTGTACCACGGAGCTTGCAAGAGAAAGAGAGGCATGCCTCCCGGGACCAGTCCGGCGATGACGGGGACAGGCAGGTCCTTCCTGTAATGTTAGCTCTCTCTTGCTCTGTTGGAATCTTCCACAGATCTTTGAGCAGGAACAAAAATCAATTCAAACCCTTCACAGGCTGCAGCGGGTCTCAGGAGGACTGGGGAGCCAACGGAGCCTGGTTTACAAATCTTCATTCCCCAGGCTGAGGCTCAGAGCTTCTGCTAATGACCATCCTGGGATCTGGGGTTGACTCTGAGACCTGTTTGCAGTTAAATGTCCTGGCCGTCCCCTCAAACTGAGGAGCTTTCTTTAGAATTGATTGGTGTGTCCACAAAACATTTCCCTTCATACAAAATGTTTCTGTTTCCTTAGGAGAAGGGAAGCCTCAAAAATCGTGTGGAGTATTTGAGTAATGTAACAGTCCAACAATCTCTTTTATTTCTAAAAATTATGGCAAATACCTTACTAGGAAAATCATAAATTACATCACTGTGCTGAAACAGGAGACCATTTCGTCGCTGGTAAAATAGGATAATGCACAATTGCTGAGAAGTAAGGGGGAACTTGCTAACCCTGAGGTCATAACACTCTAAGATACTTGTGTATCCCTCCTCTTAGATGCTGCACAGGGATGTATGTGAGACAGCTGCCCACATTGTAAGATTTTAGGGTCTTGGAAGGCCTTGCAGCCGGCAAGGGAAAATAGGAGGAATTCTCTTCCAGTCATTGATGGGGGCCTGAAATTTTACTCTCAAATAAATTCATTTTTTTTTATTTAAAGATCCATGCTCTGATAAAATGCAAATAGCTCCAAGAAACAGTAATATTCTGAGCTAGCATTGCTTGTTTTTTCCTTAGAATGAGGGACTTGTCAAAGCCTTTCTTTAGGGTAAACTGTGACTGGGGTGGGGGAAGAATCGAGAGAGTATTTAAACCAAGTTGGTTGAAGAAGGAGGGAGAAGGTGCTTACAGTTCCGGAGGCAAAAGGCAGAAGGGGAAGATAAACCAGTACTTTGATTTTGAATTGGCTTAGCCCTGTTAGCAATAACCAAATTTGTGGAGTTTCCTATCAGAAGAAGTGTTCTAGAATAGGTTGGCAAGAATGTCACAGTGGTAGTTGGTGGTTTAGTTGCTAAACCACGTTCGACTCTTGTGACTCCTTGGACTGTAGCCCACCAGGTTCCTCTGTCCGTGGGATTTCCCAGGCAAGAATAGTAAAGTGGGCTGCCATATTAAATATCACATGGAAGGCTGGGCTCTGTACAGGCCATAGTGAATTTAGCAAACATTGACTGTGTACCTTCTACCAAATGCAGTAACAAGATGTATCCGTCATCCTTATGTCTTCAAACAGCTGATCACCTATGTCAATGGGTAAATCCCACCAGTTCTGTTCACTAGCATAATTCCTCTTCTTCATGAAGTCTGAAGAGCATAATAACATTCCTACTTGAGCAGCAACATTAACTAAAGGCTTTGCCCAAAGTGTTTCAAAGAAACTGGTTGAGTTACCCAGGGTGTTTCTGACCCACGCTGACCGCCCCCCGCCACCACAGCTGCTGAGAGAGCAGCTCATCCTCTCTTCCAAGAGCTGCCTGAGCAGAGAGTCTGTAGAACTCTGTAGAGGGTGATCTGATTAGGGATGTGTATAAGAGATGGTTGGATGGCATCACTGACTCAATGGACATGAATTTGAACAAACTCTGGGAGATGGTTAAGGAAAGGCAAGTTTGTCATGCTGCAGTTCACAGGATTACAAAGAGTCAGACATGACTTAGTGACTGAACAACAACAAGCCTATGATCAATAAAGAAACTGTGTACCTTACATGTTCAAGCCATCTCCTTAAACAGAGTCCCAAAGAGCTGCTTCTTAAGAACCATTTCAATAAATAATTTGCTGAATAAGAAAGAGAAATATTCACTAGAAGTAACTGGCTTTTTAAAAGTAAGTGATTTGAAAGAAAAATCAAAGTCAAATCCAGCCTCTTCTATTTTCATTTAAAACACCATTGAGGGGCTTGGGAATCAACAGTGTTCTCCTGTGCTTCCCAGAGCCCACCCACGGGAAGCTAGAATGGGGCTACACTCAGTCACAGAAGAGGTGGAGGTCTGATCTAAGTAGAACCAATGGATTGTACTTGATTGCCTATTTTTTCTTTTAAAGAATTTTTCCTTTTCCCATCCTAGTGCTAGATGTCAGACATCTCTACAAGTTATTTTTCTTCCTTTGGAATCCAAATCTGGCCATATAAGTCAGACAGTCATGATCGTCTCCTTGATGGACAGACCACCAGTGATTAACAGCACTTGGTCAATCACATCTCTGCAAATGAAGACCAAAAAGGTGCACAAATGTCAGAAGCAAAACCATTTGTTCAAAACTAAATATTACCTGGGGACTTCCTTGGTGGTCCAGTGATTAAGAATCTGCCTGCCGATACAGAGGACACGGGTTCAATCCCTGGTCCAGGAAGCTCCCACATGCCACAGGGCTACTAAGCCCGTGTACTGAAACTACTGAAGCCCATGTGCTCCAAAGCTTACACTCGGCAACAAGAGAAACCATCACTCTGAGAAGCCCATGCATTGCAATGAAGAGCTGCTCCAACTAGAGACCCAGCACAGTCAAAAACAAATAAATAAAGTTTAAAAATAAATACATAGATATTACCTGGTTATGATATAATGAATCATATATGATAATATAAAGTAATATGTGGTATTAGAATATGATAATAATATGATAACTTGTGGTACCACATATGATAACATGTGGTAATAGAATCATAACAAAGGTAAACCAGAAATTCATCTTGACACTATTTTGTATAGAATATAGGAGTCCTAGTAATAATACTATTGTGCTTTTTCAAGCATTTTCACATACATTATTGAATTTAATCTTCAGGAAAAAAATACTAGGCAGATATATTATCTTTATTTAAAGTATGAGCCGAGTCAGAAAATTTGTATTTCTATAGCAGATGAGTAGGTAGAAGACTTGAGATTTGAACCAAGTCTTAGGGCTCTGATCTTAGCACTCCTTTAGCTGATATATATGCAATCTCTAAAATACTGACTTTTTGACAAGGTTCAGAACTTAGCTTGAGACTGTAGAGAGTTCTTTCTTTATTCTGTAATTTCACCTGTCTCTCCATTAACAGATACAGTACATAAGGCTGACAAGTGGAAGATTCAAAGAAAGTTCAGAGATGGCCTCTATCTTCAAACAAGACAAGTAACACACAAAGGAAAACATAAGCCATAATAAATAAAATAAAAGTAAATTAATTTAAAAAATGAAAGGAAAGGAAAAAGAGAAGGGGGTGGCAGAGAATGAGATGGTTGGATGGCATCACCAACTGAATGGACATCAGTGTGAGCAAACTCTGGGAGGTAGTGGAGGACCGAGGAGCCTGGCGTGCTGCAATTGATGGGGAACGAAAGAGTCGGACACAACTGAGCGACTGAACAACAGCAAAGCCACAATAAAGTGAAATGCTGAGAAGCAAAAAACTAATGAGGATTGCAATCATTACGAAAGGCTGAAGAAACAGGCTGGCCTCGGTAAGGAATTTCCCAAAAAGCTCCACAGGCAAGGAAGAGTGAATTCGTAGGAAAGCGGAAGATAATGCCTGATGCCACGCAGACACTGAGGATTGTACACAGTTCCAGGGCTCCAGCGCATGTGGAGTATGCGGGGGATTGTGTCCAGGATGGAGACTGGCAAGTAAGTGGCAGATAAACACAATCTGGAGCTTGAGACCAGACTATAGTCAGGGCAAGATTCTCTTTCCAAAACAGGGAAAACCAAAGTGGCAACCCATTGGTGTTAAAGGAAGACAGTGGTCTGTGGACACCTAGAAGCATCTGAGCACAGAAACTCCATCTACTAAACCAACCATGCTTGGTCTAGACCCTTCCCAGTGGGTGCTGGCTCTGAATCTACTGAAGTAGTGCACTTGCCCGAGCTCGACTGAAAACAGCAGTTTAGAAGGGCTGCCCCTGAGCGCCAGCAGCTGAGCAGGTGGGGGAGGCTGACTGTGGCTGACTGATGCATGACTGAGAAAATCAGAGGCAGCAATAGAAGTCAGTGATTGTGGAAAATACAGCATGTACATGTAAGTCAGCTGAGAGGCACCTGGGGACCTCTAATATCGCACCACCTAGTCAGAGAAGAGAATCTGTGGACAATTTCTACATCGTCAGAAGATCCCTGTCTTGTAACATAGTCGAAGGAGCTATCATGAAACAGAACCAATTGTTACTGCTATTACTATTGCAACATCGATAGTATTATTCACAACGTACATTAGATTGTATTTGTGGGACTTCCCTGATGGCTCAGTGGTAAAGAATCTGCCTGCCAGTGCAGGAGTCACAAGTTTGATCCCTGATGTGGGAAGATTCCACATGCCTTGGAGTCCACACGCCACAACTATTGAGCCTGCACTCTAGAGCCCAGGAGCTGCAACTACTGAAGCCCGCGTGCCCTAGAACTCATGCTCCACAGCAAGAGAGTAGCCCCTACTCACCAAAACTAGAGAAAAGCTCAAGCAGCAATGAAGACCCAGCATAGCAAAAAATAAACAATATTATATATATATATATATTTTAGCAAAATTATATTTTAAAAAATTGTGCTTGTGTAGTGCTGACTTTGTACAAGTCCTGGGCTGAGCACGGCACATGCAATATCTCCGAATGCCATGCATCTGTCTCATCTCTGCATGCAATGCATCTGTCTCCATCTTGTGTATCTAAAGACCCTTCACTAAGGTGGGCAAGAACCAGAGTTCTTACCCCACAGAGGCTGAGACTGAGACCAGGTTCTCAACCATGATGCAATAGAGGCATTTTTTTTTAAGGTGAACTTGTAAATGCCAAGAGACTCAGGAGAAGAATTTCACTCTGCATTTAGAACATAAGTCAACCACCATTTGTGGTCCAGGTGGGAAAATGCCAGAGAGCAAATGGGAATTGGGGAATTTCTATAATGAATGGAGACTGGCAACTAAGAGTCAGATAACCACCATCTGGGGCTGGAGACAAGATTTTAGTCAGAGCAAGATTCTTGTCAGTGCTTCTGCATCTCTAGGCAAAGGGACCAGAACTCCTCCCTGAAACTCTGCCCTGTGACCTAATGCCACGAGTCTGCTCAGCCACCTCCTGGGATGTCGTGGACATCACGGAAAGTACTCATGCCACCTCCCCCCAGCTGAATGACCTGGGATGCAGAACACTGGAGAAGTGGACTCCCACACTCCCCACCCTCAGCCCCAGGACTGTTTGCCAACAACGAGTCCATGGGATTTTCATTAAGGACATGAAAGCCTAGATGCTCATAAAGAATTTTTTTTTAAATTTTTTTATTTCAACCTGGCATTTGTGGTACAGAAATGAAACAATTCATTTTGACAAGCTGCACTAAGCTGAGGCCTGAACCATACTGTGAGAGCCTCTCTGTGGATCCCATAAAATACCCAGGAAATACGCACTTGACATCTGGTTTGCTGGATTCCTGCTGAGAAGTGGAGGCTTTGGTGTGGGGCTGTCGGTCCAGGCTGGCAGGTTGGCTGTGCACACAAATGTGCGTGAATCCACACAAAGGGGTCATGTTCAGGCATTAATTGGGCATGTTCCAACAGAACGTTAGGAGACACACGAGCAGAGAAGGAACAGTTGGACTCTTGTGTGGAAACTTAAGGATGTGAATGTCAGCCACGCAGCTCTAATAAATAAAGAATAAGTTGTGCAAGTTGCAAAAAGCAAGGCAAATATCAATATACTTTCAAGTACACATACTTAAGAAAAGAAATAGGAAAAAAAATGATCAGGACTTGGGAACTGCTAGCAAGTTTCATTTCTCCCTGCTTTCTTGTGTAGGATAAGCAGTTGGCCACATCACCATAAAACATTTTAAAATTTTAATGTTGGCCCTAATGGATGTCCATTAAATGGAGATGAAATATATAAAGACTAGGCTTCCCTGGTGGCTCAGAGGGTAAAGAATCTGCCTGAAAAGCAGAAGACCTGGGCTCGGTGTCTGGGTCGGGAAGATCCCCTGGAGGAGGGCATGACAAACCACTCCAGTATTCTTGCCTGAAGAATTCCATGGACAGAGAAGCCTGACAGGCTACAGTCCATGGGGTATTAAAGAATCAGACACGACTGAAATGATTGTGCATGCATGCACACAACTCTGAGATAAAGCCCTTCTTGGCCAAAACTGGCTCAGCATCAATGTATTTATGCACCATCCTGAGGAAAGAATGGAGGGTAGGCACAGAGTGACTGAGCCAGAAGCTGCCCAGGTCACTTTTGCTCACACTCTTTGAGTCCTTTAGTCATGTGGAACCTAGTCACTTTGTCACCTCCAGCTGCAAGAAAGACTAGCAAGTAGATTCATCTAAATGGTCATGTGATTGAATAAAATTTGGCATATTCTATTAATAAAGGAGAGAATACACATCAATTATCAGTTAATAAGGGTTTCCCGTGTGGCTCAGTGGTAAAGAATCCACCTGCCAAGGCAGGAGACACAGGAGGCCCAGGTTCGATCCCTGGGTCGGGAAGATCCCCTGGAGGAGGACAAGGCAACCCACTGCAGTATTATTGCCTGGGAAATCCCATGGACAGAGGAGCCTGGAGGGCTAAAGCATATGGGGTCACAAAGAGTCACATGACTTAACAACTGAGCACACATCAGTTAGTAATCCCTTCCACAGCAGGTAACAAAAACAACAAAAATCTGCCTCCAAGTTCACATGGTTCCTAGAAACCACAGCGGCCATCCTGGGTCCTCAATCAAGGATCCAAGGTTAACAACCACATTGTTAAGAGTTTAAAAGACCACATTTTCACTTACAATATTTTAGAATTGAAAGTATCTTTTTAAATCATCTAATTCTGTTTTCTGTTTCAAAGATTAAAAAAACAGAAACCCAGAGAGGCTATTTCTTGCCCAAGGTCGCACACCTAACAAGTAGGGCTAGCCTAGCTCTCCTCAAGGTCAATCAGGGTTCCTTCCACTGTACATACAGTGACTCCCTCCTTCATTCAGTGGAATACAATGGTGGCAGATAGCTACGGGGAAGGCTTGATCTCTTTGGAAATGTTGAAAGGTGAGAATGCATAAATAGAGTAGAAGCAAAAGCAACTGAAAGTAGCAAAATAGGAGAGGTGGAGAGGGCAGTGGGAGATGGATCACCAGAGCAGTGATCAGACCTGGAGAGGAGGGGACAGAGGCTGCCAGTCAGCAAGAGCCAGGTTCACCGTCCTGTCCCCCGGTGTGTACACCAGATGGCTCTATGTGTCACTGTCTCATGCCAGGCCCTGGCCCTTTGGGATGGTTTCCTGCAGAGTGATCATGTTATATACTTCAGGAGTGAATCATGCCACATCTGCAGCCTTGCTCTTTAGGATCTCAACAGCTGTTTCTGAGATGAAAATGCAGACTGGATAAGAATTTTACATGAGTGACTGTAGAATGACCACTGGGCAGAGTGCTGGTAACAGATCTCTTCTTTGAGAGTAACAGCTGGAAAGGGGCATAGATTTAATGTTTAGTTCCCTCTGCAGACACCAGCCTGCAGCCGCAGGAGCGAATGTGCAAGGCCGTATCACGTCCTGCCCTGTTTCCCAAGCCCCAGAGCCCCATGTTCTTGGCTAATAGCATCTTCTCTATGTGACTGTGAAACCAATGACTGTCCTTGAAGCTTGCACCAGCAGACGGTTCTCTGTGAGGTCACTGTGACGACGGGCTTGGGTCATGTTTCTGATTTTGGTACCATCCCCTCTGTCTGTGCTCACTCACCCAGTTGTGCCCAACTCTTTGTGACCCCACGGACTGTAACCCTCCAGGCTTCTCTGTCCGTGGGATTTCCCAGGCAAGAATACTGGAATGGGTTGCCATCTTCCTCTCCAGGGGATCTTCCCAACCCAGGGATCGAACCCACGTCTCCTCTGGCTCCTGCATTGGCAAGTGGATTCTTTACCACAGGGCCACCTGGGAAGTCCGGTATAATCCCCACGACTGCTCAATTTCCCTTCAGTCTCTGGCCACAAAGAGGAAAGGTGTGGGTAGAGAAGAAGGAAGGATGGAGGGACACGAGAAAGAAACAGCTGAGTAAAAAGTTAACAGAACTTATGAAGCAACTGAAATTATAAAATAAATTTGAAAATACATGGCAACAAAATTAGGCTGTTTCATTATATATCTTTGTTTTCCTTTGAGCCAGAGAACCATAGCCAAGCCTACCTGCCTAATAGGTCTACTCCACCTTTTCCAGACCTTTTCACACATGGCAAAATATTGGAAGGGTGAAGGTTAAATACATCCAAATCTCCAAACTTAATCATAAAGATAGGGTAAAAAAAAAAGCATCCACCACCAGCCCCTTTCACTCACCCATGGCATTACTCTAAAAGGCTTCTCAATGGTTCTCAGATTTGCAAACTGTCTCCCATTCAACTCCCTTGGGCAGATGTTTACTGAAAATTTCCTAGGTGCTTGGCATTAAAGAATACGAACTCTGGAGATGAGATACGTGGACTAAAAATCACCTGTTTGACAAGTTAAAGCTCAAAAAACACCTACTTCCATTTCCTTACAAGGAAATGTTCATGTTCAACTATTTGTGACCCCATGGATGGAAGCACACCAGGCTTCCCTGTCCATCACTAACTCCTAAAGCTTGCTCAGACTCATGTCCATCAAGTCAGTGATGCCATCCAACCATCTCATCCTCTTGTCATCCCCTTCTCCTCCTGCCTTCAATCTTTCCCAGCATAGAGTCTTTTCCAGTGAGTCAGTTGTTTGCATCAGGTGGCTGAAGTATTGGAGTTTCAACTTCAGCATCAGTCGTTTCAATGAGTATTCAGGACTGATTTCCTTTAGGATGGACTGGTTGGATCTCCTTGCAGTCCAAGGGACTCTCAAGAGTCTTCTCCTTCACCACAGTTCAAAAGCATCAATTCTTTGGCACTCAGCTTTCTTTATAGTCCAACTCTCACATCCATACATGACTACTGGAAAAACCATAGCTTTGACTATGCAGACATTTGTAGGCAAAGTAATATCTCTGCTTTTTGATATACTATCTAGGTTTGTCATAGCTTTTCTTCCAAGGAGTGAGCATCTTTTATTTTCATGGCTGCAGTCACCATTAACAGTGATTTGGGAGCCCAAGAAAATAAAGTCTGTCATTGTTTCCATCATTTCCCCATCTATTTTCCATGAAGTGATGGGACCAGATGCCATGGATCTTAGATTTTTGAATGTTGAATTTTAAGCCAGCTTTTTCACTCTCCTCTTTCACCTTCATCAAGAGGTTCTTTAGTTCCTCTTCACTTTCTCCCATAAGGGTGGTGTCATCTGCATATCTGAGGTTATTGATATTTCTCCCAGCAATATTGATTCCAGCTTGTGCTTCATCCAGCCTGACATTTCGCCTAATGTACCCTGCATAGAAGTTAAATAAGCAGGATGACAATATACAGTCTTAACATACTCCTTTTCCAATTTGGAACCAGTCCATTTTTCCATTTCCAGTTCTAACTGTTGCATCTTGACCTGCATACAGATTTCTCAGGAGGCAGGTAAGGTTTTCTAGTATTCCCATCTCTTTAAGAATTTTCCACAGTTTGTTGTGATCCATCCAGTCAAAGGCCTTAGCATAGTCAATGAGGCAGAAGTAGATGGTTTTCTGGACTTCTCTTGATTTTTCTATGATTCAAGGATGTTGGCAATTTGATCTCTGGTTCCTCTGCCTTTTCTAAATCCAGCTTGAACATCTGGAAGTTCTCAATTTACGTATTGTTGAAGCCTAGTTTGAAGAATTTTGAGTATTCCTTTGCTGGTGTGTGAAATGAGTGCAATTGTGCAGTAGTTTGAACATTCTTTGGCATTGCCTTTCTTTGTGATTGAAATGAAAATTGAACTTTTCCAGTCCTGTGGCCACTGCTGAGTTTTCCAAATTTGGTGGCATATTGAGCATAACATTTACAATAAAAAAAAAACTATAAAATAAAAAAGTGTATTATATGATATAATTCTTGCTCTCTTGTTTGGAGAGACAAGAAAATGACACTACATACGTGATTTTAAAAGGGTACAATGTACACAAAAATGTACAATGTAAAAAAAAAAAGCATAATATACACAGAAATGTGTAAATAATCTGAATGAGAAACAATGGGTTTTCGCAGAGGTTTCATATGTGATTTGAACTCCGAAGTGGGAGGGCTTAGTTAAATAAGACTGGGGTGGGGGGACAATACAGAAAGAGGATTTTAAATAAATAGACCAAGAAGGTAAAAGATAGGGATGACTGACTAAGAGAGGGGGAAAGGAGAACCAGATGGGCTCCAAGTAATGTGCTGGAATTCAGGGAAATTGGATGGAAGGGTTGACGTTCCAAAGCAACACATCATAAACACCAAGAAATGTGAGAACTCTGTCCTGGTAGAACAAGACACACCCTCTGGTGTAGTGGAGACAAGTTTTGTGCTGTGATTCTGTCTGTGGAATTTGCCCGGGTTCCCGCTTAGGGGTGAATTCCTGAGAAGACCACACCTATTCTTCCTCAAATCCCAGCTCTTTGCAGTGACTGACAGGAAGGAAATATTCAGTAATTTGTATAATTCAAAGAAATAGGGGCAAGAGCAGGGGAAAAGGAAGAAATAGAGGGAAGGAAGGAGAAAGACAGCTTTCATTGTTGGAGCAGGTCAAGGTAGCCTCTGGCTCCAGGACTTGAGGATGTCTTTCTGATGCACTTTTCTAAAGATATCCCTGACTTTTCACTCTTTCAGCTCACTATTTCTGCTGCTGATAGAGCTGGGATTGTGAACTTAGCTATCTGCTGTTGTTTCATTTTTGATGACTATCCCAAGGCACTCAGTGGAGATCAGCCCCCGTCCTAAGGAGGTAGATCTGTGCACCAGCAGAATATTAAGTCTGCTATTTTTAATGTCATCAAGCAGTTATGTGCTAAAAGACAAGCTAAAATAAGAGTGCGACTGAGCAAAGAGATGAAAGCTGAGTAACTTCATGATGAGAAACAAATGTAGCAGAACAGACTTCCCCCCTCTCCCTTTTTCTGTAAATATGAAATTTACTAACACTTTGCAGCGGATAGATGTATAAGGCTCGAAATATGTATACAGTGGCTGTGAGCTCATCAGAGCTGAAGAGGCTGGATGACAAATCACAGAGGTTAATCACAGTCCCATAAGTAAAGCTCACCATCCGGCGATTACAATTGGTTTCCATGAGAAGGAAGGGATGCCTCTTCGGAAAGAGAAATTTCACCATGTCATTCCAAGAGCAACTTGGAGAGTGAGGAAAGAGAAAAATCACCCTCAGTGCAAGCCTTTCTGCCTCCTCTTTAGCTATGATGGAGTGGCCCTTTTAGGTTTGTGGAAATGAAGGATACAGACACGTTTACTCAACTTTCGATTACCTACCTGTGCTTTGCATCTTTCCTATTTCAGAAGAGTTTCCGTTCTTTTCAAAATTCCACACACAAACCATCAGGGCTCCAAACCACAGAGCAGAGAGATCATCAGGAGTCCTGCCAAAGCGGGTTGGGGGGAGGGAGGGGGCAGGGGAGGGGAGAAACCAAACCTTCATTCACATGTTTCTTTCTGCTGTTGTTTTTTAAATAAAGCTGCAATTGGCCTGGTGCAATCTGATAAGTGTCTTATTATAAACTTGAACATCAACGGATGATAGGAAAAAAAAAAAAGATGAAACTTGCAACTAAAAAGAAAAAAAGAAAAGGAAGAAAGAAAGAGAAGGATCTGAATGACTGACAGCTCCCATTTCTTTACAAGTGTTAAATTTCAGTCCCCTGCCACTGCCACATGTTTCCTGTTCACAGATAATTTGTACAACATATTTTATCATTCAGTTTTAGACACAGTTGAAAGGCTTTTGCCTAAGGCTTGGAACACTTTGAAAATTGTATACCATTTGCAAGGTTTTCTTCTGCTTCGCTGTGCAATTAGGTGACTGTCTTTCTACAGACGTCGAATTTATCATTTACGGACTGTGGACGTCTGTGTGTGTGTGTGTGTGTGTGTGTGTATGTGTGTGCTTAAAACCAAGGTGAATTAGAAAATGAATGGGAATAACCTCCAGATGAGGGATGGAGAAGCAAAACAGGGATTTCGGCTCCTGGAAAGACTGGAGTTCTCAAATAGCAAGTGGGTTTTCTCTCTTAAAGAAGTTAGGTTCTAGAAGGCTTTACTTACAAATGTTGTTTACATATTTACTAGGTCCTACAGTCTCCATGAATAGTTAAAACCCACTGTAAAGGTCCTAAAGAAACACAGGCTCATTAATGTCTGTGAAAGCAATTGCAGGGCATTTGGTAGCTTTTCCGCATCTCCTCTGCCCGTCTTGTCTGCATCTCACGGTTTGCCTGTGAAGCACTGACGTGCTCAGAGCTTCCCCTGGTGGAAGTTGCCGGCAAAAGGTGTCCTAGCCAAGGAGGGCGAATCTGGGACTGGCTCCCGGGAACTGGCTCCACGGGCCCGTGCTCTGTCGCCCAGGAACAGAGAGTACATACCGTGATGCGAGGCTCTGATTGAATTTCCTATGCGCTTCTGTGTTTTACATAACCCGAATTTTAAAGTCAGATTTGATAAAAGATAACTTATTCCCATCATTATGCCACTTAGTATTTTTCCACTGAATAATGCAAACGGAAAGGGGAAGCAAGGGAGCCTGATCCAACACTCCCAGGAAGAGCCTGACTTTCCTGGAGGTTGAATTCCCCATCCATCTTTCTACGGCCAGGCGGTTCTCCTCCTGTGTTTAAAAACACAGCAGTAAAACGGTTGGGGAAGAGTCTGAGCAGCCCCGACTCTCTCACTGGGAGACGATCTCTGGGCCTCCATGTGCACTTTAAAAGGTGTCTCTCTCCAGTTATTTGGATGGGAGCAAAGTTTCCATGTTAACTTCACTTGTAACATGTTTCTATACTATTTGCTAACCTATAAATCCTAAATATATGTGCATGTTTTAGGTGATAAAGATGCTTAAGGCAGGTCTTATTTTTTTAGAAGTGTCTAGAGAATTGGACCTCGCTGGTGGCTCGGACAGTAAAGAATCTGCCTGCAATGTGGGAGACCCGGGTTAGATTCTCAGGTTGGGAAGAGTCCCTGGAGAAGGAGATGACAACTCACTTTAATATTCTTGCCTGGAGAATCCCCTGGATAGAGGAGCCTAGCAGGCTACAGTCCATGGGGGTTGAATAGTAAAGCACAACGGAGTGACTCTACACACACACACAGAATTGAAAACCGTCCATTAATAAATGTGGCCACTGTCAATTATGATGACTAGGAGGACAAATCTGAAATTCATATCAGTGGTGGGAAAGAAGGAACAGAATTTGAAATCTATTCAGAAAATATTCACCAACCTACAGGAAAAAACCTTACCCAGCAGGGTGTGCGGGGCGGGCGGGGCGGGGAGCAGAGAAACCAGTTTGCTCCGTCTGATACTCTTCCTTGTTTCAAGAGTCATTATCAGTCAAAAAGCATCGATTTTTTGAAACAACTAATCATTAAGATTTAAATAATTTTACAGTCCATATCACTCTGAATGTTAGGAAGGCTAGAAATGCCAGGAATGTGTTCTGATGTAAATCTATGTAAATAATTATATGAGTAGCATGCTTTCTACAATTATACATTTATGACAGATACAAAAACAAAATCCTGAACACACAATTATATTGAAAGATGAGATCCACCTAACCATTCATTGCGCCTACCAACTCAAAAACAGGAGCTGGACCACGGAGAACTCACAGGTCCCCACTCACATAGGCTGCCAGGCTTCCTTTCTTGTTTGACACAACATTGTTGCTGTTGTTCAGTCATTAAGCCATGTCTGACCCTTTGTGACCCCATGGGCTGCAGCACACTAGGCTTCCCTGTCCTTCACTATCTTCCAGAACTTGCTCAAACTCACGTCTATGGAGCTGGTGATGCCATCCAACCATCATATCCTCTGTCATCCCCTTTTCATCCTGCCCTTGATCTTTCCCACGTCAGGTTTTTTTCCAATGAGTCAGTTGTTTGCATCACTTGGCCAAAGTACTGGAGCTTCAGTTTTAGCATCAGTCCTTCCAATGAATATTCAGGGTTGATTTCCTTTAGGATTGACTGGTTTGACAAAACATTAAGAATAATGTAAAATGAAGCCACTTAGAGATGCTCTCCTCTGTAAGTAATAAGGAAGAAGAATTAAAGCTGCACAGACATGCTAGATTTATACACATGCCCAGAGCCAAGACCAAGGGTTCTGGGTCAGTCGGGATGTCACTGTAATAATAATTGATGTAAGAACAGGAGGACGAAGCAGCAGAGACACTGAGGCTAGAAGAGCCGTCCTGAATAACGTGTCACTTTCCTTTTGAAACTCATCCAGGACACCCTGCAATGACATAGATTTTTGGACCCAAGAAATCAGGACAGTTTATGTCATCATTTTATCAGCAGCCAGACTGCATCCCCAGGTCCCTGAGGATGGACTGCTGGACTCTGCTGCCTCTCAGCAGGACCTGCTCACAGCCCCTTCCCATTTCTGAAGGACAAGGCACAATTCCTGGGCATGTTCGTGATCCTTTTACCTTCCTAACCAGTTGGTTCCTTGGGTTTGCATGAGGGACTTTCTTACAGACTGAAGATATCATGATAAGTGATTCTACTGCTCTTTACCAGCCACATGGGGATGGCAAACATGGTGGGGAGAGGAACTCTCTTTTTAAAGATTTCCCTGGTGGCTCAGTGGGAAAGAATCCGCCTTCAACATGGGAGACCCCGGTACAATCCCTGGGTCGGGAAGATCCCCTGGACTAGGAAATGGCAACCCTCTCTAGTAGTATTGCCTGGAGAATCCCATGGACAGTCCATGGGGTCGAAAAAGAATCAGATAGGACTTAGTGACTAAAAAATGACATTCTCTTTTTAAACCGTCATTTCCTTAACATATGACACCTAAGAGCAAATCTTGAGAGATGGGGAAACAGTGTCTTTAAAAGATCTGATCATCTTCTCGATATAGAGTTTGGAGAAAACATTTTTTTGAGTTATATTTTTTCCATTTTTTATGTGGACCATCTTTAAAGTCTGTGTTGAATTTGTTATGATATTGTTTCTGTTTTACATTTTGGTTTTTTGCCCTCAAGGCATGTGGGATCTTAGCTTCCCGATTAGGGATTAAACACGCACCCCCTGCATTGCCAGGCAGGATCTTAACCAGTGGACCATCAGGGAAGTCCCTGGATAAGACCTTTAACTGTGGTGGTTCAAAGTTACCCCACACCTTATCCAGTGATAAGCTCTGGGGTGGACAGAAAGGGAGGAGACCCTTCCCAAGCACTGAGCAGGTGAATTCACTGCAGGACACCTGGGAAACTGAA
The DNA here is from genome assembly GCF_963930625.1 of Muntiacus reevesi. NCBI lineage: Eukaryota > Metazoa > Chordata > Mammalia > Artiodactyla > Cervidae > Muntiacus > Muntiacus reevesi. The sequence continues at coordinate 94,021,110 of NC_089251.1, forward strand.
TCACAGCAGGCTGCGTTTAAAGAAATACGACTCTTGGGGACTCCGAGTTGAGCCTGTTTATGCCACTGATCTTCTATGGGACTGTGGGCAAAGCATTTAACCTGCAGGTCCTTCAGCTACAGAGCAGTGTTTCTTGGTCTAAGATGCAATTTCAACGGAAACTCCATCTTCATTTTTCTTCCCTTCCCCATGACTCGATCTCATCTCAGCAATGCTTTCAGGGTGCTTTTGACTGACGTGCCTGCCTGGGGTGCTAGGAGGCCTTGTTCCTCCCGCTGGGCTGACGCAACAGGCACCTGGCTGGATGGGGGCTTTCCTGACACTGGAACAGGCCTGGCTCGTTGCCCACGTGCAGCTGTGTGGCTGAGCTCCTCAGACCCTGCTCTCCTCCCCGGATCACCGAGCAAATGAATGAAGATCCTGTGTCAACCCTCATCTTACTCTGCTCTGTGCCTCAACCCCCATGCTCTGTCGGCACACACTAAAGTCGATACCATCACACACACACACTAAAGTCGATACCATCACACACCCACACTCGAGTGCAGGGCGGCAGTAAAGCATGCTCTGGGTTCAAGGCCTGCCATTGCCCTTTACCAGCTAAGGGAACTTCGGGTACTCTTTAAAAACTCCCACTACCTCTTCTATAGAGCAATAGCCTCAACCCTGTGAACCCTGAGAATTAAGTGCTATAACCAACGTCATTAAATGTCTGGTACCAACGTCATTAAATGTCTGGTACATATGTGATGGCATTATCAACTCAATGGACATGAGTTTGAGCAAACTCCGGGAGACAGTGAAGGATAAAGAAGCCTGGCAAGCTGCAGTCCACGTGGTTGCAAACAGTTGGACACAACCGAGCGACTGAACAACAGTAATAAGAACGAGTGGATAGTGTACAGAGACTGCGGCCCAAGCCTGTCTGAAAGAGGCCTGATCACTACCACGCCGTCAGGGGTAAAGCAGGCCACATGCCCTCGTGATTCTCATAGGATGTCGACTGCAAGGTCCTGCAGGAGACCCGAAGCAAGGAGAAAGCCCTCTGTTTGCAGGGATGGCTTCTGAGCTGAGACTTTGATGGGTGCCTGAGAGCGACTGGGCGAACAAGAGAAGGAAGTGTGATGCAAGAGTAGGTGTTCTGAGCAAGGCGATGGAGGCACAAGCAGTGTGGGGATGGGAGGGAGAGATGGACAGACTTGTGCTCGCTCAGTCACATCCGACTCTTTGAGACCTCATGGACCATAACCCACCAAGCTCCTCTGCACATGGAATTTTCCATTTCCTTCTCCAGGGGACCATCCTGATCCAGGGATCCAACCTGAGTCTCTTAACCTGCATTGGCAGGCAGGTTCTTTACCACTAGTGCCACCTGGAAAACCCCTGTGGACAGACCTACCTGCAGGCGGTATCAGAGGTTCTCAGACTTTGGCAGGCCCCAGAATTATGGAGGGCTTATAATTATGGAGGGCTGCAGCTGGGCCTTGAGTTTCTTATTCAGTGGGTCTTATGTGGGCCCAAGAAGTTGTATTTCTAATAAGGGATCCCGCTTTGAGAACCTCTGGCCCGGGACACAGAGATGATAAAGAGAAAGTCAGGCTGTAGAGGAGACAGGAGGGCCCATGAGTCCTCCCAACTGTAGAAAAGCAGAAGGCCCCTGCTTCTCTCTTGATATCCCGTATTCTGGCAAAAGCTGGATGCCTCAGGATTGGGTCTTTGCCTGAGAGTCCAAGAGAGCATGAGAATAAGAGGAAGGAGAGTGATGCAGGAGTGGGAGGCGTGACATCCCTGGAGATGCCAGGAGGATCCACCAGACACGTGTCAGCTCTTGCAGGCACCGTAGAACACAGGCTCTTATTCATAAATCTTGATAAAGAATCCATGGACTAACAGTCCACAGTTGCCTTATAACTGAGCAAGAGGAGATGGTTCCTGAGCTATTCCAGGAAGGGGGCCTGGGTGCCACCTTGGCACCATGGGGTGGTACCTGCACCCATCAGAGACACAACCTGACCACCGAGTCTCAAGCAGTTAGTGAACTGAACTCAAGATGATTAAAGGGTTTTAAGATCCCTCTCAGAATGCTCTATAGACACTGGGTCTATTAATCTCAGCATCTTCCATTTCAAGTCGTGCTTTCAACCAGGTCACTGATTTTTCCCTACATATTCTGCAACTCTATTGGTTTAATAGTACTCACTTTGTGTGAGTATCATTTGGGGGAAGGATTTTATACACTGAATACTTGGTTATGTTAAATTGTATGGGTTTTTTACTCAAATCTGAATTTCTTCAGCTAACAGAACCTAGTCATTGTTGTTGTTTTTCGGTGTCTTAAGTCATATTCGACTCTTTTTGACCTCCATGGACTGCAGCCTGCCAGCTCCTCTGTCCTCCACTGTCTCCCAAAGTTTGCTCAAATTCATGTCCATCGAGTTGGTGATACTATCTAACCATCTCATCCTCTGCCGCCACCTTCTCCTGTTGCCTTCAATCGTTCCCAGCATCAGGGTCTTCTCCAATGAGTTGGTTCTTAACATCAAGTGGCAAAAGTATTGGACCTTCAACATCAGCATCAGTCCTTCCAGTGAATATTCAGGGTTGATCTCCTTTAGGATGGACTGGTTGGATCTCCTTGCAGTCCAAGGGACTCTCAAGAGTCTTCTCCAACACCACAGTTCAAAAGCATCAATTCTTTGGCACTCAGCTTTCCTTATAGTCCAACTCTCACATCCATACATGAGCACTGGAAAAACCATAGCCTTGACTAAATGGACCATTGTTGACAAAGTAATGTCTCTGCCTTTTAATATGCTGTCTAGGTTGGTCATAACTTTCCTTCCAAGGAGTAATCATCTGTTAATTTCATGGCTGCAATCACCATCTGCAGTGATTTTGGAGCCCAAAAAAATAAAGTCAGCCACTGTTTCCTCATCTATTTGCCACAAAGTGCTGGGACCGGATGCCATGATCTTAGTTTTCTGAATGTTGAGCTTCAAGCCAACTTTTTCACTCTCCTCTTTCACTTTCATCAAGAAGCTCTTTAGTTCTTCTTCACTCTCTGCCATAAGGGTGGTGTCATCTGCATATCTGAGGTTATTGATGTTTCCCCCAACAATCTTGATTCCAGCTTGTGCTTCTTCCAACCCAGCGTTTCTCATGAAGTACTCTGCATATAAGTTAAATAAGCAGGGTGACAATATACAGCCTTGACGTACTCCTTTTTCTATTTGCAACCAGTCTGTTGTTCCATGTCCTGTTCTAACTGTTGCTTCCTGACCTGCATACAGGTTTCTCAAGAGGCAGGTCAGGTGAGTCTGCTATTCCCATCTCTTTCAGAATTTTCCAAAGTTTATTGTGATCCACATAGTCAAAGGCTTTGGCATAGTCAATAAAGCAGGAAAAAAATGTTTTTCTGGAACTCTCTTGCTTTTTTGATGATCCAATGGATGTTGGCAATTTGATCTCTGATTCCTCTGCCTTTTCTAAAACCAGCTTGAACATCTGGAAGTTCACGGTTCACGCATTGCTGAAGACTGGCTTGGAGAATTTTGAGCATTACTTTACTAGCGGGACTTCCCTGGTGGCTCAGAGGGTAAAGCATTTGCCTGCAATGCGCGAGACCTAGGTTCGATCCCTGGGTTGGGAAGATCCCCTGGAGAAGGAAATGGCAACCCACTCCAGTATTCTTGCCTGGAGAACCCCATGGACGGAGGAGCCTGGTGGGCTATAGTCCACAGGGTAGCAAAGAGTCTCTGAAATGACTGAGCGATTTCACTTTCATTTTACTAGCGTGTGAGATGAGTGCAATTGTGTGGTAATTTGAGCATTCTTTATATCCATTTGAATGCAGAGTTCCAAAGAATAGCAAGGAGAGATAAGAAAGCCTTCCTCAGTGATCAACGCAAAGCAATAGAGGAAAACAATAGAAGGGGAAAGACTAGAGATCTCTTCAAGAAAATTAAAGATACCAAGGGAACATTTCATGCAAAGATGGGCTTAATAAAGGACAGAAATGGTATGGACCTGACAGAAGCAGAAGATATTAAGAAGAGGTGGCAAGAATACACAGAAGAATATACAAAAAAGATCTACACGACCCAGATAATCATGATGGTGTGATCACTCACCTAGAGCCAGACATTCTGGAATGTGAAGTCAAATGGGCATTAGGAAGTATCACTATGAACAAAGCTAGTGGAGGTGATGGAATTCCAGTTGAGCTATTTTAAAGCCTGAAAGATGATGCTGTGAAAGTGCTGCACTCAATATGCCAGCAAATTTGGAAAGCTCAGCAGTGGCCACAGGACTGGAAAAGGTCAGTTTTCATTCCAATCCCAAAGAAAGGCAATGCCAAAGAATAAAGCCTAGAAGGGAGTCAAACTGATTCAAAAGCTTATAAGGCTTATAAGCTATTCCTGGCTCATGAATTTCAGGCTCATATTTTATGTTTTTTGATATTCTGTTCTGTCTTAGAAATTTCCCTGTGTGCAGGGAATGACTCACACAGTTCCAGGCAATAATGAGTTATTTAAGGGGGACTTATCTGGTGCTCCAGAGGCTAAGACTCCACACTCACAATTCAGGGAGCCCAGAGCTTGGGTTCGATTCCCAGTTAGGGAACTAGATCCCATATGTCACAACAAAAGATCAGCACAGCCAAATTAATAAGTAAATATTTTAAAAATTGAGATAACTAAGGTATAAGTGAGATCAATGGATGGCATCATCAACTCAATTAACATGAGTTTGAGCCAGCTCTGGGAAGGACAGGGGAGTCTGGCATACTGCAGTCTATGGGGTTGCAAAGAATCAGACACAATTGAGTGACTAAAGAACAACAAGGTATCAGTAGAGAATGTGTGAGTTTTCGTGGGTAGAAAAGACACTCTTATACCTGAAGAATCACCTCTGAGCTAAACATCACCTTTTTCAGTCATGCCCTGGACAACCTTTCCCAACTTCCCTCACCTCCAAATTGGAAATCACATGAAACAAACCTCATAGGATACATACATTGCTGAGTAAACAAGAAAGTGTATGTGGAGGTCTTTGGACACCTTATCTTCAACAAAGGAGGCAAGAATATACAATGGAAAAAAGAAAACCTCTTTAACAAGTGGTGCTGGGGAAACTGGTCAACCACTTGTAAAAGAATGAAACTAGAACACTTTCTAACACCATACACAAAAATAAACTCAAAATGGATTAAAGATCTAAATGTAAGACCAGGAACTATAAAACTCCTAGAGGAGAACATAGGCAAAACACTCTCCGACACAAATCACAGCAGGATCCTCTATGAATATTGGAAATGAAAGCAAAACTAAACAAATGGGACCTAATGAAACTTAAAAGCTTTTGCACAACAAAGGAAACTATAAGCAAGGTGAAAAGATAGCCCTCAGATTGGGAGAAAATAATAGCAAATGAAGCAACAAACAAAGGATTAATCTCAAAAATATACAAGCAACTCCTGAAGCTCAATTCCAGAAAAATAAATGACCCAATCAAAAAATGGGCCAAAGAACTAAACAGACATTTCTCCAAAGAAGACATACAGATGGCTAACAAACTCATGAAAAGATGCTCAACATCACTCATTGTCAGAGAAATGCAAATCAAAACCACAATGAGGTACCATTACACGCCAGTCAGGATGGCTGCTATCCAAAAGTCTACAAGCAATAAATGCTGGAGAGGGTGTGGAGAAAAGGGAACCCTCTTACACTGTAGGTGGGAATGCAAACTAGTACAGCCGCTATGGAGAACAGTGTGGAGATTTCTTAAAAAACTGGAAATAGAACTGCCATATGACCCAGCAATCCCACTTCTGGGCATACGCACGGAGGAAACCAGATCTGAAAGAGACACGTGCACCCCAATGTTCATCGCAGCACTGTTTATAATAGCCAGGACATGGAAGCAACTTAGATGCCCATCAGCAGACGAATGGATAAGGAAGCCATGGTACATATACACAATGGAATATTACTCAGCCATTAAAAAGAATACATTTGAATCAGTTCTAATGAGATGAATGAAACTGGAGCCCATTATACAGAGTGAAGTAAGCCAGAAAGATAAAGACCAATACAGTATACTAACACATATATATATGGAATTTAGAAAGATGGTAACGATAACCCTATATGCAAAACAGAAAAAGAGACACAGATGTACAGAACAGACTTTTGGACTCTGTGGGAGAAGGCAAGGGTGAGATGTTTCGAGAGAACAGCATCGAAACATGTATATTATCAAGGGTGAAACAGATCACCAGTCCAGGTTGGATGCATGAGACAAGTGCTCGGGCCTGGTGCACTGGGAAGACCCAGAGGGATGGGATGGGGAGGGAGGTGGGAGGGGGGATCAGGAAGGGGAATACATGTAACTCCATGGCTGATTCATGTCAATGTATGACAAAAACCACTATAATACTGTAAAGTAATTAGCCTCCAACTAATAAAAAATAAATGGGAAAAAAAAAAAAAGAAAGTGTATGTGGAGATCTTTAAAAAAATAAAACAATTTATAAATGTAACAGGGTATCAGACTTGCCTGTGATGTTGAAAATCCAATTGGCTTCAGAAATTCAACACACAGACCAATAGATCCCACTTCTGTTGCTGGACAAGAGAGGAAATTCTGAGCATGGATACCAGGCTCTCTTTAGTCCCCTCCCTGTTGCTAAATGAGATCATCTCATCTTTGTATGTCAAATGCAGCGCATGTGAAAATACCTCACTGTTGTCTTTCACAGGAATTCCTTCCAAGTGAGAAAGCAAGTGATGGGGTCATGGGCTTTCTGGAAAAATGGAACCCAGGTTTTCAGTGTGAATTTGATTAGCAAACTTTGTCCCTGGTCCTATGGTGTGTAGGTAAGATGCAGTCTGTGATTTCATGCAAATTCTGAAGGGAAAAGAAGGAAACTTGGCCATAGGTATTTTAGAGCTGTTTAAGAAAGGACCCTGAAGTTCTCAAGGTGTCATCCTAAGGCAGCCCTCTGCTGATCGACCCTTAGCAATTAATCCTGTCGCAAAGGAAAAGTCACAGATTAACAGACAGCGCAGCCCAACTGGGCATCCCTCTTCTCCTTCACTTCCTCCTCTCCATTACCCACCGGTGAAAGTGGTAAAATGTGGAAGCACTGGTCCCTTCTGTGTTGGTTCTCAAAAATCCAATTCACACAGCTGTCAGCCCAAACTGAGCTTTCTTGTAGATTTCAATCTATATTGAGAAAGATTTCTATTGACCTCTCACCCCTCCTCTGTGGTTTTCAAGTTCTGCACTAAAACATTAAGTCAAATGAGCCTGAGAACACAGAGAGGTATATATTCCTACCATTAAACTTCGCTGCTCCTGAGCCTAGATTACCTGCCTTAGCCCTGACGCTTGTCTGTATGCTAGAGGGCCTCTCTGATTGTGCTGGCGTCACCAAACATCAGAAGTTTGGGAAGATGGGTTTCCCTGGTGGTCCAGTGGCTAAGACTCCACATTTCCCATGCAGGAGGCATGGGTTCCATCCTTGGTTGGGGCACATACCATGGGGCTTGGCCAAAACGTGAAAAATATATATATATATGGGAATACAAAACCTTTTTCAAGTAACTTTGATTTCATCTGAAGCCTTAAGCATTTTCTGATAACTAACAACTTCAGCTATTCCAAAATTAGATCTCATCTGTAAATCATTAGGGTAGATTTTGGAGCACAACCAGAAATTTTTGCAATACCTTCTGATTTGGCAGAAATCATTCTGCCTGTAAGTTAATTTGAATGGTATTGCCATCTAGTTATTTGTGGCTGGATTGTATATAGCAGTAGAGGGGGAAAAACATTATCTCCGTGAATAAGAAAGAAGTGTTCCATAGCAAAGCTCAAATAACAAATTGGCTGATGATTAAACTGGTCTGAGTTCAGAGTGTCCACAAAGGTCTGGGATTCAACACAGCCCAGTCTTTGTCTCATTGCTCTACAATGCCTAAGAGCTTTCTCCTATGAGACTAATTTGGGAGCAGAATTTGGTAGATCTGGTTACCAACAAGTAAATCTCGGGATTATAAAGCGTTTTCAAGTTCTAATTCCAAAGTGAGGATATGAGACATGGAGAGAGAGGGGCTGGAGAGAGGATATGATGCCATGAATCATTCCACAGTGGGAGGCTCTTTGAATAACATCTCACACACACACACACACATGAGTACAAACATGTGCAAACTCACCGTCTCACACACTCACACAGGTTGAAATCTCACACTTTCAATCTCTGTGCGTGAATTATGAATTGGTTACACCCCAAGACCAAGGGCAGCAGAATTGCTTTCTTAAGGTAGAAACTATTTGGAACAGCAAAGACCTAAGCTTTGCAGCCAGGCTTCCTAGTTAGCTCAGTGGTAAAGAATCTGTCTGCAATGCAGGAGATGAAAGTTCAATCCCTGGGTTGGGAAGATCCCCTAGAGAAGGAAATGGCAACCCATTCCAGTGTTCCTGCCCGGAGAATTCCATGGACAGAGGAGTCTGGCGGGGTCAGAAGTCCACGGGGTCACAAAGAGCTGGACACGACTAAGCAACAGCAGACAAACAAACCTTGCAGCCACCTAGGCTTGATTTGAACATTAGTTAACTGTATTTGCCAACCAAGTCACCGAAAATCATAACCTCAATTTCTCCCTCTGTAAACTGAGGGTAAAAGACAGTTGTGATAAGGTTGTTGTGAAGACTTCATGAGATGATGTCCAAGGAGCACCTCTAGCCTCATGAGTGGCATACGGTGGGGTCCAGAAATTGGTGCATATCATCAGTGACGCCTACAAACCTGATGCATGTGATAGTGCAGCTAAATTCCCAAGGAAGAAAGAAATTGAGAGCAGGGATAGAAGAATTCAGTTCTAACTCATATAAAAGAACTAAATTGAGAAGACAACCCCAGAGTCTTTATCTTATCTCAAAATTACTGCCTACTTCTCTTTTTTTGTGTGTGTATGTGTGTGCATGCATGCACAAGTGCATACAGTTATTCAGTCTTGTCCTATTGCTCTGTCCATGGGATTTTCCAGGCAAGAATAGTGGAGTGGGTTGCCATTTCCTGCCCCAGGGGATCTTCCTGACCCTAGATGAAACCCATATCTCTTGCACTGGCAAGCATGTTCTTTACCATTGAGCCATCCAGGAAGACTCTACTTCTCTTTACCAAAGTGGAAATTTGATATTCCTCCAAACTTGAGTTACATGCTCCAGAAATTAAAGGACTTCATCTCCCCCCTTAGAATTCTGCAGCAAACTGGGTGAAAACAGCAACCTTATCATATTGAAACTAAACATGGAGCTTTCCATCTCCAGGGACCCAAGATAATCAAGAACTCCCACCCTTATCTCTCCATCCTTCACCTCAGGCTCCCCACTATGCAGACAAAACTTCAGACCTACCCAAGTCTTTGTAGCAACATGGATCAGACATCCAGCAAGGTGAGCTTTCAACTGCACTGCTATATGGCATCCCTCTCTTCATTCTGATGACCACGGTATTTTAGCTTATGCGAGGGGTTCCTCAGATCCATCTTAGAATGTCAGCCCTTTTCAATTCTTCATGCGGTTACTTTATCTTTTCTCACCCTTTATGGTCTTTCTGGCCTTCCCAAGTGGCTCTAGTAGTAAAGAACCTGGCCGCCAATGCAGGAGACATGAGAGTTTGTGGCTTGGATCCCTGGATCAGAAAGATACCCTGTGGGGAGGCCATGGCAACCCACTCCTGTGTTCTTGCCTAGAGAATCCCATGGACAGAGGAGCCTGGTAGGCTACAGTCCATAGGGTCGCACAAAGCTGGACACAACTGAAGCAACTTAGCATGCACGCATGCCAGTTCTTTCTATCCGTTTTAAAAACATTTAAAAAGGAGACTACCTGTCTCTACATTCTTCCTTGTAGTCCACCATAAAAGAAGCAGCATCTTGGGCCAGTGCTCTGATCCACTTCAATACACTGTCAAGAACTCATTATTACCTTTAGAACATTGCACAAGTGAACCACACTCAGGAAATTTCATTTCCGAGATGGCATGTTTGTTTCTCTTTGGTTCATCCACATTCTGTCATTTCACTGTATCTTTCACACACACACACACACACACACACACACACACACACACACACACACAATTGTAAGAAGGAAAAAAATGTGGGGGAAAAAAGGAGAAATTTTGCTCCCAAGATCCCATCTCCCTGAATTTGGTAAATGATTTTTCTCCTAAAAGGACCAAGAATAATGAAGACCACATATGTTAAAGGGCAAACCTCATTCCTAGTCTTTCCTTTGTTAGACATGTGAAAAGTGCTGGATTGAGAACGAGGCTCCGAGTTTGATGTATCATCCTCTATAGAGAAGAGTTCACATCGCTTCGATGTCGGAGCCTGGTATGTTTTATCTGGTCTACAGCTGCCCATGGTTTTAATAATTCAGTTTATTCCAAGTTTGGGGCATGTGTGTCCATCAAGGTTTTCTTTTGTTCAAAGTGATTTTCTGTGACCCAATCTCAGACTCTTCCTTTAAGTGTGTCCTTCCAGCTCCACAAAGGGGACATGATATTTTTATTTACGAGGACCTCCTGACCATCCCCTCCTCCACCCTGGATAAAAACAGAGGAAAATTATTTTAGCTTCAAAATTTTGTTTTCCTGATGTATCTGATGTCCTTAGGAGCAACTCTCAGAAATGCATATTTCACTTAAAACCGTCAAAAATCCAATTGCATTGGGCTATAAAGCCTATACAGTTTAAAGGCATATTTAAATATCCATTCACTTTACTTCTCACCAAAGGACTCCAAGACCTTGATTTATTCTTCAAAACCAATATCTCAGCTTACTGCTTCTCTTAGACCATTTAGAAGAATCTCATGAGATTGACTCTAGAACCTCCCGACAAGAAAATATCATTTATTGGAGAAATTACACTGCTTGGCTAAATCTCTATGAAGGAGAATAAGAATGCTGATAAACATGAAAGTAAACCTTTCCTCCTCATTCTGCTAGTTGTCAGGAGGGCCTGCTACCCATCAACACCCAGGGCCCCTCTTCCCGTAGGTGAAGTGAGTTACCTGACTCCAAATTTTGGATGAGCACCCCTTACATGAATCTAAACAGAAATGATATAAATGAACTTATTTACAGAACAGAGACAGACTTAAAGAACAAACATGGTTGACTCGAGGGAAGGACCGAGGGAAGAGATAGTCAGGGAGTTTGGGGTCAACAGGTACACGTGGAAAATCAAGAAGGACCTGTTGGATATGTAGTGCAGGGAACTCTGTTCAATGTCATGTGGCAGCCTGGATGGGAGGGGAGTTTGGGGGAGAATAGACACAAGTTTATGTGTGACTGAGTCCCTTCGACGTCCTCCTGAAACTATCACAACATTGCTAATCGGCTATTTGTTGTTGTTCACTCACTAAGTCGTGTCGGCCTCTTTGTGACCCCATGGACGGCAGCACACCAGGCTCCTCTGTCCTTCACTATCGCCCGGAGTTTACCCAAGTTCACGTGCACTGTCGGTGATGCTATCCAACAATCTCATCCTCTGCTGCTGACTTCTCCTTTTGCCTTCAATCTTTCCCAGCATCAGGGTCTTTTCCAATGTGTCAGCTGTTTACATCAGGTGTAAAAAGTTTAAAAAAAAAAAAAAAAAAAACGACTGGGGACGAACAGTAAGGTGTGGCTAGCTCGCCTTTCTTCCTTCCTGGAGACAGTCCCCACAGGAAGGGGTCATTCTCCTCGACTCTCCCTTGCCATCTGTTTTCCAGAAGCGGACCCTCAACAGAAGGTTCACTGCCTGTGACCACTGGACCTCAGTAGTGGGAAGCCCATTTTGCTGCACACCCAGGCCCTGCGCTCCAAAGCCGGCTTTAGCAACAAGAAAGAATATCCAATCAGAGACTCCCTGAGAGCTTTCCCAATTCCAAAATATGCACAACTTACACCCTGATGGCTCTTTCTCATCTTACTTCCTTCATACATCTTACTTCATACTTACTCCCAGTAGCAAACCTCAGGTCTGGACCCCAAAGGACATAGCTACAGTCACTTGGGCTTCCTAGGTGGCTCAGTGGGTAAACAATCTGCCTGCAATGCAGGAGACACCGGTTCAATCCCTGAGTCAGGAAGATCCCCTGGAGGAGGGCATGGCAACCCACTCCAGTATTCTGGCCTGGAGAATCCCAGAGACAGAGGAGCCTGGCGGCTACAGTTCATGGAGTTGCAAAGAGTTGGACATAACTGATCACTCAGGCAAAAGTACTGCATTTTCTTCGTCCTGTGTGTATTAATGACTAAAAGCAAGCAACAACAGGACAGCACCCCACAATGAAGAATTTCTAACCCAAAATGTTCACAGTGACTTAGCTTCTTATCACAAAGAATGAGCCATTTTCCCCAGCCCAAGCAGCCACTGCTCTTTGGTGCTGCACACAAACACCAAGAGATGTGGAATACCTAAACCAACACTCAGAAAGCCAAAGGAGGAGGACACTTGGGAGTCTCCAACTGCAATTCAAACTCCCTGGCCAATTCCAAATTTATAATGTCAGTACAACATAATACAAGCATCATTAGAAAGCAAAATTCCCAAACTATCAGCAACCCATCTGATTCGCTCTTGGTATAAGTAATTCTCTATTATACATCCCTAAATTTATCTGATTGTGTTAAAGATACTTATCCTGATATTTTCATCCCATTATGTGAAATATCTAAGAAGAGATTGGAAACGATTTTCCTTCCCAACAATAACCATTTCCATCTCTTGGGCCCTCCTGCCCCCTCTCCTTCCAGTCTTGAGCGACAATCCACTTGGGCACTTCATTTTCACATTCTTTTTCCCATTAGGTTGGAAATACCTCATAGGAGGGCATCAACCTGTATTTCAAGATATGGAGAGACTTGGAATTAGGAAACCTGAATTCAGCTTTGTTTCTTACCGATTGCCATTAAATAGGTTCATTAATCTCACTTAGTCCTTTTTGTTTGGATATAAAGTAAACTAGCTCCAAGAACCAGGCTTCTCTGGTGGCTCAGTGGTAAAGAATCTGCCTGCCACTGTAGGAGATGTGGGTTCGATCCCTGGGTCAGGAAGATCCCCTGGAGAAGGGAATGGCAACCCATTACAGTATTCTTGCCTGGAGAATTCCATGGGCAGAGTCCATGGTGGGCTACAGTCCATGGGGTCACAAAGAGTTGGACATGACTGAGTGACGAAACAACAGCAAGCTCCAAGAACCACCCTGATGACTCAAACAGATGCTGTGAAAAAACTCTTCCAATAAGAAAATGTGTCTTTAAATAGATAACCTACTGTAGATAACTAACAAGGATGTACTGTATGGTACCGAGAACTCTATTCAATATCTTACAATAACCTATAAGGGAAGAGAATGTAAAAAACAATATATATATATATATATATATATATATATATATATATATGTATGTATAACTGAATCACTTTACAATTAACTCAAACTTGTATAGTTAATATAAAAATAATTAAAAGAAAATCTTTCTTGAGGTCTTCAAAAAGTTGAGCTACCAGAGTATACAAAAGTGGAAGCAGTGAGCCTGCAACAGGTGGCATGTCAGGTGGCCATAATGAACTGCATTTCCCAGTACGAATAGGAAATGACAACTCACTATTTTCCCTGCATTCCTGCCTGGGAAATCCCATGGACAGAGAGCCTGGTGGGCTACAATTAATGGGGTGGCAGAGAGTCAGCCATGACTGGCCATGCACTCACCATGCATGTGTTTGTACCCTCCCTTTGAGTGTGGGCAGGACATGTTAACTCGTGTGTAAGATATGAATTGTGGTGCTGGAGAAGACTCTTGAGAGTCCCTTGAACAGCAAGGAGATCAAACCAGTCAATCCTAAAGGAAGTTAACCCTGAATATTCATTGGAAGGACTGTTGCAAAAGCTGAAGCTCCAACATTTGGTTACCTGATGCAAACAGCCAACTCATTGGAAAAGACCCTGAAGCTGGGAAAGATTGAAGGCAGGAGGAGAAGTGGGCAACAGAGGATGAGATGATTGAATGGCATCACAGATTCAACAGACATGAGTTTAAGCGAGCTCCAGGAGATAGTAAAGGACAGGGAAGCCTGGCGTGCTGCCATCCATGAGGTGGCAAAGAGTAGGACATGACTTAGCAGTTGAACACACACCACACAAGATTAGAATATCACAGAAGAGATGGGACAGTACTTCAATATTTGGCTATAAAAAGACAGTGCTTCTGTCTTGGATGCTTTCTCTTGGGCCACTTGTTCTGGGGGAAACCAGTTGTCCTGAGAAGCGGCCATGAGCAGCCATCCACAGGAGGTTTCCAACTGCCTCCTGAGAGAGCCTCGAAGCAGGATCTCCACCATAGGAACCCTGAGACCCCTGCAGTCCCAGCCAATGCCTTCTATTGCAATTAGATCTTCAGAGTAACTCCGTTGAATTTTGTTTTTATCAGTAAAAATAAGACAGATCTAAGGAGTCAGGAGAAGAGACACAGAGGGCAGATTTTTTTTTAAATGTTATACTAAATTTTCTGACTTCCATCCCTGAAGATCTGATCACTGATCAATACAAAAATATAGAACAGATAAGATAAGGCATTTGGTACTCTTGAACAGAAGGCAACTCATTTCCTACTGGCATGGGACTTCTGAAATTTTCAACAATGACGTACGTGTGCTGAAGATAGTTTTGGGCCTTTCTGCTGCTCTGAATGAACACAGCACGCTTGGTACAGTGCCCGTATACTTTCATGATAAATGGCATCCGTGCAGCTTTCTCAAACGCAGAAGGAAGGATAATTAAAACCAAACATCTCATCTCAGAGATGTGTGAAGATTAATAAAATGATTTCTGTAAAGGTCCCTGAGCTTTTGGAAAGAAGAATACACCATGCAACGTATTACTATGTAGTTTAATTTGTAGTTATGTGAGGCAGTTTATAAGTGCTTTACATCAAATGAAAAACATAATTAGTACTACATTAATGCTTCAAAGGTCATTTTGTATACAAGGCAATAAATGCAAAATTTGAGGATTTAATCATGAATTAATTTACTGTACAACATATGTTATGTATATTAAGAAATACATTTTGGAATTTAACCAATAATAAAAATGATAATAATAAGAATGATGCAGGTAAGTTACTCAATTTTCTTCAATTCAAAATGCAATAAAAGAGATTTTGAATAAACCTTTACTGCTCTCTTTCTGTGTGGATTCCAAATTAAGGACAGGCTTCTGCAGACCTGAGTTTTATCCCTGGGTCGGGAAGAGCCTCTGAAGAAGGGAATAACTTCCCACTCCAGTATTCTTGCCTGGAGAATCCCATGGACATAGTAACCTGGTGGGCAACGGTCGATGGGGTCGCAAAGAGTTGGACATGGCTGAGGGTCTAACACTTATAATAGAGTCAAATGTGGAAAAGAAGTTTCCCCAACCACATAGTTGAGCTTTCAATCTATTAATAGATGCAGTGAATGAGCTGGATTGGAAGAAAGAGAAAGTGGAGATGAATAGATCAGTTAGGGCTGATCTGCAAAGTTCACAGAACAGGTCATAGGGTCTAGACGTTGGTGGCAATGGTAGAAATGGGAAGAATGGAGGTGAAAAAGAAACTTTACTAAAGAATCATCAGGTCTCATAACTAAAACAAGAAGTGGTTCTTTTGCCGTAAAGAAACTGCCAGTATGAATATACAGAAGAATACGAGTCTATGCCAGCTACTGTAACAAAACTCTATAGACAGGTATCTCATTTATTTCTCCCAGTTCTGCAGATGAAGTCCAGTGTTATGTCATCTGCAGGCTGGGTATTTCGTGAGAGCTTCTTGGTTCATAAACGGAGCCTTCTCACTGTGTCCTCAGAAGGTGGAAAGGGCCAGGAGCTCTGGATGGTCTCTTTGTAACAGCAGGGATACCACTCAAAGGGGCCACAGAAGAGAAAACCACAGGCCCTAATGGCATCCCTTGTGCTAAATTCCGTGATACCAAACCCAGACTTCCTATCCAACTTAACTGAAGTTTCCACCTTCCCCTAGAAATGTAATCTTAATCAACTGATCTGGAATTTTCAAATCAAACGTTAGTCACTCAGTCATGTCCAACTCTTTATGACCCATGGACTGTAGCCCACCAGGCTCCTCTGTCCATGGAATTCTCCAGGCAAGAATACTGGAGTGGGTAGCCATTCCCTTCTCCAGGGGATCTTCCTGACTCAGGGCTCAAACCCTGGTCTCCTGCATTACAGGTGAATTCTTTACCGTCTGAGCCACCAGGGAAGCCAGATCAAAGCAAGCTGCTAATGGGAACTAGAAGAACAAATAGCCACAAACGTTGATGGGCAGAGACCAAGCGTTCAAAAGCTGTCAGAGCACTCACCGGACTCCCTAGGGTCTCAGTGGTAAAGAGTCCACCTGCCAATGCAGAAGACTTCGGTTCTATCCCTTGGTTGGGAAGGCCCCCTGGAAAAGAGGATGGCTACCCATTCTAGTATTCTCGCCTGGGAAGTGTGCGACAGAAGGAGCTGAACTTTTCATTACATTTTATTTCAATTAAAATTAAGAAGTCCAGGGTGGTTAATGGCTACCATATTGTCCAGTGCAAATCAAGAAGAATTAATGTAATAGCATCAAAAGTGCCATTTGTAGGAAAAGGGGAGGCAGAGACAAAGGTTTACTTGGGAAAAAGTAGGGGATACCGATAGCACGTGAGTACATTCTGTAAGAAAAGTACACTGCAGGACATACCCAATGGTCCAGTGGTTAAGACTCTGTACTTTCACTGCAGAGGATGTGAGTTTGATCCCTGGTCAGGGAACTAGACCCCTCATGCATCAACAGATGAATGGATAAGGAAGCTGTGGTACATATACACCATGGAATATTACTCAGCCGTTAAAAAGAATTCATTTGAATCAGTTCTAATGAGATGGATGAAACTGGAGCCCATTATACAGAGTGAAGTAAGCCAGAAAGATAAAGAACATTACAGCATACTAACACATATATACGGAATTTAGATAGATGGTGGCGATAACCCTATATGCTAAACAGAAAAAGAGACACAGAAGTACAGAACAGACTTTTGAACTCTGGGGGAGAACGTGAGGGTGGGATGTTTTGAAAGAACAGCATGTATACTATCTGTGGTGAAACGGACCACCAGCCCAGGTGGGATGCATGAATCAGGTGCTCTTGCCTGGTGCACTGGGAGGACCCTGAGGAGTCGGGTGGGGAGGGAGGTGGGAGGGGGGATCGGGATGGGGAATACGTGTAACTATATGACTGATTCATGTCAATGTATGATAAAACTCACTGAAATGTTGTAAAGTGATTGGCCTCCAACTAATAAAATAATATTTAAAAAAATAAAAAATAAAAAATAAAAAAAAAAATAAATAAAAAGAAAGAAATAGAAAAGAAGTAAGGAAGGAAGAAAAAGAAAGCACACCATAATATCATGTGGTGAAAAAAATAGGATAAGAACTACAAACTATCCTTTAAAAAATGTAAAACCACTGTTATCCTTAGTGCCTTTCAGGATTCACTGTCTGCAGCCCCTTTTCCTCTGTAAGTACATCCCTTTGATACATATTCTATTCACACCATGTGTTGACAGCCAAGTACACTACCCAGGAGGTCATGTGAGCCAGGGAGAATTCAACTCTTATAAGAGCAAACAGATACTGAAATATCAGGGGCAGAATTTCTTGCAGTGAATCTGTCTCACTTCCTGGAGGTCACCATACTGACACTTATTAAAGGCACAAGATTTCATTGCATGAGCCCTGATCAGTCTACAACACAGTCAGATTTGATATATGGAATAAAATTCAGAAAACAGGAAAAAGGGCTTTTCACAATTACAATAATAACTCATAAAGGAACAGATATTTGGTGCAAGAAATGTCTTTAGATTACAACTGTTAACTTAACAGGATAGGAGTACATCTTGCTTTTTTCCCCATTTCCAGATTTCTAAAACTTCCACGAGGTTATGTATAATTTAACAGTTTACTATATACTGGGAGGGTGCGTCTTCTGTTTTACTCTAGCTACTTTCCAAGGGAAAAATAAAATGTGGTCTTGTATTGTATTTGAAACTACAACTACTATGCAAGATAACAACTGACAGGAAATTTTCAAGTTTTTTTTTTTAAATCTCAACAGATTTTATAAAGGCACAAATATAAGACCTGTGTACTTGGTGGCAATCTATTTATACCATGGGTATATTTGTACACAAGTTGATTGCTGTTTCAGTCCCTAAGTTATGTCCAGCTCTTTGGGAACCCATGGACTATAGCCCGTCAGACTCCTCTGTGCATGGGATTCTCCAGACAAGAATACTGGAGTGGGTTGCCACGTCCTTTTCCAAGGGATCTTCCTGACCCAAGGACTGAACCTGCATCTCTTGTCTCTTGCATTGACAGGAGGGTTCTTTACCACTAGCACCACCTGGGGAGCCCTCTTCCATGTATATATATTGTTAAATTTTTATGTGGTTTTCTCCTGTTAATCTGTCTCATGTCAATTTAATTCTTAGACCAGCAAGAAGAACCCAGAGGGACAGAGGGAATTTCTTCCTCCCCCAGTAGCTGGTGACAAGGAAGGGATGCAACTTTTATGGGCTAGACACTCCTCACCCCAAAGATGCTGCACTTAAGAGATGCTGGACAGGGACTTCCCTGGTGGTCCAGTGGCTAAGACTCTGAACTCCCAATGCAGGGGACCTGGGTTCCAACCCTGGTCAGGGAACTAGATCCCACAAGCCACAGCTTAGACTTCACATGTTGCAACTAAGAATTTCCATGCTGCAACTGAAAAAAAAAAAAGACCCTGCATGCCACAACAAAGATTGGAGATCCCTCATACCACAGCTAAAACTCAGCACAGCCAAATAAACAAATGGCTCAATGTTAGAGAGAGAGAGAGGTGAACCACCTGAGAAAAGTCATCAGGAGGTAATAAGTGTGACCGTGTTAGTCAGCCTCCTGGATCTCTGCCTGAAGGGTCTGGTGGAAACGAGAGGGGTAAGGGTTTTTTCTCTTTTCTAAAATGAGACTAGCAGGAGGAAGTATTTATAGCACTAGCTCCTTGGGGACTTCTGTTTGATTTTCTCCTGCTAATGTCTCCTGTCAATTTAATTCTTAGGCCAGCCAGAAGAACCTAGTGGGTAGAGGGGAATTTCTTCCTCTTTGACACCAGTTATCAAGGCTGTGGTTGTTCAGTCACTCAGTTGTATCTGACTCTTTGCCAGCCCATGAACTGCAGCATGCCAGGCTTCCCTGTCCTTCAATATCTCTTGGAGTTTGTTTGGACTCATGTCTCTTGAGTTGGTGATGCCGTCCAACCATCTCATCTTCTGTGATTATCAAGGTTAAGGGGCTCTAATGTAGGCCGACTTTGCCTCCTGGTCCTTTCTGAGGAGGGCAGAACACTTACTCTCTGTCTCACTCTGATCTCTCACCTAGATCCTCTCAGAGACAGTGAGCCCCAGGGAGTAACTGCCATGCTGGGAGGAATCGCTGGCTGGATAGAGGTGTAGCCCATGTTTTAGGAAATAAAGCTCCTGAAAGTTAAGCAAGGTGGGCAGGTGCAGAAGGCACGGAGTCTCTGGAAGCAGTTCATGCTGTTTTGGTCTCTGACAACACAGATGTATTAGGAAATGAAGCATCAGGTAGGAGGAGGCACTCCCGATAGCAGGGTGGAACCACGCTGCAGGGAACCCTGGCCAAAAAGGGAACCTGGAGTAGGAGCGTCCTGTATCAACCAACCCTTCCGCTACAGACCTGGGAGCCGAGAGAAACTGAACGTGTCTGGGTGGATCCGCCCACCTTCCAGCATGATTAGACAATGAAATAGAAATAACATTAGTGAGACAGAAGGAAAAACTGCCCCCTGAAGAACAAGGCTAACAGAGTAGCATCCAGAGGAAGAACACGGGGTGAAAACGACCCTTGGCAGCAACTAGAAGGGCTTCCCAGGTGGGACTAGAGGTAAAGAATCCAGCTGCCAAAGTAGGAGACACAAGAGATGTGTGTTTGATCCCTCGGTAGGGAAGATGACTTGGAGAAGGGCATGGCAATCTCACTCCAGGATTCTTGCCTGCAGAACCCCATGGACAGAGGGGCCTGGAAAGCTGTGGCCCATAGGGTTGCACAGCGTCAGCCCCAACTGAGCATGCATACACAGAAGAAAACTTGGAGACAACTCCTCAAGAAAATTTAAGGAGACAGGCCTCTATGAACCAGGAGCACTGAACACCGAGAAGGGAACAGGCTAAGTTAATAAGCAATATCAGTTGATAAAACAGAACAAATGAAAAGGGAAGGGCATTATATAAAGAGGACTAACAAGGAAGCAAAAAGTACAAACTAAAGTAAAATCCAGATTGAAAACAATAAAGACCAGAAGTGTTAAGGTAGGAATCTAATCAGGGAGGGGACAAATCTGAGAAGCTCTTCCAAAGCGCAAGAAAAGTTTAAAGAGAGAAAGTCTGATTAGCACAGAGATCACTTCTGCTCTTGAAGACGAGATGAAAGCAAATAGATCAGAAGCTATAATCAAAGAGATGAAAGAGTCCTAGCTCGACCGATTTACAGTTGCTCACCTTATTGGAGGCAAAATTAATTAAAAATATTTCCACAGGTGGTATTCCTGAACACAGAGAATTCAAAATAGGTTATTTTGCTTTCACTCTGAAAATAAAAGCAATAAAACAATAAGGATGATATTTGAAATTTAAAGTATTACATTTATTGCTGTCTTATGCTGGGCTAGTAATGTTTCTAGGCACTTTATGTGGATGCATTCATTTAATTCATCTGTCATTATTTCTGTTCTGCAGATAAAGAAACTGAGTCACAGAAAGGGGAAGCAACTTGACAAAGATCACACAGCTAGCAGGCATCGGAAGTAGAATACAAAGTCAAGAGCTCTAATGATAGCTTTTTCCCTTGAAGAATATCTTTAAGAATTATATAAAACAGAATATGTACATGCAGAATAGTGAAGGAGATAAAAACAACAAATTCCAATATATGTATTCCAAAATAAATAAAATGCTATAACAAGCAAGTATGTGGGCACACGCCCAAAACAGAAAGTACAAAGATGACACTAGTAAAATTGAAAGCAACACTGTAAAAAAAAAAAAAAAAAAAGATAAGCCAGTTAACTTTCTATCATGGATGAAAAGGCTTTTTTAGGCAAAAACTGAATTCCTTGGTATCCATGGGGGGTTGGTTCCAGGACCCCTTGTCAGTGGTGTTTAGTTGCTCAGCTGTGTCCGACTCTTTGCGACCCCACGGACTGTACCCCACCAGGCTCCTCTGTCCATGGGGATTCTCCAGGCAAGAATACTGAAGTGGGTCACCATTTCCTTCTGCAAGGGATCTTCCTGACCCAGGGATTGAACCCAGGTCTCCTTCATTTCAGTCAGATTCTTTACCTTCTGAGCCACGAGGGAAGTCACAGTACAATGTAAATGCTTTATAAAAAGGCGCCTGCACATGGCAAATCCAACCTTTACCTTTTGGAACTTTCTGGAATTTATTTTCAAATACTTTTGATCCACAGTGGGTTGAATATGTGGATATAGAACCCATTGATATGGAAACCTGACTATCTTTTGGGAAAAATACACCAAACACAGAGAGATGTTAAAAAAAAAAAAAAAATGGGAGGACATGACAGGATATGAAAAGACAGATCTAACAAGCACAGTAAAAGGAAATCAGAGATGGCAGTTTTAACATCAAAGAGAACTGAATTTGAAATAAAAAATTTAAAAGAGGCAAGGAATAATTTTTCTAAAAGTACAGTTAAGGGAGATATAATTACTAGAAGCTTATAGGCATCCCATGCGTTTTTACTACAACATATTAATTTTAAACTACCACTTTAACACTAAGAAAAATGATCAAATAAAATACCGTTAACATACTATCATTGAGTGATCTAGTAAATGATAAATAATCTGGAAGACGTACTAACACTGATCAGTGAGAGGCAGGATTCAGTAGAGAGAGAGGTTGACAGACCATGCAGTGGCCACTGCGATCCCAGTGGAACATAGAGGAAGCACTGGAGCCGGGACAGTCCTCCAGGATCGTCTCAAATCAAGGCAAGGAGCCTGAGTTAGTGAGTGCCTGCCTTGGCCAGGCATCGGCCATGGGCCATGCCCAATGGGACAACCCGCCGTAAGCCTCCAGTAGCAGATGTTCCAGAAGCCTAAGTGGGAGCACAACCGCATCCTAGATGAAGTGCAGAGACGTTGCCAGAAAATGCTGCCTTTACAAAATGACCGAGGGACCACGTCTTACCCAGAAAATGTGTGTAGAAGTGATGCTCGTGCTTTGGGGTCGGGTGGTGAAGAGGTAGGCCTAGCCTTCCTACACTGTAGGTTATGGCTGTCCAACAAGCAACTCCAAGAGACACCGAGATAAAGAAGGAACTTGTGGACACAGAGTGGGCAGGGAGGGTGGGATGAACTGAGAGAGTAGCTCTGGCATATATGCATGACCAGGCGGGCTTCCCTGGCGGCTCAGACGGTAAAGAGTCTGCCTGCAGTGCACGAGCTGTTGTTGTTCAGAGTCGTGTCCCACTCTTTGCGAACCCATGGACTGCAGCATGTCAGGTTTCCCCGTCCCTCACCATCTCCCGAAGTTTGCCCAAGTTCATGTCCGTTGCATCAGTGATGCCATCCAGCCAGCTCATCCTGTGATGCCCTTTTTTCCTTCTGCCCTCAATCTTTCCCGGCATCAGGGACTTTTCCAGTGAGTCATCTGTTTGCATCAGGTGACCAAAATACTGGAGCTTCAGCTTCAGCATCAGGCCTTCCAACGAGTATTCAGGGTTGATTTCCCTTAAGGTTGACTAGCTTGATCCCCTTGCTGTCCAAAAGACTTTCAGGAGTCTTCTCCAGCACCACCGTTTGAAACTGACTCTTTCACTCTCCTCCTTCACCCTCATCAAGAGGCTCTTTAGATCCTCTTCACTTTCTGCCATTAGAGTGGTGTCATCCACACATCTGAGGTTGTTGATGTTTCTCCCGCCTATCTTGATTCCAGCTTGTAACTCCTCCAGCCTGGCATTTCTCATGATGTGCTCAGCATGTAGGATAAACAAATAGGGTGACAGCATTCAGCCCTGCTGCACTCCTCTCTCAATCCTGAGAGGGTGCTGAAGGTGTGCAGGAGGCCGGGTTCAATTCCGGGGTCTGGAAGATCCCCTGGAGAAGGGAATGGCTACCCACTCCAGTATTCTTGCCTGGAAAATTCCATGGACAGTGGAGGGCTACAATCCAAGGGGTTGCAAAGAGTCAGACATGACTGAGTGATTGAAAACAACAATTTCTAAATTAACTGGTAGAAAGAAATGAATTTAATACATATAACCTTTCTAATCCACTTTTTAAAGATCGAAGATATAAGGGAGAACTTTACATTCAGCATATTTACTCGAGATAAAATTTCTATCAATCTTTGGATATGAGGTTTCCCTCATAACTCAGTTGGTAAAGAATCCGCCTGCAATGCAGGAGACCCCAGTTCTATTCCTGGGTTGGGAAGATCCTCTGGAGAAGGGATAGGCTACCCACTCCAGTATTCTTGGGCTTCCCTTGTGGTTCAGCTGGTAAAGAATCCACCTGCAGTGAGGGAGACCTGAGTTTGATCCCTGGGAGACCTGGGAAGATCCCAAGGAGAAGGGAAATGCTAACCACTCCAGTATTCTGGCCTGGAGAATTGCATGGAATGGAATGTATAGTAATGTAATATATAGTCCATGGGGTCACAAAGAGTTGGACACGGCTGAGTGACCTTCACTTTCACTTTTATTTGGATATTATCAGAGGAAGAAATCTATCAATTAAAAATATTTATTATATAATTTCATCCAGTCACAGTGGTAGATTCTTATGCATGCAGACGGAAAGGAAATAAGTAATCAAAGAAAAAAGAGAGCTCCATGGTTGCTTGTATTTTCTGGGTTTCAATAATATTGTATTTTGCATAAAGAGCAATGTAAGCAACTATCTGTAACTTAGTCTTATTTTTAGATTCCAAATTTTACAATTGCTGAGTAGTCAGGCAAGGACTATTACATTGGTATTTATTTAAAACAGCAAAATATTGTAACATAAAATTCTTAACCTTGAGGCATTAAATGAATATTTTAGGAGTTATATATTTAGACATCTCTTGTAATAATTATCACAGTGAATCTGGCATCATTGAATTTAAAATAATTCTAGATTACAATACCTTGTACAATATTTGTCCAGAGATTCAATAAATAACCTTTAATCCAGATATTAAATATTTGTCTTTATTTTACATTTACAAAAACCATGCTTGTTTGCATGTACAGAATGAATTTCTATTTTATCTAAGTCTGTGAGCAAATTCTGACTTTTCCTTTTTTTTTTTTTTTCCACTTTGTGAGGAGTAAAAAATGACATCAATGTCAAAATCCTCTGAAACAGAAATACCCAGAGAGCTGGCAAACTTGACAGTCATGGGACCAAGTTCAATCAATTATCTGAGGAGAATTGCTAACTATGTATAATTATTTTAATACATATCATTAGGCCATATTTTTGTAGTGTGCAATTCCTCTTTTATATTGTTTCCTTGTTTCCAGCCCAAGGACATATTTCAGTGTTATAATTTATTCCTCTTAATGTGACGATTATTTGTGTTTTAGGAGTGATTTGTAGATTTTTTTGAAAAGGTACAGGGGGCTCTTCATATTATAAATAAATTACAGAAAATTGGAGCCAAACTACTGTTACTCATTGTTATGCTGATGGTTTAGAGGGTTCTCAGCTCACAAGCTTTGCTAACAAATTTTCAGTACCCTCTCTTTCTCTGTTAAAAACTTCTGTTTCTCCATTGTCGTTGACAGTAATTGCTGTTCTAAAAGGCTTGCCTTGTCTACGGCCATACCACCCTGAATGCGCCCGATCTCGTCTAAATGGCTTGCCTTGTGTATCCATTACCACTGATCTGCCCTGACTGCTTTTAAAGAATAGTTAAGCTTTGAGGGGGATCCATTTTCTGGTCTAAAACCATGCCCCAAAGTCCAAGCAAACCAGGAAAAGGGGATCTACAGCTGTTGAGCAGACTAACTTCTCAGATACATAGAAAGGTCTGTTGCCATAATCAGCATCTTTCAGGTGGTGAAATGGGATCAGAGACCATAATAATTGCCCAAGGGGTCTCAGCTAGAGGCTGCCAGAGGGCCAGCTAGGATCTGAGTCCTGGTTTCTCATCCCCAGATCCTTGCACCTTGACCTTAGCATGTTGGAAGAGACACTGCATCAGTAGTGAGTAAGATTTTAGCCTGAAGGGACCATTTCAGTTTGATGGTCAGTAACACTGGGAAGTTCAGTGTTCGTGAGGCCCTACAGTGGCACCAAGACATTTCACCCCAAAGTGTGTCCATCTCACGGGTTAGATCCAGATGCATCTTGGCATCTGGGGAAGATGATGCTTCTTCCATATGTGTCTAAAAGAATGCAGAGACCTTCCCATCTCATTTTTTTAAATTTTGTTTATTTGGCTGTGCTGGGCCTTTGTTGCTGCTTGGGTTTTTCCCTAGTGGTGGCGGTCAGGGGCTGCTCTCTCCTTGCGGGTGCCTGGGCTTCTCAGCGTGGTGGCATCTCTCCTGGTGAAGTGCAGGCTCTGGGGTGTGTGGTCTTCAGTGGTTGTGTCTCCCCGGTTCTAGAGCACAGGCTCAGTAGTTGATGCACATGAAACGAACACATTTTCAATAGGTTTCCCATATTTTTCTACATTTGCTTCTTTTTGTCCCCCTTCTCTACAAGGATGGTGTTTAAGAAAATTAATGCACAATTAATGCACATTTAGCTGCCCTGAAGCATGTGGGATCTTCCTGACCCAGGGATTGAACCTGCATCTCCTGAACTGACAGGCGGATTCTTTACCACTGAGCCACTGGGGAAGCCCCCCACTTCCTTTTATTTTGTGTCTCTCATACGAAGCACAGGGCTCAGTTCTGATCCTTGGGAACAGAGACAGTTCAAGGCTGTCAGCCCCAGTGGAAGGCTTATTGTAAAGATTGAGTATTATGTCTCTTTCATAAGAATTAAAGATCTAACCTGACCAAGGCTCCATCGATGCTGATCAGGAAAAGGGGCGTCTTCAAAATATGGAAGACACTTGATCACTTTTTATGGACGAGATACTCTAATTATTCAGGGGGGATTCATTTTTCAGGTTGCAGAATTTTTATTGGAAACTATTTAATTTTCAGTACCCATCATTCCAAGTGGACAAGGATGAGGCACATAGAAGAATTACTGAAGCAGGAGGCCAGGGCCCCTGTAATTTGCATGCACCCATATAATATAATTTTTATCTTCTTTTCACATAGGAAGGCAGTGAAATTGCAGATATTGTCCACAGACTGCTGCCTAGCATATTGATCGTAGCAAAACTGTTAATAAGAAGGAGAAGAATGCGGGAAATTCAATTTTAGGAACTAGCTATATTTATCCACACACAGAGAACTTTCTCGGATGCTAACTAGAGCAAATGGAAGGGAGGATGTGTGTTTCCCTCCCGCTCTTCTGCTCTGTTACTGTTCCCCACGTTCAAAATTAAACCGAGCACATAGTTTCCCAAAGCAACTTAGTCATTTTCACCATGAAGATTAGACAAAAAGCAGACAGACGAATAAAAAGGAACGAAACCATTAGCAAGTAGGCAGGGGTTGAAATCTCGAAGCCGGGCTCCTAATGTATGCTGCTGGTGGATCTCCGGTCTATTAAAGCCATTTGTGAAGCGTTTACACTTGGTCTGTGCAGTTGAGGGGTATCACTGAGCCAGACAGCGATGCTCCCACGCTAGTCGCTTCCACTTGCGCCTGCCCGCATCCTGAAAGATGCTGTTTGCCACCATTCAAATGAGGCTTCCAGAAGACACCTTGTCTTCAGAAAATATCACCTTGTCAATAAATTTGCATTTCCTATGTGGCAGAATTATTCCAGAAGGTGTCTTTAAGAATGGTGTTCTAAGGCACGGCCTTTCCAACTATTTACGATTCACACAGCCTGGTCTTCAAGGCATCTCGGCAGCTTCCTCTACTCATGTCCCACTGGCTCATCGTAGCTCCCAGTGCCACCACAGGTTCAGGAGGAGACAGGTGAGATCTCTCTGATCCTAGAAAAGCGAGAGATGAGACAATTTTCCCTCCTGGAGAGGAGCTGTGGACTTGCCCAGAGACGAGGCCCTCAGCAAATGTTACGTGAAGGGATGCATGGCTGAAAGCCAGGATGGCAGGACAGTGGAAAGCTGAGCTGGTGATGAGACGACTCGGGATTCGTGGAGCAGGAGGAAGACATGTAAAGATATGGTGATGAGCGAGCACATGATGGGCTTCTGCCTGAGTTCCTGCCAGCAGGTTTGACCGTGCTGGCCCTCAGTTCAGAAATACCAATTAAAACAGGTGGTCATTAGGGACTTCCCTGATAGTCCAGGGGCTAAGACTCCACACTCCCAATGCAGGGGATCCGGTTTCGATCCCTCGTGGGGCAACTAGATCCTACACACCGCAACTAAGACAGGCACAGCCAAATAAATAATAAAAAAATAAAATATTTAAATAAATAGGTGGCCCTTAGAGCCAATTATTTCTTCCATGGACTCTGATATAAGCTTCAACACATCTTATAAGTGAGGGCTTTCAGGAACAGGATTAGAAGCAAGACCATGAGAAAGTGAAAGTGTTAGTTGTTCAGTCGGGTCTGACTCTTTGAGACCCCACAGACTGCAGCCCACCAGGCTCCTTTGTCCACGGGATTTTCCAGGCAAGAATACTGGAGTGGGTAGCCATTTCCTTCTCCAGAGGATCTTCCTGACCCAGATCTCCTACATTGCAGGCATATTCTTTACCATCTGAGCTACCAGGGAAGCCTAAGACCATGAAAGTGAAAGTGAAAGTTGCTCAGTTGTGTCCAACTCCTTGTGACCCCATGGACTATACTGTCCATGGAATTCTCCAGGCCAGAATACTGGAGTGGATAGCCTATCCCTTCCCCAGCGGATCTCCCCAACCCAGGAATCTAACCGGGGTCTCCTGCATTGCAGGCAGATTCTTTACCATCTGAGCCAGCAGAGAAGCCTAAGACAGTGAGAAGAAGGCAATAAATTATTGCCATCGGTCAAGGGCATCCGGTACCTTTCTAACGAACTCATTTTTACTCACTGGAGGCCTCAAAACTCTCCTGAAGTCTCTCCATGGCCTGTGATAAGGTTGACTCAGATATAAGCACCTTGAACAGGTGGCATCTGAGTGTTCACACAGCTCCGTTACAAAGGACGGTTCCCTCTGATCACATCCTTCGTACCAGCGGGCTCAGTGATTCCCGCCCAGCCTGCCAGGGCCGTGGGCTCTCGTGCTCACCACCTGAGAGCAGGAAGGTGGAGACGGTGATCTGAGGAGAGCCCCGTGTCGAAAAATCCATATCGACATTTTGATCATAGGCAGCCTGGGACCGAAAGTTTTTGAACAACAAACCATTTGAAAGTGTGTAACACGCTTGTGAAAATATTCAAGGCATAATTAGATAAATAACAGATCCAGTGTCTATTTTTACTTTGCCTTGATGAGAAGCTTTGCAGGAGAGACTGTTGGTAGTTAATTCTCCTTAACAACAATCTGTGTAATCACAAACCCCAATTAGCCGTGCCTGTTCTCCGCGATACAAACTATTTCCTTAGCGCTTCACATCACTACTTTGTAATTAGCTTTCATCTACACGAGCTTTGACTAAAAAAATATAAAAGAGTGTAAGTGATTGTACTGCCACTCAGTATTCTGAGAAATAATCGCCTGCGATTTCAATCAGATTAATTTTATCACCCGTATTAAGGAAAATTACCTCCCTCTTCACTCTCTACAGCTGAGGGCTATTTCATTTCCTGAGATGTTCATAAAAGCATAATATAAAGCAATCTGTAATTGTAAATATCCTTCCCTAATAACTTTGAGATATTTCCTTAATACATCTCTACATTTGGAGTTTCCGTTCCATAAAATACAGTAACAAGTGCTCTATTATGTTTTAAGTGTGCGCTGTTAAGCCGGACAACTCGGCTCTGTCCTTCCTGTTTTTACATAGGGTTATATTTAACTTGCAGATAATGGGAACAAGGTTTAAAAGTGATGGAGCGGAATAATGGCGTTACAGCAATAATATATCTTGCCTTTGTGAGGAATAGAACTTTGCAGCCCTATTTCAGGTCAGCCGACACTGATGCCATTTTTCACAGCCTGACAACTTTCACCTTCACCCAAACTCCTGATGCGTTCGCAACACCCTTTCCAGCCAGGACACAGAGGTCTCTTTGCTATGGGTGTCCTTCGTTGTGAACCTCTTCAGAGAAGAACAGGAAAAAAAAAAAAAAAAAGACTGTACATGCTGGTCTGGGATTCTCAAGGCATCCAGAGTTCCCACAGACATCAATGCAAAGGGTTGAGAGCTTCCTCTGAGAGTGAGCGATCACAGGGAAGGTTTCAACCCCAGATGGGCAGGGAGCTGGAACCTTCCCGCTGGACTGAGAACCTTCCCATGGCCCTTGACCCAGCCAACCCGGGCAGGACTGCTGTTCTAATGAGGTGGCGGGCAGCCTTCTATGCGGCATTGAACACCACACTGCGGCCCACCGATTCCCCGACAAGAACAATGTATTAGGTGGGTCGTTCCATCAGAGCTGTACCTGGAAGGTGGACTTTAGAAGGATTCCGGATTCTCAGCTCAAAAGCTTGTCAAAGCCCCACAGCTGGGAACCGTGGGTGAGGGGGGAGTCTCCTTGAAACCTTGCTGATTATATTAAAATATAATTTGTATCCTGGGCCACCGATCCATATTTTCATGCATAAGAAGTCTACCAGCATCGAAGACTAGGCATACCCAACCCATACTGCACAACTATCTATATCTGTCCTAGTGGGCTCGGGTCATTTGAATTTGATAAAGACTGCGGGGGGCAGGCTGGTGCAGTAGGGAAGTCACATCGCTCTGTGCAGTGGACCTTGAATTGCTCTCCTACAGGCAGGCCCCATAGGGAAATGAAGAGCTCAGATGCCTTTAATCTGCTCCCCTGCAGCAAACACAGTGGCGTCTGCCAGCTCAACTCAAAAGTGCTCTCCCTTGCTTAATATTCTTCAGGCCTCTCTGTCTCCTGGCAGGTTTGCAAAGGTTTTTTTTCCCTGCAAAATAATATAGTGTGAACCAAAACTTTGGGATTCGAAATGGGAAGGGAAAGACAAGGAACCACGTGTTCTTTTCTCGGTCTCCTGATGCAAGAGAGGGCATGACAGAGGCAGGCGCTCGAGTGTGGGAGCATGCCTGATGAGAAACATCCACAGCACCCGTTTGCCACGGTGCGATTTTTTTTCTGACCCCAACTCCTGGCACAGGGATGGTTTGGAGTAGCAGCTGTGATGTGAGGTGACCTGTGACTTGCCACTATGTCTGAAGACACGCCTCCCAGGATGTGAGCAGTGGCACCAAACTGAGACCCCGCAAATCCATTAGTCTTCCTCGGTTTATCCCCTCGCTGTCTGCAAAGTCAAAAGAGGGTTTAACACATGTTCTTACCTTGTATGTTTTCATCCTTCCATCAAGACAGAGGCCTTTTAGAACATGAAGATGCCATGTGCTGTTATGAAGAAGGCTTGCACGTGTGCTAAGTTGCTTCAGTTGTGCCCAACTTTTGTGACCCCGTGGATCACCATAGCCTGCCAGGCTCCTCTGTCCATGAGATTCTCCAGGCAAGAATACTGGAGTGGGTTACCATGCCCCCGTTCAGGGGATTTTCCCAATACAGGGACTGAACCTGTGTCTTCTGCATTGGCAGGCAGATTCTTTACCACTTAGCTACCTGGGAAGCCTTTACATCACACTAGGGTCTACAGTAAACATCTCACCCTGACAAAGGAAGCTCTGATCTATGACATCTAAAAATGTAAGTTATAATTGCTGGGGGAAGGATGGGGGGAATGGATAGTTAGGGAGTTTGGGAAGGACATGTACACACTGCTATATTTAGAATGGATAACCAACAAGGACCTGCATTCTACTCAACGTTATATGGCAGCCTGGAGGGGAGGGGAGTTTGGGGGACAATGGACACATGTGTATGTATGGCCGAGTCCCTTTTCTGCCCACCTGAAAGTATCACAGCACTGTTAAGCAGCTATACTCCAATACAAAATAAAAGTTTAAAAGAAATAAAGATGTTAAATTCCACTCTAAATTATTAATGATACCTCCCACCATTGCAAAAGTTAACAGATTATTGCAGGTGGAGTAAGTTCGGGCCAACAGTTAGGGACAAAGTGTGTGTGTACGTGGGGAGGAATACACGTTGTACAAGGGGATGATTCAGAAAGAAAATGTTTGTGTTGAATACCTCTCAGCAGGCATCTGTAAGGAAAGTCATCTCCTGGAGGAAATGGGATCTCTTGCCATTTTCCTTGAAGTTATAAGACATAAGGAAAAGGCAGCATGTGTATAAATTGGTGGTGACCATGACCTGTGGTCACACAAGTGAAGCTGACTAGCACAGGTCAGTGGTGACCAAGGGAACACGCATCAGGCTTGGTTCGTCCACCCAAACCGTCCTGTTGGGTGGACTCACTTAGGAAAAGCTCAACTGCTCTTTGCTTTTATGGAGATTATATTACTCAGTTAACTAAAGATTTTTCTTTCACCGTGTAGGGGAATTACCTTGGGAAAATGTTTTCATTTATGTATCAAAATATTTCTTAACCTGTGAATTTCAGAAGCTAGTAAAAGACAGTTGGTTTTGATATCACTCTTTTTTTTTTTTTTTTTTGGCCTTGCCCCTTGGCTTCTAGGATCTTAATTCCTTGACCAGAGATGGAAATTGTGTTCTTGTGCAGTGGAAGCACAGAGTTCTTACCACTGGACCACCATGGGATTCTCTAGAAGCATCACCTTTAAATTGAGCTTCAAAGAGTTATGACAGCTCATTTCAGAATGCATTCATTCCTTATACATTGGCTTTAATTGGATACTATTCTAAGAACTGACTGTTAGAGGGAAGGTCTTGTTTAAGACAGTTAATACATATTCCAAAACATTTTCTTTGTTTTTCTTTTTTTTCCACTTAGCCACTGTTGCAAAAGTAACCAACTTAAGGAAGAGCTGCAAAGACTGAAAACTATAAAAACTTTTTACAAATTTCTCTTCACAACACCAAGAACTATTGCCTCGATAGGATAAGAGTAGGGAATTTCACCCAATCCAGCAGATGTAATATCTGCAATTTTTAATAATAAAAGTAATGGAAATTAGAAAGATCTATGCTGATTCAAGATAAGAAAGCCTTCCTCAGCGATCAATGCAAAGAAATAGAGGAAAACAACAGAATGGGAAAGACTAGAGATCTCTTCAAGAAAATTAGAGATAACAAGGGAACATTTCATGCAAAGATGGGATTGATAAAGGACAGAAATGGTATGGACCTAACAGAAGCAGAAGATATTAAGAAGAGGTGGCAAGAATACACAGAAGAACTATACAAAAAAGATCTTCATGATCCAGATAATCACAATGGTGTGATCACTCACCTAGAGCCAAACATCATGGAATGTGAAGTCAGTGGGCCTTAGAAAGTATCACTGCGAACAAAGCTAGTGGATGTGATGGAATTCCAGTTGAGCTATTTCAAATCCTGAAAGATGATGCTGTGAAAGTGCTGCACTCAATATGCCAGCAAATTTGGAAAACTCAGCAGTGGCCACAGGACTGGAAAAAGTCAGTTTTCATTTCAATCCCTAAGAAAGGCAATCCCAAAGAATGCTCAAACTACCGCACAATTGTACTCATCTCACACATTAGTAAAGTAATGCTCAAAATTCTCCAAGCCAGGCTTCAGCAATACATGAACTATGAACTTCCAGATGTTCAAGCTGGTTTTAGAAAAGGCAGAGGAACCAGAGATCAAACTGTCAACATC
Source organism: Muntiacus reevesi (assembly GCF_963930625.1). Lineage (NCBI taxonomy): Eukaryota > Metazoa > Chordata > Mammalia > Artiodactyla > Cervidae > Muntiacus > Muntiacus reevesi. Next base: position 94,054,176 of record NC_089251.1, read on the forward strand.
CGATGGATCATCGAAAAAGCAAGAGAGTTCCAGAAAAACATCTATCTGCTTTATTGACTACACTAAAGCCTTTGACTATGTGGATCACAATAAACTGTGAAAAATTCTGAAAGAGATGGGAATACCAGACCACCTGACCTGCCTCCTGAGAAACCTGTATGCAGGTCAGGAAGCAACAGTTAGAACAGGACATTGAACAACAGACTGGTTGCAAATAGGAAAAGGAGTATGTCAAGGCTGTATATTATCACCCTGCTTATTTAACTTATATGCAGAGTATATCATGAGAAATGCTGGGCTGGAAGAGGCACAAGCTGGAATCAAGATTGCTGGAAGAAACATCAATAACCTCAGATATGCAGATGACACCACGCTTATGGCAGAAAGTGAAGATGAACTGAAGAGCCTCTTGATGAAAGTGAAAGAGGAGAGTGAAAAAGTTGGCTTGAAGCTCAACATTCAGAAAACTAGATCATGGCATCTGGTCCCATCACTTCATGGGAAATAGATGAGGAGACAGTGGAAACAGTGTCAGACTTAAATTTTTTGGGCTCCAAAATCACTGCAGATGGTGATTGCAGCCATGAAATTAAAAGACGCTTACTCCTTGGAAGGAAAGTTATGACCAACCTAGACAGCATATTAAAAAGCAGAGACATTACTTTGCCAACAAAGGTCCGTCTGGTCAAGGCTATGGTTTCTCCAGTGGTCATGTATGGATGGAAGAGTTGGACTATAAAGAAAGCTGAGCGCCGAAGAATTGATGCTTTTGAACTGTGGTGGTGGAGAAGACTCTTGAGAGTCCCTTGGACTGCAAGGAGATTCAACCGGTCCATCCTAAAGGAGATCAGTCCTGGGTGTTCATTGGAAGGACTGATGCTGAAGTTGAAGCTCCAGTACTTATGCCACCTGATGCGAAGAACTGACTCACTGGAAAAGACCCTGATGCTGGGAAAGATTGAAGGCAGGAGAGGGGGACGACAGAGGATGAGATGGTTGGATGGCATCATTGACTCAATGGATATGAGTTTGAGCAAGCTCTGAGAGTTGGTGATGGACAGGGAAGCCTGGAGTGTTGCAGTCCATGGGGTCACAAAGTGTCAGACATGACTGAGCAACTGAACTGATGATGATGACTCAGTGACAAAGGAAGTCAACCCTGAATGTTCATTGGAAGGACTGATGCTGAAGCTGAAGCTGCAATACTTTGGCCACCTGATGCAAAGAGCAAACTCATTGGAAAAGCCCTTGATGTTGGGAAAGATTGAGGGCAGGAGGAGAAGAGGACAAGAGGATAAGATAGTAGGATGGCATCATCAACTCAGTCGGCATGAGTGAGCAAACTCCAGGAGACACTGAAGGACAGGGAAGCCTGTGTGCTGCAGTCCATGGGGCGGAACAGATCCGAGTGACTGAACAGCAACAGCAAATATTCAGTCCCTGACACGGGAATTTTACTGACATACATGGCTCAAGTGAGATCATACAACTGTCCTAATTATGTTAGACATCATCAGAAAACAGAGATGGAGGAGTGGGACGGGACCGTGCTGAAGAGGCCTAACTGCAGCACGTGATTGAAGGGTCGCAGCTGCTTCCTTAGACATTTGGGCTGAACATCAGGAAAGAAGGAGCGCACAGCCACAGGCTCCTGGTGCCTCCAGCCCCGCATCCCCTACAGGGTGAACGCTCAGGGGAGACCTTCCTGTCTTTCTTGTGACAAGATGAACAATGGTGCTATTTGTTCACTTTGTTTTTTTCTGAAGACTCCCTCTTTCTCAGGCTACATTTTAACAAAGCCATGTGGAACTTGGACTCTTTTTAAGGAGGAAAGCCCAAGCGAACTACCCCAGCTCTGAGAAGTGGTCTGCCTCCTCTGGTCCTCCACCTGCTATAACGATGAGCAGACACGCAGAGCACTCACACATTTTTGTGGAATGGGCTTAAGAATAAAGAGATGGGGAGGGGAATTTGGGGGAGAATGGATATATGTACAGCTGAGTCCCTTAGCTATTCACCTGAAACTACCATAGCATTGTTAATCAGCTGTGTGTGTGTGTGTGTGTGTGTGTGTGTGTGTGTGAGTCACTCAGTCGTATCCTGACTGTGACCCCATGGACTGTAGCCCGCCAGGCTCCTCTGTCCATGAGATTCTCCAGGCAAGAATACTGGAGTGGGTTGCCATTTCCTCTTCCAAGGGATCTTCTCAACCCAGGGATCAATCCCAAGTCTCCCAAAGTGCAGGCAGATTCTTAACTGTCTGAGCTACTGGGAAGCCTGTAATCAGCTATATCCCAACACAAAATAAAAAAAAAAATTTTAAGAAAATAACAAAGAAAAAAGAGATAAATTTACTGTGTACACAAACACTTTAAATAATTCCATGCACACTTACACCCAGCAAAACGTCTCCCAGCTGAATTTTTTCAGGTAGGATAACACTTGGTACTGTTTTGTTTTGTGTTCTGCTCGTCTATTTATTCTGTTTTTAGCTTTGTTTTTCCTCTTAGTGATTGCTCTAGCATCTAAAATATGCATCTTTAATTTAGAGTTTATTTACCTTAAAATAATACTATATTATGACACACTCTGGCACTATATCATCTATGATTATATATATGATATAATACAATATGATCATACACAAACACTTCTCTTGATTTTTAGTATTAAAACTACATTAACTTATCTGAGTCTACCAATATGGCTTTTTAGCAAATGCTTTCATAGAAAATTATTTTAGGGGTTTCCCAGGTGGTTCAGTGGTAAAGAACCTGCCTGCCAATGTAGGAGTCTCAGGTTTGATCCCTGGGTCAGGAGGGAATGGCAACCCACTCCAGTGTTCTTGCCAGGAGACTTCTATACACAGAGGAGCCTGGCAGGCTACAGTCCATGGGGTTGTAAAGAGTCGAACACGATTGGGCGACGAACACTTTCACTTTTCTCTTATTGTATTTTAGGGTATAAGCTAGGGATTTTGTGTTCATGTGAAGGTCACATTTAAGGTGATGGAAAATGACCATCCAAGTGAGTGTTGCCAGGCAGATACCTGTTTTTCTGCCTAGGATCCCAGACACTGAGCATGAAATGACTGCATTTCCCAGTAGGAAGGCTTCTCCCAACAAATTCCAAAGCTTTCAGAGGAGAACATTCTCATCCTTAGCCAGGCTCAATTCCTACCTAAACACCTAGAGAATATTTTGCAAGGGTCCGTTTGAGCAAAATCCTAAGGGAATTGTTGAAGAATATCTGAATCCCAACATTTGAATCCTGCCGAAAGATGAGTGATCAAACCATTGGAGCAGGCTCATGCACAGTTGACTCTAGTAAATAAAAGAAAAATTAAATTCACAAGAGAACCTAAAACCTTTTGACCTAAAGAAGACGTAATAGCCTGAGAAGCTCTTATGATGAGTGCTATTTGTTGTTTAGTAGCTAAGTCATGTCCAACTTTTCTGCATGAAAAGTCTTTATTACAGGAGATGACCAGTTATTTGACTGTTACATGAAATTCCTGATGTACAGTATTAAAACAATACTGAAACCCAGTACTAAGAACTCAAAATTCACAGAATGATTATTTTTGACCCAAATCCCCTCATCTGAAAGGATTAAATAAGACTGAAACCTTTTCAAATGCAAGTACCCGATTTACTAATGATTTGTACCTATACGCAAATCAAATTAATTGCACTGTTTCTGGAAATGTTACCAGTCAAGAGGGAAATCTCCCATTCATTAAACCCATTTAAATCCATTTGGAACACTTTTTGAGGGGCATTAAAAAGATTTAGCTGTTTAAGGAGAGAGCGAGGCCATTTGGACACAATTATTTATAAGTATTAAACATGCTTCTGGTTTCCCCTTCATTTATTAGCATGAAGCCCAGGACCTCTCAGGTACACTGAGTCCAACGTAGGTTTGACACTGGCCTTGGCTGTTTTCTTTCAGCAAATATTCTGGCATCAAAAGACCATTTACTCTTTCAAGAGACAAAAATGATTCAGTTCAGTTCAGTTCAGTCACTCAATCATGTCCGACTCTTTGCTACCCCATGAACCACAGCACGCCAGGCCTCCCTGTCCATCACCAACTCCTGGAGTTTACTCAAACTCATGTCCATTGAGTCGGTGATGCCATCCAACCATCTCATCCTCTGTCGACCCCTTCTCCTCCTGCCTTCAATCTTTCCAGCATCAGAATATTTTCAAATAAGTCAACTCTTCACATCAAAGTGGCCAAAATATTAGAGTTTCAGCTTCAACATCAGTCCTTCCAATGAACACCCAGGACTGATCTCCTTTAGGATGTACTGGTTGGATCTCCTTGCAGTCCAAGGAACTCTCAAGAGTCTTCTACAACACCACAGTTCAAAAGCATCAATTCTTTGGCACTCAGCTTTCCATACATGACCACTGGAAAAACCATAGCCTTGACTAGACAGACCTTTGTTGGCAAAGTAATGTCTCTGCTTTTTAATATGCTATCTAGGTTGGTCATAACTTTCCTTCCAAGGAGCAAGCATCTTTTAATTTCATGGCTGCAGTCACCATCTGCAGGGATTTTGGAGCCCCCAAAAAGTAAAGTCTGACACTGTTTCCACTGTTTCCTCATCTATTTGCCATAAACTGATGGGACTGGATGCCATGATGTCAGTTTTCTGAATGCTGAGTGTTAAGCCAACTTTTTCCACTCTCTTCTTTCACTTTCATCAAGAGGATCTTCAGTTCTTCTTCACTTTCTGCCATAAGGGTGGTGTCATCTGCATATCTGAGGTCATTGATGTTTCTCCCGGCAATCTTGATTCCAGCTTGTGCTTCTTCCAGCCCAGCATTTCTCATGATGAACTCTGCATATAAGTTAAATAAGCAGAGTGACAAATATACAGCCTTGACATACTCCTTTCTCTATTTGGAACCAGTCTGTTGTTCCATGTCCTGTTCTAACTGCTACTTCCTGACCTGCATACAGATTTCTCAAGAGACAGGTCAGGTGGTCTGGTATTCCCATCTCTTTCAGAATTTTCCACAGTTTATTGTGATCCACACAGTCAAAGGCTTTGGCATAGTCAATAAAGCAGAAATAGATGTTTTTCTGGAACTCTCTTGCTTTTTCGATGATCCATCGGATGTTGACAGTTTGATCTCTAGTTCCTCTGCCTTTTCTAAAACCAGCTTGAATATCTAATCTCTAATTAGAAAGGAATCAAGAAATAAGCTGTCAGCTGAAATTTATGATTCCATGAGTTTGAGTAAGCTCTGGGAGTTGGTGATGGACAGGGAAGCCTGGTGTGCTGCAGTCCATGGGGTCGCAAAGAGTCGGACATGACTGAGCAACTGAACAGAACAGATACAATGCTAAGGGCCACAACAATTCATCTTCAAATGCTGGCTGCCTTGAACATTTCCTTTCATTTGGCTGTGATCACTTAACAAATAAAAAGCATTTCTGAGCCACAAAAGATCTTCCCTGGTGGCTCAGATGGTAAAGAATTCACTTGCAATTAGAGAGATCTGGGGGTGAATGAAACCGCTTCCCCCCGTTTTAGTGGCATTAATAGATGTACACGGGTAAGGCTGGGAGGGGGCAAAGTGGATGGAGAGGAGGCCAGAGGCGCCTGCATGCAGAGCAAGCCAGGCTAACAGCACGCCTGCCATTTCTGGTGATAGAAACCACGGGCTTATAGCTGCAGTCTCCCAGTGGACAAGTACAGCACCCCAGCTTCTCATTAGAGAACATTTGCGTCCCTCCCTTTTCCACATTAAACACGGGGTACACTTTGCGAAGTAAACACCCAAGGTCTTGGACTAGTGATTGGGCTCCAGCCTCAACGCTTTTTACTGTCCAGCACAGCCGCCCCTGCTCCCGGGTGGTGGGGACAGACGTGTGCGGGCGGGGAGAGCGAGCCTGTACACGCCGATCGCAGCTCTTTCGGGAGGGCAGGCTCAGGATTCCGGGCAGAATTAGCTCTGCCAATTGCCTTATTCCATCTGCTCCTAGAGACCCACACACTACAGTCATTAACAGAAAGATTTCCTGTGACGTTACAAAAAGGGAACACAGCGATATTTTTTAAAAGATGTGCTTTGAAATGGACATCAATCTGAACAAATTGTGCAAACATGCCTGATGCCGGTTCCAGAGCTGACCCTTTGATGTTTTATACTTTTATAAACCTATCCTCCTATTTTCAAGAATTTTTTTTGCTTTTAAATTTATTTATCTTTAATTGGAGGATAATTGCCTTACATTGTTGAGTTGGTTTCTGCCATACGTCACCATGAATCAGCCATAGGTATATACAGATCCCCTCCCTCTTGAACCTCCCTCCCATTCTCCCATCTCACCTCTCTAGGTTGTAATTTAAATTTGCTTTTGAACATGCCTTTACCTACTGTACGGCACAGGGAACTCTGCTAAAGGTTATGTGCCAGCCTGGACAGGAGAGGGGGTTAGGGGGGAAATGAATGCATGTATATGTGTGGCTGAGGCCTTTCCCTGTTCACCGGAGACCATCACAGCATTGTTAATTGGCCATATATCAATACCAAATATTTTTGGTGTTAAAAAAATTAAAATTAAAAATGTCTTTATACTTAGCACAACATGGTCCCTACAGACTGGGGGACATTTCATAAAACTGGAATGTTAAGTTGACCTCCCATGCCTAACAGATCCTTTTTTCTCTCCATCATCCTAAATTTAAAAGCGTAAAAAGTCCCAGCTGATGCCCTAGACTGTGTTCTGATCCAGCTCCATCTCTGCTCGCTATTCTGGCAACCAGGTTGTTGCTTAGTCGCTATGCTGTGTCTGCCTCTTGGCAACCCCCTGGACTGTAGCCCACCAGACTCCTCTGTCCATTTGATTTCCCAGGCAAGAATACTAGGGTGGGTTGCCATTTCCTTCTCCAGGGGATCTTCTCCACCCAGGGATCAAACCTGAATCTTCTGCATTAGCAAGTGGATTCTTTACCACTGATACCACAATTAGCTCCGCAGTGCTTCAGCCTGTCACTAACATCTCCTGGTACCCAAGAGGTCTTCTGTTCTCGAATCTGTTGATCCCTGAAAACAGGTAATGTGTTCCCCTCTCTGGATGGGGTCAAATGTCATCTGTGGCCGAGTCAGCCAAGGGGTAGCACGCTGCTCTCATTTCCAGCATCTTCTCCACTATGAACAGCCCACAGCATGCCCTGTGAAGCATTTATTCTCAATCCCACTTTAAGATCTGATGCTTTAATAAATGCTGGAGAGGGTGTGGAGAAAAGGGAACCCTCTTACACTGTTGGTGGGAATGCAAACTAGTACAGCCACTATGGAAAACAGTGTGGAGATTTCTTAAAAAACTGGAAATAGAACTGCCATATGACCCAGCAATACCACTTCTGGGCATACACACTGAGGAATCCAGATCTGAAAGAGACACGTGCACCCCAATGTTCATCGCAGCACTGTTTATAATAGCCAGGACATGGAAGCAACCTAGATGCCCATCAGCAGATGAATGGATAAGGAAGCTGTGGTACATATACACCATGGAATATTACTCAGCCGTTAAAAAGAATTCATTTGAATCAGTTCTAATGAGATGGATGAAACTGGAGCCCATTATACAGAGTGAAGTAAGTCAGAAAGATAAAGAACATTACAGTATACTAACACATATATACGGAATTTAGATAGATGGTGGCGATAACCCTATATGCAAAACAGAAAAAGAGACACAGAAATACAGAACAGACTTTTGAACTCTGGGGGAGAACGTGAGGGTGGGATGTTTTGAAAGAACAGCATGTATATTATCTATGGTGAAACGGACCACCAGCCCAGGTGGGATGCATGAGTCAGGTGCTCGGGCCTGGTGCACTGGGAGGACCCTGAGGAGTCGGGTGGGGAGGGAGGTGGGAGGGGGGATCGGGATGGGGAATACATGTAACTATATGGCTGATTCATGTCAATGTATGACAAAACCCACTGAAATGTTGTAAAGTGATTGGCCTCCAACTAATAAAATAATATTAAAAAAAAAAAAAAGATCTGATGCTTTTATTCTATTTCCAAGTCTCCTGTGCCCTGGCCAGAGTTCCACAGCCTCCCAGGCCCTCATTCTGCCTCCACAGAAGCTTAACTGTTCACTGTTACTTTCTGCAGTGCAGAGAAATAAATGAGATAGAATCTCATCATGGGCTTCCCTGGTGGCTCAGATGGTAAAGAGTCCAGCTACCAATGCAGGAGACACAGGTTTGATCCCTGGGTGGGGAAAATCCCCTGGAGGAGGAAATGGGAAGCCACTCTAGCACTCTTGCCTGGAGAAACCCAAGGACAGAGAAGCCTGGCAAGCTACAGTCCATGGGGTTGCAAAGAGTCGGACGCAGCTGATTGACTAACACACACGTGCACACACAATCTCATCTTACTTCTCACTTTACAAATGAGGATGCCGAAGGGGTGCCCATGGTGTTAGTTGTACAACATCACAGAGCTGGTCAGTGACACAGCCGACCCTGAGACTTCTCACTGAGGGCGCTGCTTTCCAATGTCAAGGCTGGGTCTTGCCCAGTGATCAGTTTCTCATGCCTGTATGATGACCTGAGTGTTTTAGGACAAAGACCATCAGGTTTCCAAAGCAGGCAAATACTTGAACTTGTGCTCCAACTGAGGGAGGGAGGAGGGGAGGAATTATAGACAGCTGACCAGGCAGGACCTCTCAACTGTGCCCCCTACTAGCTGCCAGTCACTTACATTGGGACCACTGCCCCTTGAGCTGAAAAGAAATTCACCACCAGCCCTGCTGTCATGGGGCCTTTTCCTACAACACTGTCCCGAATTGTCTGTTTTCCACCCTCCAGTTTCACCTCCAAAATCTACCTTCATCTCCCAGGACAAAGGGAACAACAATTGAAACAAATATCTTATGGGGAGGGGCTTCCCAGGTGGTGCTAGTGTTGAAGAACCTGCCTGCTAATACAGGAGACATAAGAGATGTGGGTTCCATTCCTGAGTCAGAAAGACCCTCTGGAGAAGGGAATGGCAACCCACTTCAGTATTCTTGCCTGGGAAATCCCATGAACAGAGGAGCTTGGTGGGCTAAAGTCCATGGGGTCACAGAGTCGGACACGACTGAAGCGACTTAACATGAGCATGAACACACATCTTATGAGGAGTTTGGAAGTGCTGGAAGGCCAAGCCACCCCAAGATGCCTGGAAGAGAGCAGTGTCTGGGGGGCAGGCTAAAACCCACGCAGCCAAGGTCTCTAGGGCAGCCGAGGTTGCTCGTGGTGGCGGCAGTTGCAGCCCTGGGGGGTGTCTGAGTAAAGCACTGGTGTGGTCACATTTCTGCTCATCCACGGGTAGTCACCCCGCTGGAGCCTGGCCACACACAGGACTCCCCTCCGTGCCAAAGACAAGGGCCTCCTGTCACCAGGAGAGGTCAAGCAGGGGTGTGAGGGAAGGACCCCTGCCCCCACACCTGCTGGGGATCCTCTGTAGGTCTGTCACAGTCATGGTTGTGACTGCTGCTGCTGACACCGAAGCCTCCGTGTTGGCAGCCAGCCCCTGACCATACACTGGGCCCACTTCACTGGTGTGCTTTCTCCCACCAGCCACAGGGCTGCGGTTTCCCTGCCCTTCTAGTTTGGTTTCCATTTTAGCTCTTCTTTCTTCTTCAGACATCGATGGCTATCTTCCTTTGTAAGGATTGAATGAGCACTTTGTAGGCAAAAACCCAGCAGGATATATTATACTATAATAATTTTTTTAATTTTAAGGGGAAGGGGAAAATATAATAATGCACGTATTGTCAGGAAAAGTGATCCCTCTGAAAAGTAAGTAGATTTGCTTTTAAAATACAAATAATAAAACCACCAAGGTCCCCTGCCAACAGTGTGCTAAGTCGCGGCAGTCACGGCCACCTCTTTGTGATCCCCTGGACTGTACCCCACCATGCTCCTCTGTCCATGGGGATTCTCAGGCAAGAATACTGGAGTGGGTTGCCATGCCCTCCTCCGGGGGATCTTCCCAAATCAGGAATCAAACCCACGTCTCTTGAGTCTCCTCCACTGGCAGGAGGGTTCTTTACCACCAGTGCTACCTAGGAAACCCGCCCACGCCAACCACCACCAACAACAAATCAAAAACTTTGCACCTTCACACCACAACTGGTAAAAGCCTGGACATCTAGGTGCAGAAAGCCGGCCATAGATCCACTTAAGACACAGTCACCTGATTCATAAATACAAATACATATTGATATTTTCATCGCCACAGAAACTTATATGTGAGAAAGAAAATCACACATGCAAACACATTGGCTGCTTCTGAAAACTTGGCCCCGAAAGTCGACTATATTTTGCCATCGGCAGATGTTGTTGTTGTTTTTTATCATTGGAGACGTCGGTATTTTTACACACTTCAGAAAGGATCGTGGAAATCACGAAGGCTTTTTTAAAACAAACTTGAAGTCGTCATTTACATTCAGGGTCCAAAACAAGGTATCAATAGGAGTCGGCCCTCTAATGAGATTTTTTTTTTTTTCCCTTCCCTAAACAAATATGGAATGATATGCAATGCACTTTCCAAGCCAGGTCACCTTTAAGAGGCCTGGGATGGTTGTAGTTACTGAATTACCCGCCAACCCTCCACAGAGATGTCTGCCCTGCAAAACCTGTGACAAAGGACCAAAATGACAGCACTCTGACTCACTCCTACATTGTGTTTGTTTAGGAGGTCCTAGAAATTGTATTTCACCAACCACATTCGCTATCAACACACAATTATCTGGCTTAATCATGTGGAACAGTGGCAAATTCACCTGGGGCTTAAGAACTAATGACATTCTCGTCTGAGCTGCTTTAGTGAAATGGCCCAGCACCTGAAGCAGGAACAGCAAGATTGCTCAAGAAAATTTGGTTTTCTGTTTTCATTTCACAGCATAGGGCCTCTGCTCAAATCAACAAACACTCCTGATTAAATAGCCGCGCTGGCCGGCTTCTCCTCGCTCTGGCGCGTGGCTCGGAATGTTACATCGAGCGCCCCAGCCTCGACAGGCCAAGGATTGTCTGGGACTTTGTGGGTGATGCATTGTCTTTCTGATGGGGAAATGAGTAAATAAATTGGCGGTGCCTAATTTGGGTCTGAAGACAGTTATTAGTGCTGGGCAACTCCTGTGTGGCTGAGAGCTCCGCCAGCCTGGCAGCCCCAAAGTCACGCCAGTACACTGCTCAGGTGTGTATTTTCATTTCCTCCCACCATTTGGGGACAAGGGCATTAAGATTCTGCTTACTCCTGAAAAACCCAGCCCCTACCCTCAGCCCTACTAACCCCCAGTGTGCAAGGAGATTTGTGGAGTCACTGCAGACTGCTGTGAAAATCCCAAGGAGGGGAGGAGGCCAATTTTCGAAAGATGGCAGGGGCGAGGGATGGAGTGCTCAGACATCCAAATGTTTCAAAAAAGGAGGGGGCAGGCATGGCATTCCTCCTGGAGAGCCACAAGAGGAATGGCCTTCATTTCTCAGAGAGATGAGTGATAACACTCATTCAAAGGTGGCCCGGGAGACCCGGAATTTCTGCTTCCCTTCTTGGTGGATGTTCTGCACCCAATGTCCTTTTATTTTTTTAAACGTCAGCTATGAACATCTGAACTTTATTTTATTTTTTAAATATTTACTTTTTGTATTTGGCTGCCCTGGGCTTCATTGTATCATGTAGGATTTAGTTCCCTGACCAGGGATCAAACCCTGGTCCCCCTGAACTGTGGATATAAAGTCTGAGTCACTGGACTGCCAGGAAAGTCTCCCCAACGCCCTTTCATTTTTGTTTCATCTCTCTCATGAGCACGGGCTGTGGGGCTAATGGTGATGAGCAGAGCACTTTATCCTCGGCTATAGCTTTTGCTCTCACTGCCAGCTTGGGGGCTGGGCTGCCCGCATCAGAGCCCAAAAGCCTGCCATGTAGAGAAATTCCAAAGTCCTCAGGTTTGCCAGCTCCAAGCATAGTTCACGCGCTTGCCTCTGGCCCCCCACGTCCTCTGCTCCTGCTTCCCCTCTCATGACTCCTAACTACCACTAACACCACGACCATCCCTACCCTCAGAGAATAAGAAGGAAGGCGTAAACAGAAAAATTATACACAGAGCAGAAGCAAAAATAACAGTGATAAACCCTGAGCAGTAAAGGATAAAAGGGAGAGAGAGAAAGCAGGAGAGGTCAGAGATTAGCACAAGTCTGGAGAGTCATTGTCACACTGACTTTGAATATTTTTTTTTAAAAACACAGGTGGCACTTCATAGGAGAGTCTTTTGATACTTAACACACGAAAGGGCTTTTTGACGGACCTCCCAAAGTAACCTGCCTCATAATAAAATGGCTAATGGCACAAACAGCAGCCCCCCAGGGCTCCTGAGTGGGTGAATTCATCACACTCTCACTCTTTCACCGGCCGAGTGCAGTACGTGTGGCTTGTCGGTGGCCCGCCCACTGGTGTGACCACTTTGATCTCGGTGAGACAAAGTGTAGTCAACCTTCATTGCACAGTTCAATTAAGTTACTGCACACTCACCACCAAGAGCACACAGCTGCCGAGCATCTGCCAGAAGCTGCAGTTCCTGACTTTGTCAGAAAGAGACCATGATACAGCGCAAGATGACATGAGCTACGGGAAATTTCTCATAAAAAAGGAGGCACTTACATATGAGGTCATTTACATATGAAGAATCAGGGTTCAGATAAGAAGTAACTCTAGTTCAAAATCAACTAACTCTGAGAAGCAAAGTAACAACTGGCATTGTGCATGGGTGATCTGTCATTTATTCGTATTCGACTCTTTGTGACCTCATGGACTGTAGACTGCCAGGCTCCTCGGTCCAGAGGATTCTCCAGGCAACAATACTGGAGTGGGTAGCCATGCCCTCCAGCACATATTCCTGACCCAGGGATAGAACCCAGGTCTCCGGCATTGCAGGTGGATTCTTTATCACTGAGGCACCAGGGACGCCCAACACCTGGCCTTAGTACCTTTCCATTGCTTCTGTGAAGGCTCAGAAGTGGAAATGACTTAGACAGATCTAACACCACTGTCTTCCAAAACTGCACACGTCCAAAAGTCTGCTGCTGGCAGAGGGCTCAGGGATTTGCTGCTTTTGCCTCCGTTGTGGCTTCAGTCTCCCCCAGGGTCTCCCCCCCACAACCCTTCTACCAGCCATCCACAATGCGGACGTGTCCATCATCCACAATGCGAGAAGGAGCCGAGTTCAACAAGCCACAGTTCTGCCATGAAGGGGACCACAATACGGATGCTGCTTGTGCCACAGAAAAATAAAACTATTGCGTTTTCAGAATCCACTGTAGTTATAGAAACATATGCAAGGGCTTTGTGGGGCTTCCCTGGTGGCTCATATGTTCAGAATCTGCTTGCAATGCAGGAGACCTAGATTTGATCCCTTGGTTGGGAAGATCCCTCGAAGGAGGAAATAGCAACCCATACCAGTATTCTTGCCTGGAGAATCCCATGGATGGAGGAGCCTGGGGGGTTACAGTTCATGGGATCACAGAGTCAGACACAACTGAGCGACTAACACTTTACTTCTTTTCATGCAAGGGCTTAAGGAATGTACATGGAAATGACCATTCTATTAATAAAGGAAAGTGCAGCAAATTTTCACAAAAAAAACATGATATTTGCACCATGATTCTGCTCTTGTGAACAGGAAGGCTAATGGGGGAGACATAAAATCACCCAGTGATCACATAGAAACAAACAGTCCCAACAACTTGAAGAAAAACAGGGCCAGCAGTTCAGAGCAGCACCAGACATCCCTGAGGAGGCAATGTGTAAGCTTAGACCTAAAGGATGAACAGAGAGAGAGCCATGTGCATGGGGCTGGGGGGACAGGCAAAGAGGGAATAGACAGAGGAAGACCCCCTGCTAAGAGTCATCACAGTTATGTCTAGACCAATTATATGCTGACTGTTGGCCAAGAGTCTAGACCTGTGACCCCAAGTGGACTAAAGCATGTAAATAACCCACTCTGTGGGATTCTGGCTTCATTCTTCTGTCACTGTTACATACTGCCTGTGACCATATGTGAATTGCTTCTCTTTCATGCACCCACTTTGAGACAGATGAGCAGAACAAGAAAACGCTCAACCTGGCTATAAATTAATAACAGAAAATCAATGATAAAACTGGTTTATCACCTAAAAGCGATAGGTTTTCTCTTGACGTTACTAAACGATTCCTCTCCCATCCTTCAGTCCTGGGGCAAAAATGATCTTCCCACAACTTCAGAGCGAGCCGCTTTCACCATCTACCACAGCACATTGGATTAGAAATCCCATCTGACCATCCAAATCTACATGAACTACTTGCCTAAAATAAAATTTTTATGTTGTTTCATAACCCACAGGTTTTGAAAATTATCCCACAATTTTTAATTCAGTGGGATAAAGTAAAAATACCCAGACTAACTCGTTACTAAAACAAACCTTATTATTCTGTAACCTTAGAAGCATATTTTGAATTGCAAAAAAAGAAAAATAGCATTCATGAACTATATGCTGAGGACATTCAGGTAAATGATAATTTATAAAGGCAACCTGTTGACCAGCTGTGCCATCAGGTAAAGTCCGCTCAAATTCCTTATTTTTCTTTTTTTGCCTGAGATTCTCCATCAGATGTAGTGGTCCCTACTCTTCCAAACTGCTTTGTGGTTGTTGTTCAGTCACTAAGTCCTGTCCGACTATTTGTGACCCCATGGACAGCAGCGTGCCAGGCTTCTCTGTCGTTCACTATCTCCAGGAGTTTCCTCAAATTCATGTTCATCGAGTGTTGATGCCATCCAAACATCTCATCTTCTGTCGTCCCCTTCTCCTCCAGCCCTCAATCTTTCCCAGCATCAGGGTCTTTTCCAATGAGTCAGCTCTTTGCCTCACTCAGGTGGTCAAAGTGTTGGAGCTTCAGCTTCCGCATTAGTCCTTCCATTGAATATTCAGGGTTGACTGCCTTTAGGATGGACTGGTTTGATCTCCTAGCTGTCTAAGGGACTCTCAGGAGTCTTCTCTAGAAACACAGTTCGAAAGCATCAACTCTCTGGTGCTCAACCTTCTTGATGCTTCAACTCTCATATGCATACACGACTACTGGAAAAACCATAGCTTTGATTATACGGACCTTTGTCGGCAAAGTGATGTCTCTGCTTTTTAATACACTGTAGTTTTGTCTTAGTTTTTCTTCCAAGGAGCAAATGTCTTTTAATTTTGTGGCTGTATGCACCGTCTGCAGTGAGTTTGGAGCCTAAGAAAATAAAATCCAAACTGCTTAGGCAATGAGGAAATCAAACAAAGTGTCACAGCTTAAAAAAAAAAAATGTGCTTTTTAAGAATCACCTAACTAAATGCATGTAAGCTTATTACACTGTCATTACAGATGAGCCTCCTAGGTCATTGGAAGATGGAACCAAAAACTCCATCACTCTAGGTAAGAACAAAGATGAAGGAAACCTTCAGAAGAAAAATAAGAGATAACACAGAAAATGCACAGTGAATTACCTCTAAATGACCCAGTATGTATTCCAGAACCATTCCTGACCCTTTACCAACAAAGCCCTTTGCTGCTTGCGGTAAACTATTGATAATGGGCTATTATCGTAATATTTCTTCCCAGGAAATTATCTGAGTGCTTTGCTCATTAGAAAGAGCTTCCCTAGTTTTGTTCCTAGAGGTTCTTATTCAACTGATAGGGAGAGGGTCCTGAGGATCTGGATATTTAACACATACCACATGTTATTCTTTCAGGCAGTTTTGAGAAATACCACTGCAGCCTGAGTAAGCGACTGAAGGGCCTTCAGCAGGAGTGTGGCACCCTCCAATCTATGCTAAAACCAAATTGCAAATGCCTCATCTGGGAGCTTTATACTTTGAGGCGGTGATTGGCTTCTGGAAATCAGCTAGGGCATTGTTAAAAAATCCCAATACCCAGGCCAGAGCACCACAGACTAATTACAAAAGAAGCTCTGGGGTAGGATCCAGACACAGCATCTTTAAAGCTCTCCGGGTGATTCCAGTGTGCAGCCAGGTGGGAGCAGATGAAATTCTGAGCAATATTCTCCTGGCTCCTTACTCAAACAGGATGGCCCACCTCTCTCTCTCTGGCAGGCTTTGGGTTCTAATAATAAGAAGTCAAGGCTCATTAGGTCAGTGCTGAGTGTCACTTGCTTTGTTTTTCTTTGTAGAACTCATCACAATCTAACATGTAATATCCTTTAGTAGTTTTTAAAACACACAGAATCTGTCTCCCCTTTTAAAGTATATGTTTCATTAGATTGAAGTCTTTTTCTGGAAGAGCAGTGCCTAGTACAGCTCCAGTACTTCGGACACCTGATACGAATAGCCGACTCTACTGGAAAAGGCCCTAATGCTGGGAAAGGCTGAAAGCAAAAGGAGAAGGGGGAGACGGAGGATGAGACGGTTAGATAGCATCACCAACACAATGGACGTGAATCTGAGCAAACTCTTGGGAGACAGTGGAGGACAGAGGAGCGTGGTGTGCTGTAGTCCTTGGGGTCACAGAATCTGACACGACTTAGAGACTGATCAACAGCACATGGCTGAAAAACTTTTTTGTGTTGTTACCGGATACTGCATATATGATATCACTTGGCAGAGGATGTGGGGGGAATATAGCAGATAGATTTTTTTGGATGAAAAGAAAAAAATAACTGTGAATTAAGATATTTTTGACAATGATAATGTAGATAGACATCTTCCAGGCAGCAAGAGAAAGTGATCCAAAACATCAGTACCCTCCTAACAACATCAGCAGATTGGTGTTGAATTCCCCTCTTGAAGGGAAAAATTCTCAGAGACAGCCAACCACCATTAAATGTTTGCCTCCCAAAGTCATTTAAATGATAAAAAATCTAAGTAGATCTCAACTCTTTATGTTCATAATCTCACACCTGTAGAAAGCTCAAATCAAACACAAAACCACAAACCAATAAAAGTACATTTAACAAAATTAATGTGGTACATGATGCAAAAATAAAAATGCCAATTTTGTTTTTAATAGGAAAGAGTTCTACATTTTTTACTTTTAACTTGCCCGTTTATCTCTTTTTATTTTGAGCATAATGGAACATCATCTTATCAACTTTGTTGAAATATTATTTTCTTTCTGAACAACAAATGTGTAACTTATAGTTAATCCTTAACTTTAATGAACATATATATTTAAAAGGGCACTTCAAAAGACAATACTAGCAAAATGTAAAACTCCAGTTTAATCACGTTCATCAATGTGTGACAACTATGATACTTACAATAAATATAAGTTATCTGTAGAGATAGGATTCCCCCCCACACACACTGTAAATACGGTGCTAAGAGAAGGATTGAGTATAATAAAGGACTTGAGTTACCAAATGTTAATAGGAAAAAGGGTTTCCCAGGTGGCTCAGAACTCCGCACCAATGTGAGACATAAAGACACTGGTTGGATTCCTGGGTCGGGAAGATCCCCTGGAGAAGGGCATGGAAACCCACTCCAGGATTCTTGTCTGGAGAAACCCGTGGACAGAGGAGTCTGGCAGGCTACAGTCCATACGGTTGCAGAGTTGGACACGACTGAAACAACTTATCAATAGGTAACATGTTTATATGGATGTGGTGGTGGTTTAGTCACTAAGTCGTGTCTGACTTTGTGACCCCTTGGACTGTAGCCCACCAGGCTCTTCTGTCCATGGTATCCTCCAGGCAAGAATCCTGGAGTGGATTGCCATTCCCTTCTCCAGGGGATCTTCCTGACCCAGGAATCAAAGCCATGTCTCCTGCATCTCCTGCATGGGCAGGCGGGTTCTTTACTACTAGTGCCGCCTGGGAAGCCCTTCAAGGGATCCATTTAAGAGGAAATGTTTAATTTCCAAAAGTGGCCAAACTCTTCAACCCTCCCTCTAACCATGCCCTCTGTCATGTGACTTCGGAGTCCTTATGAAGGCAGAGTGTACTCCTCCAGCCCTCCTGTTTGGGTTGGGACAAGACCTGGGTTCGACCCCTGGATCGGGAAGATCCCCTAAAGAAAGAAATGGTTACCGACTCCAGTATTCTTCCCTGGAGAATTCCAAGGACAGAGGAGCCTGGCGGGCTACAGTCCATGAGGTCACAAAGAATCGAACACGACTGAGCAACTAACGGTTTCACTTTTTCATCAGGACATCAAGGATGCAAAGACAATAAGCTGTGGTCCCTGCTCTTGAAGACTCTTCTATCAACTTGACGACATATCGGAAAATATAATGAAATAAGTGTTTTGCCTTCTCTCTTTTGTAAATTATAAGAATGAACTAATGGTACTCTTTAGCTCCTAGTGTTTAGCTTTTATAAATACTATCTTCTAATTCTCTATGAAAAACCAAATGGTCCAAATTAGAGAAAAGTCAATTTGTTTATTCCTCAGTTTGTAATGTCACACCTCAAGGTAAGACTCCCTTGAAAATATGAAACTCCTTGACATCGGCAGTATGGAAAAATAAAGTACGTGTCGCTCAGCGGGTGCCTGGGACCTATATTATGTCCTACTGTTGGTTACAGAATTTTCAATATTTCCTTATCCTTTTTCACTCATATGAACTGCAGCTTATAGCAGTGGTAATCATTTCCTGTGTTTGAAAAAGAGATGAAAGCATTCATGGATGAAAGTCAGTTGGATTTAATCTCCTTCTCTCTCATCCAGGGCACTGCACTGATCATTTTCCAGGAAAACAAGACTTAAGCTCATTTTTGTCATGACAAAACTGGTTTCCTAATAATCAGATGGCAATTCCTAGTGTACACAATTCTAATATAATTACCAGGAGGAAATGTGGAGGGAGTTGCAGGTTTGAGATAAAGAAAAGCCTGTGAATTTTGTATTAATGTCTCAGACTCTCTTATTTGTGCAAGTAATCAATCTTTCGGGGAGTATAATAGTAATTCTTTGTGGGGAAAAAAAAATGACAAGAGTCAGAGGAAGAAAGGAGATAATCTGAGTTCCATTCGGTACACAGTGGGTCAGCTGTGAGTGACAAAGCTCATCACAAAACTATAGCTCATGGAGTAATCCCAGCAGCAGCGTCTCATTTGCAGACCAAGCAGTGTTAATGACATGTTTAACAGCTGCTTGTTGAAGTTTGGAATCTGCATTAACCCGCAGAGCAGTGAACAGAGAAATGAGGGAGCGTATTGAAATCAAGCCTTCATTATGCTGACAGCCCAGGTGAAAGGCTGTCCGGAGACTGTACAGAGGCGGGGAGGCAGGTCTGGAGGGTGGAAGGTTCAACTGCATGTGAGGACCATCTCGCAGATGACGGAGGCTGATCAACAGACACAGAGGACCACAGAAGCACAGCGACGGCTCCTCTCCGAGACAGTGAGGTGGGAGAGGCTGGCCGTGGTATTGAGGCCCTGGCAGGGAACACCAGCCACTTGGCTGGCATGACCGTCGCTGTGCATCAGCTCAACCTTACACTCCGTCAGCGTGGTCATAGTGGGGACGCCAAGTGATGCCAAGGCTCAGGCTCCTTAACCCCCGGGAGTATTATTTACCCAGCACCGCTCCAAAAGCAGAGGAGTGTAAGTGCCACGGCGTGGTTCCTAGGCTTCCTAAAAGAGTGTTTGTCGAGTTAGCTTAAATGAATGACGAAATGAGTTTTCCTTTTATCGTTCAATCACTGTCGTGTCTGACTCTTTCTAACTCCATGGACTATAGCCTGCCAGGTTCCTCTGTCCATGGGATTCTTCAAGCAAGAATACTGGTTGCCATTCCTGTCTCCTGGGAATCTTCCTGACCCAGGGATCGAACCTGCATCTCCTGCATTGGCAGCTGGGTTCTTTACCACTAACCACCAGGGAAACCCAAATACAACTCCTTATACTGGCCCATAGTTCCCTGAAAGTGTTTCTCTGGCTTTTCCCTTGCAAGAGGGCATTCATTACTGAGGACCAAGAAGGAGGACATGGGGTGAAGAGTCTTAGGATTTGGGGCAAATCCCAGCTTCTCTGCACTTTTAAAAACGTAGGGCTTTTTGAGAGCTTCTCTGGTGGCTCACAGGATAAAGAATCTTCCTACAATGCAGGAGACTCGGGTTCAATCCTTGGGTCAACAAGGTCCCCTGGAGGAGGAAATGGCAACTCACTCAGTGTTCTTGCCTGAGAATCCAATGGACAGAAGATTCTGGCGGACTACAGCCCATAGGGTGGCAAAGAGTTGGACATGACTGAGCGACTAACACTTTCACTTTTTCACTTTTGGCAGCTTGTGTGAAAGTCCTGGCTTCAGTGTTCTTGCCTATAAAAGGAAATAACAACACCTACCTTACAGGGTTAAGGTAAGGATTAAAGTAAAACGCTGAAAGCCCCCAACACAAGTAGACGTTTCATCAAAAGTCGCTGGGATTTTTATCGGAGACCACTCCCATCAGCAGTGCAGGTGTGGCTGTCTGCACCAAGGCCCTCCCTGGAGTAAACTGCACCCGTGGCACGGGTCAGGACGTGCCTGACGTTCTGGGTCAGGACGATCCCCTGAAGGAGAAAGTGGCAACCCACTCCACTATTCTTGCCTGGAAAATCCCATGGACAGAGGAGCCTGGTGGGCTACAGTCCATGGCGTCGCAAAGAGGTAGACACGATTGAGCATGCATGCATGCATGTGCGTGCATGCACACACACACAAGCTGCACTCTGGTAAACTGTCAGCCCCATGAGACCTGTGCATTTTTTTTCTAGTTTGTTGACTAATTCACTCCCTGAAAACTAAACAGTGACTAATCCACAATGGTCAAAAAATATGTGTGGGTGACAAGCCTGCTGTCCCCATCTAAAGCACCTTTCACTCCGCTGTATATTGCTTCTATATAAAGCTTTCTTCATTTAAAAAGGAAGAATGCTGGACTTCCCTGGTGGTCCAGTGGTTAAGAATCTGCCTGCTAATGCAGCAGACACAGGCTTAATTTCTGGTTGGGGAACTGAGATTGCACATGTCTTGGGGCAACTAAGCCCGCGCATCACAACCTGTGAGCCACAATGGGAGATCCTGTGTGCTGCAACTAAGCCCAGGTGCAACTAAATGAATTTTTTTTTAAAAAAAAAGAATAATGCCGGAATTATTGAATTATTATATCTTAGTTCTCATTTCTAGGAAAAACCAACTCACTTGAAAAGACCCTGATGCAGGGAAAGATTGAAAGCAAAAGGAGAAAGGGGTGGCTGAGCATGAGATGATTAGATAGCATCACCGACTCAATGGACATGAATTTGAGCCAACTGTTGGTGATAACGGAGGACAGAGGAGCCTGGGGCTGCAGTCCATGGGGTTGCAAAGAGTCACACAGGAATTAGCAACGGAATATCAACAACAAAAGCACTCATTTCATCAACCACTTTATTTTGCAAATGAGGAACCAACTGAGGCCCAGAGAAAGGTTGATATACTCTGTGAAGAGCAGGCTAAGCAAAGATTTCACAGCCTTAAGGAGATTCCCACGGAACAGTTCGCTCCTATACACCATGTCTGGGATGCTTTCCCTTTAACCAAAGCCCCGAGCAGTGAATTTTCATAGTCATTCAGTCATGAAAGCAGGTTTGCCCACTGGCGTTCTTTCTTGGCCCTCAAGTCATGCTGCCTTTCAGGTCTTCTATGTTCTCTTATACTTTATATAAATGAGGAAATTGGAGAAGGTTTTGTCTTCACAATGCTTACTGGAGAACATGGTTCTTCCATCCTTATGCATGTGCGTATGTATGTGTGCGCCAAGTCGCTTCAGTCATGTCTGACTCTGTGCAACCCACCAGAGTCCTCTGTCCATGGGATTTCCCAAGCAAGAGTACTGAAGTGGGTTGTCATTTCCTCCTTCAAGGGATCTTGCCCATGCAGGGATCAAACCCTAGTCTCCTGCGTCTCCTGCATTAGCAGATGGATTCCTTACCACTAGCGCCACCTGGGAAGCCCCTTCCATCCTTATATTCCTACTCAAAGTATAGCACCTCTGTCGTAACATCTATTTTATACACCAGATTCTAGGTAAGATTTGTTTAGGGTTAAAGACAGTTTCTCCAGCAAAGCAGCACTTGCCTAGACGACCTTGAGGCTCCCTTCCCTCCTGTTCCCCTTGGGAACAGAAAGAACAAAGTCAATTCCATGAGGAGCCACTGGATTCTGACTGCAGACCTCCCCAACTTCTCCTTCCCAAGGGATGAGGGTCTCAACAGAGGAGGCAAGAGGAGAGGGAGGTGGAGGAAGGGGCTCAGAAGGAACTATTAATAGAAGGTTGAGGAGAACAAGAAGAGGAAGAAAGTCAACAATTCTACAGGACAGCCAACGATTTTTGGCCCAGGTATTTCTGCATCTGTCATCTTAGTTAATCCTCACAAAAATCCAGGGGTCTAAGTTCCAACGGTATTAAAATGAAACAGTGGAGGCGATAAGATGAAGTTTCCTCACTGAGTCAGTCTGTCTTAACGTACTCATCCACCTGCCAATACACGAGATGCAAATTCCATCCCTGTGTTGGGAAGAACCCTGGAGCAGGAAATGGCAGCCCACTCCAGTATTCTTATCTGGAAAATTCCATGGACAGAGCAGCCTATCAGGCTACAGTCTGTGGGGTTGCAAAGAGTCAAACACAACTGAGAGACGAAACAACAGCAGCCCAAAGAGCACTGGCCAACAGCTCGCTTCTCTGAGGTCTGCAAGTCCAGGCAGCACTCCTTCCCCAGAGAGCTTGGCTTAGGTCTGAATAGCCACCTCTCTCCAGGTAACTCTCCTCACCCCAGCACCTCATTCATTCTTCTGCTTTTCATCCAGGTAGAGACTGCTCCGTTGCAGACTCAGTCCCTAGCCATGAGGCCAATAAACAGTTAAGTAGCAGGAGACAGCCTCAACTCCTTCTTTGGCATGCAAATAAGGATGACTAGATATTCTGAAACCATGCCAAGTGTTCAGAGCACTGAGCCTCCTGTTTCTGGTTTTCTGACATCCTGGGATCCTCTCCTCCCAACCCACCACCCTCTACCCTCTCCTAAGACCTGAGGCTTTTCTTAAATTTCCTCCAAATGTCTTCAAATACAAATAGTTTTAATTCACTTTTCACATATATCTATATATATGTATGCTGGTGTAACTGCACATATTCATTTTCACATGTAACTACATATGTATATTTTTAAATGTACCTATAGAGGGCTTCCCTGATGGCTCAGCAGGTAAAGAACCCACCTGTTAATGCAGGAGACAGGAGATGACAGTTAGATCCCTGGATTGGGAGGATCCCCTGGAGAAGGAAATGGCAACCCACTCCAGTATTCTTGCCCGGAAAATCCCACGGACAGAGGAGCCTAGCAGGCTACATTCCATAGAGTCGCAATGAGTCAGACACACCTAAGTGACTAAGCATGCATGGAGGTCACATACTTTTATCCTTTATTTAAAAAAAAAAACTCAAGATCTACCTGGAAAAGTACTTGGGTCTCCCTTGCTTCTCTCTGCCCTGGTACACGAACTTCCCCATTCATCACAGTTTATCCTTGTATCCCTCCCCCACCATCAGCCCTAAAGAGCCATGCTTCCCCTAGGTAGTAATAGTAACAGTACCTACAGCCTACAGAGCACCTGTTCTGTGTCGGGAACTGCACTGGATATTTTATAGATAAGATCTCCTATACTTCCCCCCAAAAGGAGAGTTACTAGTATTATCTGCCTTATAAGGAAAAACTGAAGTTTATAGATTAAATGAATGTCTAAGGGCACATGAATACTAAGGGAAAGGATTGATATTCAAACCCAGGACTAGTTTTCCCTAAAGCCTGTCATATTAGCCAGTAACCTGTGGGCCTTGTATTACACTCCTCAGGATCTTCCTGTGGATGAACAGGATTTTAATTCACTGAGCACGTGTTTACTGAATGCCTGTTTCCTGCCAGACACTCTTCTAGGCACGCCAGATCTGGCAGGAGACAAAACTGACAAACACCCTGGCGTTTGTGGAGCTCACACTCCAGTGGGGAAGACTGACAACAAAAACATGAGTGAATCTGCCACCTTGATTCCCGTTTGCAAGATGAACAGGGCTGAAACCATTACAAAGGGGAGATTACTTGTCTTTCCATGTAGCCTTCTGGGAAGGCCCCTGCCGGGTGAAAGAGAATGATTTTTTAAAGGGAGGCGGGATGCAGGCATACTGGCAGGCAAGCTGGAGGTCTCCAACAGAGCTTGGCAAAACCAAGCCAGCCAACAGCTTCTTGCCTTGTGGGAGGGGAAGAGGAACACATTTGTAAAGTCTGGACTTTTAACCAAGCCAAGATGTGCGTGCCCAGTCATGTTCGATGCTTTGCAGCCCCATGAAATGTAGCCCGCCAGGCTCCTCTGTCCATGGCATTTCCCAGGCACTGGAGTGGGTGGCCATTCCCTTCTCCAGGCCATCTTCCCACCCAAGGATCAAACCCACATCTCTTATATCTCCTGCATTGGCAGGAAGGTTCTTTACCACTAGCGCCACCTAGGAAGCCCTTGTCATTTTTACGTTCAGTCAAAACCTATTCAAAATGCAAATACTGTTAAGAGTCTTTCCATAATGCACTCACAGAATTTGGCACAATGGAACTCACGGAATTTGGCCACAGAAGCTGTATAAACAATCTTTAGTCTGCTCCTCCAGGGCATCTTCCCAACTCAGGGATCGAACCCATGTCTCCTGCATCATAGGCAGATTCTTTACCCCTGAGTCACTAGGGGAGCCCTGGGGAATCTGCCTGCTACTGCTACTGCTAAGCCACTTCACTCGTGTCCGACTCTGTGCAACCCCATCCCTGGGATTCTCCAGGCAAGAACACTGGAGTGGGTTGCCATTTCCTTCTCCAATGCATAAAGGTGAAAAGTGAAAGTGAAGTCGCTCAGTCATGTCCGACTCTTCCAGACCCCATGGACTATAGCCTACCAGGCTCCTCCATCCATGGGATTTTCCAGGCAAGAGTACTGGATTGGCGTGCCATTGCCTTCTCGGGGGGAATCTGCCTAAGTCAACACAAATCTTTTTTAACATTTTTAAAATCTTTATTGAATTTGTTACAATATTGTTTCTATTTCATGTTTTGGTTTTTTAAGCTGTGAGGCTTGTGGGATCTTAGTGGATCGAATCCACTCTCCCTGCATTTGAAGGCAAAGTCTTAACCACTGCATTACCAGGGAAGTCCCCTCAACAAATCTTGGATGGGGAGAAAGAATTTAAATCCTTGCCTCCGAAATCCCAACCTCTTTTCCACTACAAAGAGCTTCCAGACTTTTACTGAGGAAGCAGTGCACCATCTATTTAGAGATTTCTTTAGTTTGATTTGTTGGCAGCATATTCATGGTTGTAAATTGAAAGGAGAGACAAAGAAAAGAAATAACATGAAATAGCAGGTTTTTACTGCTTAAGTCCTATGATGGCATACAAAATTAGGGAATAATACTATGGAAAAAAGGTATACTGCCATAAAAATAATAAATACAACACTGGTGTTTCTTATTGTGCTAATAGATAAAAGATAAGGGACATTCCTTCAGAATACTGGAACTAAACATTTTTAATAATAATTTTTAAATTATCACCAACATTCAGTCTGTTTACAGCTTTTCAGTAGAATATAGAGCTCTATGTTCTGTAGAATTCTCCTTTAGTTTATTGCATGAAAATGGCTAATTTGAACTCACTATTCTTTTCTAGCCTGTTCATTGGTATGCAATGTCCTGAAAGGGTAAATTAAAAAAAAAAAAATTATTTATGTACAAAAATAATGGCATCAAAAGCAAAAGAAACAATGTCCAAAGAAGGGGAACAAAAACAAACAATGAATTTCAAACCAGCAACAGCAAATCCCAAAGAAGAGCTTTTGTGAGCGGATCACCAGGATCAGAGTGAAGCGTTCCCCCCTGCAATTCTCACTTCGACCAGGAGGGTGTGCTACAAACCTTCAAGGTTGCCCACCCATCTGTCGCTCAAACCATCCCTTTCCTTCCTGAGGCAAAGCCACTGGCTGGAAGTAATGAAGAGAGAGTGGATGTGTCAGGAACTGGCCTGAAGCTAGCTGACTCCCTTGCACCCTGAACAATGACACCAAGGTGGAGATGTTCATAAGAGCTGCTCCAATCTTCCACGAGGTCAGTTTGACACTATACCAAACCCCAACTTCACAGTAAGGTTCATTCAACACGCAAATAACAGAAATGACAAAGTCAAGCTCTAACCTTTTGCACTAAGTATTCTAAAGATGACGTGAACTGAGAATCATGGCGACAAGAGGAAAATCTAAGTATCTATCTGAGTATGTCAGGGTTAAAATAAGTTTTCCCTATGTCCCCCTTGAAATTAAAACCCAGTGAACCTGGCTCATAATTCTTTTAGTTAATGAACTATTTTGCTAGCAGGAGGTTTAGCCAGAAAAGGACAGAAAGTGTTTTAAATTTTTAAAGTCATCCTCTCACAGCAAAGGGGAAAAGACCCTCTCTCTTAAGAAAAATCTTATAACTGTATGTCAGATACAATTATAACTGGTTTGCCCTAAATTCCAGAGAAGGCAATGGCACCCCACTCCAGTACTCTTGCCTGGAAAATCCCATGGACGGAGGAGCCTGGTAGGCTTCGGTCCATGGGGTCACTAAGAGTCGGACACGACTGAGCGACTTCACTTTCACTTTTCACTTTCATGCATTGGAGAAGGAAATGGCAACCCACTCCAGTGTTCTTGCCTGGAGAATCCCAGGGATGGGGAAGCCTGGTGGGCTGCCGTCTATGGGGTCGCACAGAGTCGGACACGACTGAAGCGACTTAGCAGCAGCAGCAGCTCTCAATTCAGTACAATCTTGGCTGTGCGTTAAGCAGTTGAACAGTTTTTCTCCAGGTTTTTTTTAACTTTCATAAAATATTAATTTCCCACCTTTAAACATTGCTCCAATCTGCCTGGTTAATGTGACGAGGTGCGTGTGGTCGGGAAAGGAGAGCTGTATTGTCACCGCCGTGCTCTATTTAAGCAGTGCAGCACGCTCTTTCAGAAGCAAAGGGCACATTGAAATAAAATCAGCCCAAAAGTGTTCCTCTGTGTTTACATCTCACAATAGCAATCACCACCACCGCGCAGGGCGTTTCTCAACCAGGCCTGACTGGCTGAGGTTAACTGCCCAGAGTACAGCTGAAGGCCAGCAATTCTTCCCAGCTACTTATTAACCCCCAGGAAATCTCCTGAACCCTGAGGGTCATTGTTCAATCCTTTATAAGCAGTTTTCTAAGTATTCTGAGTACTTGTTCTTTCCTGAACACCTACAGCCGGCCAGATCGTGTTTGTATAAAGAAACGCTCTTTTTTTTTCTCTCTTTAAAAGTGGATTGAATTTCAGGTCACCTTAAAGGCCAGTGGCTCAGGGAACCTTCCCTACAGCACCAGGAGCTCAGCTCAGTGCTGTGATGGCCTAGCGGGGTGGGACGGCGGGGGAGGAGTACAGGAGGGATGCTTAAGAGGGAGGGGATGTAGGCATACATCTGGCAATGCACTTTGAGGTACAGCAGAAATTAACACACTGTAAAGCGATTATACTTCAATAAAAAGAAAACAAAAGAATGATCCTTACATTCTTTCAGAGGTGTTTAGAGGGCGCGCGGGTGCGTGAGTGTATGTGTGTGTGTGTGTGTGCGCTCAGTCTCTTAGCTCTGTCCAGCTCTTTGAGATCCCATGGACCATAGCCCACCACGCTCCTCTGTCCATGGGATTTTCCCAGCAAGAATACTGGAGTAAGTTGCCATTTCCTTCTCCAGAGGATCTTCCCAACCCAGGGACTGAACCAGCGTTTCCTCCATCTCCTGCATTGTCAGGCAGATAATTTTACCACTGAGCCACCTGGGACTCCCGAGACAGCATGAGATGACCTGTGGTTCATTTCTGGCATGACTATGTTAACCGGAATTGCAGAGTCTTCTATATACACGAAGTTGCTGTTCTTTGCATAATCGACTCAGGTTGCAGAGTTCACAAAAAACACTACTAAACATAAAGAGGACTATTGGTGAAATATTTTGCACATGTCCCAAGAGAAGTCAATCGTTTTAGAAAAGGGAAAAAAGACCAGTGGCTCAGAGAAGGTCACTTTCATCACATTTTGGCTTCTGTTTTTTATTTTTTTTCCTAAGGACCAAGAGAATGGAGAAGGTAAGGGAAAGAGGAGAGACAAAGAGAAGGACAAGGAGCCCAGGGACCAAATTCTTCCTCCTCCCAGGAATCACCCTGTGAAGGACAGGAGAGCAGGGAGGCTGCTGGGGAGGAAGGAAAGGCCCAGAAGAGATGATGCAGGATACAAGGAGGTCAGAGAGAGAGGGGCCACTCTGCCAGCCACACAGCCGGGCCTGGGTCAACCAGAGACCACAGCTGAACCTAGAGACTGAAGACAACACTGCTGATCTCTTTCTGCAAAATCAAGAGACTCTATCCACGCCAGAGAGTCCCACGCATGTGTGTTTTAATATTGCAAGAAATTGAAGAGTATAGACTAACTTGTCAATTTATGACAATAGATAGAATTAAGATTTTGGTCTGCCTTGCCAATAAAAATTTTATATTTCACCTCAACATTTAATATCTTCTAGATCAGGTGTCTGGTATTAAGAAGTTGTGTAAATACTGGAGATTATTTTAAAACCACAAATTAATTATAAAGTTGTCCAGTGTTAACTCATTGGGAAGTTTTGAGTGCCTTGTACGTTTTGTGTGTCTGTGTGACAGAAAGGAGGGGAGTAAAAGAGAAGCACGAGAAAGAGGAGGGAGAAGAAAGAATCTTCTGAGTCAAAGTGACTTCATCTATTTTACGTGTTAGGGTCCCTGCTTCCAAATCATTTTTCTAACATTTATTAGTGCCCATAAGAAAAAAAAAAGTGTCAAATGAAAATGAAGATCTTCTAAACATATATTGCTAACAATAAGTATATCCCTGAAAGTGAAAGTGAAAGTCACTCAGTCATGTCCATCTCTTTGAGACCCCATGGTCTGTACAATCCATGGAATTCTCCAGACCAGAATACTGGAGTGGGTAGCCTCTCCCTTCTCTAGGGGATCTTCCCAACCCAGGGATCAAACCCAGGTCTCCTGCATTGCAGGTGGATTCTTTACCAGCTGAGCCACAAGGGAAGCCCCAAGTATATCCCTATTATGACCTAAAAAAACAATTAGGGTCTCTTCCTAATCATCTAAAGTCAAAGACAAAAGGAGATTCCCTTGGTGGTTCAGTGGTTAAGATTTCATGCTCCCAATGCAGGAGGCCCAGGTTCCATCCCTGGTCAGGGAACCAGATCCCACATGTTCTAATGAGGAGCTGGCACAGCCAAATAAATAAAATAAATATTAAAATCAAAGACAAAAGACTAGATACATAGAAATGACATATATTTTGTTTACAATTTAAAAAATAAAAGGATGTGAAGGCTGTCTCAAAGGACCAATAAACTTTCTAAAGTCATATGGCAGAAACATCACTATAGTTTCTTCCTTTAGCTGAGAGAAGAGAGGAAAACTATATTCATAAACACACACATACCAAATTGCCCTACCTTGACATACTGGAGATCCCTAGCTCCTTTCCAGTCTAGTGGTGGGCTTCCCGTATACGTTTATGAAACATTATATTAAATCAGTCCAGTGCAATTCAGCGAGCAGTGATGGGCATCTGGCTGAAGGAGAATCTGGCCCTGGTATTTTTACGAGGAGTATAAGGGGAACTGTGATATCATAAATGCAAAGGGGGTGATGGGCGTTCCCTATTCAACCAGGGTAGGGTTGAAGGAAATTTCTATAAAATGTTTTCTAATTTGACAATGTCTACACAAGCAAGAAACATCACTTTGCTGAAATATGTCCATATAGAAAGCTATGATTTTTTTTCAGTAGTTATGTACAGATGTGAGAGTTGGACCATAAAGAAGGCTGAGTGCTGAAAAACTGATGCTTTCAAATTGTGGTGCTAGAGAAAACTCTTGAGAGTCCTTTGGACAGCAAAGAGATCAAACTACTCAATCCTAAAGGAAATCAATCTTAAATATTCATTGGAAGGACTAATGGTGAAGCTCCAACACTGGCCATCTGATGTGAATAGCCAACACATTGGAAAAGATCTTGATGCTGGGAAAGATTGAAGGCAGGAGGAGAAGGGGGCGACAGAGGATGAGATGGTTGGATAGCATCGCTGACTCAATGGACATGAGTTTGAAGAAACTCCAGGAGATAGTGAAGGACAGGGAAGCCTGGCGTGCTGCAGTCCGTGGGATCGCAAACAGTCAGACATGACTTAACGACTGAACCAAAACAACAACACAAGCAAAATTATAGTATTGGGCAAAGCAAATCCCATTATTTCTACATCTTGGACGCTGACATAAATACAGAGCAAGGCAGTAACTCAGTCAAACATAAGTAGTGTTGGGTTCAGTCTTTATAATGATATGGTATCTGGTATACATTGAATCATAAAAGGATTCAAACCAAGCCAGCAGCCAAGAACAGGGTTGAAGGAGGTGTTTCTTGCAGACGCTAGGACTTGAGCGTCTAGGACTTTAATTCAGAAAGCAGCAGACAGTTCAGCTCGATGACTCTTCCTTTCCCCCAAAAAAGACTTGGAGTCCCTGAGTGAGAAGGAAAAATGCCTTCTGTGGCTGACTTTAGCCTGCCCACTGCCATCCTATCCCTGAAGGCTATCCTGAGACTAAATGTAGCAGAGCCTGCTGAAACCTGCACAGCTGTGATAAAAACACTTGGACCAGGACTTCCACAATAACTGTTTGCATGGCTAGGTACGGTTAATTATTATGTTTTTCTTCACCCTTTCAGAATTCATAAACTCTGCCTCAAGGTCAAGGCATGATATTTCTGTACTTTTAACAGGTCATTTATTCTTAAAATGTTAGGGATTTTTTTTTTTTTTTTTTTGGAGAGAGAGTGAAACAGGTATATAACTTTAGGGAAAAATCCAACAATCCAATTTGAAGAGATGGTAAATGGTGGAGGGGATGTTGTTTTTCTTAAATATTTCATTAGTTTTTCACCTTGAGATTTTTTAAAAAGCCACATGTTTATGATGATTATTATAGGCCAGGTATACTGCTAAGAACTTTTTATATGTTTTAGTTTTCACAATAACCATATGAAGAAATTTCATTACCATTCTCTGTTTACATACTGGAGGTTAGAAAATTTCAAACCCTTTGCAGGAGTCCTGTTACTAGTAAGACACAGAACTGAGGTGTGAATTCAGGTCTGTCATGACTTCATATCTCTTTATCTTAATTACTGAGTAATTTTGCAACTGAATTGCTTTTCAGAGGTGAACTATTTCAGATAACAAAATGAGGTTTGCATTTCCTCCCCTATTATCATGTTCAGTCAAAGGATAATAGTTAAAAACAACACTAGGGACTTCCCTGGTGGTCCAGTGGTTAAGACTGATCTCTCACTTAGGTCGGCTGGGGTTTGATCCCAGATTAAGGAACAAAGTTCCCACAAGCCACACCGAACTGCCAAAAAAAAATACATAATAAGCAAAATAAAAGCAGTGCTATATTAGATATTTACTGCCTTGTCAATTTCTTCACTTTTACTAAGAGTCTCGTGAAATAAAAAGTTTTATTTCAAAAGGCAATACAAAAAAATCTCAAATGATGGTTTCTTTCCCAATTCTATTTCACCTACAGGGAATCCTGCATAACTAAGGAAGACATTGGCCACTCCCCAGTTTCATCCAAGCAAAGCTCTTCTCACCCAGGAGAGCTTAGTAGAGACATGTTGGTATTAGAATAGCTGTCTATTTACCCTGGCATAGTACTAATATTGTTAACCAGAAAATTCACATTTATCAGTGTAGAAATGCTGCATTATCAATTCAACCCTTTCGGTCCCCTTGGAAATGTTCAAGAGTTTACATTTTCGTAAATGGAGCTTTACATTTTACAAACAAAAGCTTGCTTTTCTACTCCCCAGAGTCCATCCAAAAAGTTGTTCCAAGAGCATCAACCTTCTGCTCCCACCATAAACACACAAACATGCACAGACACATGGGCACACACATGAACACACACTCATCTCATTCTTAGAGGAAGAAATAATGAATAGGGTATTTGAGTACGAAGCTAATTAAATGCACTTAGCTTACACTGCCATCAGCTTTCTATTCAGCTTAACGTATATTCCTTTACCTATGTAATCAAGGCATACACCCCAAGCTGTCAACACCTCAGCCCAAATAATCAAAGCAGTTCCTGGATAATAAAGAAACAATATGCAAACAAAGTGTTTCTATAGCCTCATGAATTTATGTATGGCTCAAAGTTCTCAGATATTTTTTCTATGAACTTCTGATTCAGTCAATAGTCTACACTGACACAAAACAAGAGTGAAACATCCCTGAATAGTTTCTTATGCCTGTTTATACCACTTATTCATGATCTACAAATTTATTTAATAAACATTTCATGTAAGCTTAAAAGAAGCTTCATGAGAAAATGTAAGGAAGCAGCATACATAGAAGATGGAAAGAAAATGTGTTCTTTTTCAGAGAAGAATCCAGGAAGATTTCATGTGCCGTGGAGCAACTAAGCCCGTGCGCTGCAACTGCTGAAGCCCACGAGCCAGCGCAAGAGAAGGCACCGCAAGGAGAGGGCCTCGCACTTCAACAAAGAGTAGACCCTGCTCCCCGAAACCAGAGAGAAGTCCATGTGCCCCAACGAAGACCCAGCACAGTCAAAATTAATAACTAAATAAATAAAAATTAAACAAACAAAAGATTCCTAATCCCAATAAAAGAAGAGAGATGAAATTTATTTCAAAAAAAGAGTATGCTTTAAAAGCTCAAATGTATCCATGAAAATGGCTGTTTCAGCAATCTGAATGTTTCTTTCACAGAGAAACAGGTTACTCCTGACTTGTTTTGCAAATATACTTCACACTGACTATCAGATCACTATCAGTCTGGAAAGGATTGTTGTTTTACTAACTTTCAATAAATATGAAATAATCCTGGAGGAATAAGTGCACAATAAAATTCTAACTGGAGTTGCTTTGTTTCCCAAATGCAAACTTGTTCAACTGCAGACTCTTTATACACCACAGTTCTGAAAGGGAGAATGAGGTCATGAATGGATGTGGCTGAGAAACAGAGGTTGAAGAAAAAGGATATGACATTCCTCAACCACGCACAAGGTATTATGAAAATACATAATGCAGTGTGATGCCCTTCCTTATAAAACAGTGACCAGTACAATTGAATGAATATACCAATATCAGCGGTTAAAGGCCACGCAAAAGAGTCATGGGGAGATTACTTTCTGAGATAAATAACACACTGCAGATTTATATTTATGTATTTTCACTAGAGTTGATAATAGGTTAAGGCTTGGAATGGCAAACATTCCAGCTATAAAATCTTTTCAACGAGACATATGCGCCAAGGATATAGGGCAGCGAGAATTTAAAAAAAAAAGGTGCTGATCCTGAAGAAGTTAAACAATTTGTTAGCTTTCTTTTATTCTATACTAGTGTACTGACATGCTAACTAAAAATTGAAACTATCAGTGTAAAAATGCTATTGCTGTTGCTGTTACTTAGTCCTGACCGACTCTTTGACAACCCATGGACGGCAGCCCACCATGCTTCCCTGTCTATATTATCTCCCGGAGTTGGCTCAAACTTATGTCCGTTGACTTAATGATGCCATCCAACCATCTCATCCTGTATGGCCCTTCTCTTCCTGTCCTCAGTCTTTCCCAGCATCAGGGTCTTTTTCCAATGAGTTGGTTCTTCACATCAGATGGCCAAATTATCAGAGCTTCAGCTTCAGCATCAGTCCTTCCAGTGAATATTCAGGGTTGATTTCCTTTAGGATTGGAAGAGAAAGAAAGAAAGTGAAAGTCGCTTAGTCGTGTCCGACTCTTTGTGACCCCATGGTATAACAAAATAACCCCCTTGAAGTTTTAATGTGATCCAATAGCTCTCTTGTGCAACACAGCCTTTAAAAAGTGCCGAGATTTATTGCTTTGGGAAAATACAACAGACTATAAATCAAGCTACAATAACAACTATGAAAACTTCTCTTACTGTTCTATACCTCTAGGCTCACCTCTGCCCAAGGAAGCTTCTATTCAATAGACTCTGTCTACAAATAGTTATTTATCACACCTTGAGAGGTGGCTTCACCTCCACAGCAAAGTGTCTGGAGATTTCATTTGTCTTCACTCACAGTTATGAGAACAAAGGAAACTTTGACTCACTCGGTTGGGATGAAATGTATCCATATCATAGCAATATTAGGACCTTTTAATCATCTCTCCATAAGAAAAGATTAAAATGCCTTAGTTATGCGAGATTAAATGCTCATTCGGTAATTGCAACGGACAGTATGCTTTCAGAGTGGGAGAATTAAATTAAAAGAAAGACAACTCCGGAAAATGTACTAGTGGTAGAATTAGAGGATGTTTCATCAGGTCCTGATGTCTCCACAGTAATGAATCTGCCAAAAGATAATAATATTTTAGTGAAAGGTGTGATTGGATAAGTCACATTATTTATTAACTGTTACCCTAAAATATCACTTTTGTCTTATTATTAAGAATGGTTAGAGGGCAGCTGGAATGCCTGACACAAGGTATTAGAATTGGATTGTGTCCATCACAGACCCTGGAGGCATGATCTCTGAGCTTGGTATTGGAACTCGCTAGCGCCTGCTGGCTGAGTGTTCACAGACCAGGGTCTGCCAAGGTCTCAGTTATGTCTCCAGGATCATCCATGGCCTCAAGAAGAGCTGTCTTTAATTCCTAAACTTGCTCTTCAAAAAATTTCAAATAGATGCAGGTACTGGCAGAGACCAGAAAGAATGAAGTTACAAAAGTGGGAGGGAGATGCTTTCCTGGTGACCCAGTGGCTAAGACTCTGTGCTTCCAATACAGGAGGCCCAGGTTTCATCCCTGGTCAGTAAGACATATGCAGCCAAGTAAACATATAAAAAACACTGTCATTTTTGTTGTTCAGTCGCTCAGTCCTGTCCCACTCTTTGCGACCCCACAGACTGCACCACGCCAGGATTCACTGTCCTTCACTATCTCCAGGCGTTTGCTCAGATTCATGTCCATTGTGTCAGTGATGCTATTTAACCATTTCATCCTCCGCTGTCCCCTTCTCCTCCTGCCCTCAATCTTTCCCAGCATCAGAGTCTTTTCCAGTGAGCCGGCTCTTCACATCAGGTCGCCAAAGTATTGGAGCTTCAGCTTCAGCATCAGTCCTTCCAATGAATATTCAGAATTGATTTCCTTTAGGATGGACTGGTTTGATCTTCTTGCAGTCCAAGGGACTCACAAGAATCGTCAGCAACACAATTTGAAAGCATCAATTCTTCAGTGCTTGGCCTTCTTTACGGTCCAACTCTTAACATCCTTATGGTCCAACTCTTAACATCTTAACATCCAACTACTGGAAAAACCACAGCTTTGACTATATGGACCTTTGTCAGCAAAGTCATGTCTCTGTTTTTTAATACTGTCTAGGTTTATCATAGCTTTCCTTCCAAGGAGCAAGCATCTTTATTATTTTTTTAATTTGTAAAGAAAAAAGATTTGGTGGGAAAATGTCTTCGAATTCCTCTCTGGAGGTTACTGGCATTCTCCTGGGAAGCAAACTTTCATGGACAGCTTAATTTAACTCCTTAGACTCCCAAAAAGCTTGTGTGATAAAGACTACAACATACCAAAGAACAAAAGAATATAGACTACTTCAAGCAAAGCAGGTCTGGAGGGTAAGGAAGCAACAGGAAACCAATCAGTAGTTACACTGAATTTCCAAGGGCTTGCAGTGGAGGAGGGGGAGGAGGAGGAGGAATGCAAGGGCCTCACAGCTCTAAGAATTCTTTCTCACTGGGTGGAGTCAGTCTTTGTCCTCCTCAGGCCTTGGATTGACTGGAGGAATACCACCTTCACTATAGAGCCGTCTGCTTTACTCAAAGTCCACTCATTCAGACTTTGGTTTGCTTGTGTTTGGTTTGTACATAGTTGCTCAGTCAAGCCTGACTCTTTACAACCCCGTAGCCCACCAGGCTCCTCTGTCCATGGGATTCTCCAGGCAAGAGTACTGGAGTGGGTTGCCATTTCCTTCTCCAGGGGATCTTCCCAACCCAGGGATTGAATCTGCTTGTCTCTTTCCTCTCCCGCATTGGTAGGCAGTCTTTCCCACTAGTGCCGCCTGGGAAGCCCTATTTAGACATTGTTGTGTGTGCTGTGCTGAGTCGCTCAGTCCTGTCTCTTTTCAACCCCGGGGACTATAGCCCGCCAGGATCCTCTGTCTGTAGGATCCTCCAGGCAAGAATATTGGAGTGGGTTGCCAGCTCTCCTCCAGGGGATCTTCCCAACCCAGGGATAGAACCCAGGTCTCCCACATTGGAGGTGGTTGCTTTACAATCTGAGCCACCAAGGAAGCCCTTATTTAGACGTTAATCTCATGCAAAACCCACCTTCACAGGAACACCCAGTACATGGGACTAAGTATTTGTCCCCAGTGGCCTAGCCAAGTTAATGCACAGAATCAACCTTCATGGTTTCTAAATGGACTTGCTACTTAAGACCCAGTTGACTGACCATCTGGGCAAGGAGCTACAGCATCATTTATGGAAAAAAGATAAAAGAAATAAATCTGCAGATAAAAATGGACTCTTCCAAGTCCCAGACATGAAGAAGAGAAGAAAGCCATGATGGGACTAATCATGATGAATGATTTCTTCACATAGTAAAATCATTTCATCATTTCAGCTTCTCTCAAACAGGGTCAAGTGAATAACTCTATGAGAAAAGCAAAAGATTGTTTAATAAAATATCAAATCAAGCCAATGTATAGTAGTGTTACAGGGTGTGATGGTTAATTGTATGTGTCAACTTAGTTATGCTCTAGTGCTCAACTGTTTGGTCAAACACCAGTCCAGATAAGGCTGCAAAGGTATTTTTAGATGTGATTAACACTTACATCAGTAGGCTCCGAGTAAAGCAGGTGACCCTTCATAATGTGGGTGGGCCTCATTCATTCAGTTGGAGGACTTAAGAGAAAAATCTTAGGTCCTTTGAGAAAGAGAAAATTCTGCCTCCAGACTGCCTTTAGACTCGAAACTGTGACTTCTGCTAAAATGTCCAACCTCCCCACCTGCCATACATAAGGCAAATTTACCAGCTCCCATACTCACACAAGCCAATTTTTTCAAATCTTTCTTTCTGTCTCTTTCTCTGTCTTCCTCTGTCTCTCACCCTCTCTTTCTCACTTACTCTGTGTGTGTGTGTGTGTGTGTGTGTGTGTGTGTGTGTGTGCTAATGTTAGTCACTCAGTTGCGTTAGACTCTAAATGACCCCATGGACTGTATCCCACCAGGCTCCTCTGTCATGGAATTCTCCAGGCAAGAACACTGGAGTGGATTGCCATTCCCAGTCTCTAGGGGATCTTCCCAACCCAGAGATTGAACCTGGGTCTCCAGCATTGCAGGCAAATTCTTTACCCATCTAAGCCACCAGGGAAGCCCAACAGGATGAGTGTGTGTGTGTGTGTGTGTGTGTGTGTGTGTGTGTATACATCCTATTGGCTCTATTTTTCTGGAGGACCATGGCTAATACAGTGGTGGACAGCTTTGTGGCACGAATGGGCCCAGTATCTGAAACACTTCTCTTCTAAAATAGGTGTGCTGTTCTATAAACAATCCTTATATCTTATTTTTAATGTGTATATTAATGCTTATTTAACTTTGTTACAAACTTTAACACTTCTGTTTTAAATTCATAAACTCACTTTCTGTGTTAAGTTCGTAACTGACCAGCACAAAACTCTCGGAAGAAGAAACTAAGATTGCCTGAAATCTGTTTAGCGCCTTGCACACAGCAAGCACTCTTTGAGTGGCTCAGGTATACCAATTAATCTTCCCGCATTACAAGGATATGGTTTCCCAGGTGATGCAGTGGTAAAGCATCCGCCTGCCAATGCAGGAGATGTGGGTTCAATCCCTGGGTCGTGAAGATCCCCTGGAGAAGGAAATGGCTACCTACTCCAGTATTCTTGCCTGGGAAATCCCATGGACAGAGGAGCCTGGCGGGCTACAACGCATGGGATCGCAAAGAGTTGGACACTACTGAGCACACACACACATACCACGTAACTAATCTGTTTAGACAAAGAGCTTTGTATCCTCTCTATGCGTCTACAAGACAAGATGTGAGGTCTCTAAATACAATATGGTAAGCAGGCAGCATGCCTTAGCTGATATCCAGGAGAGACATTTGACTGGCTTTCACCAACTTCCACCCACCCGTGTTTCACACCCAGCAAGTTTTAAAGCACTCCAAGAAACAGAACTAACTTCCTCAGTAGCTAATTCCAGCATACACAACATCCGCTTGCATGCTAGAAATGGTGTTCACAGGATGCAGAGGCTATTAAAGTGAGGTGTTCACTCAGTTAATGTTATATAAAACCAAATATGCACAGGCAAAATTATTAAAGATTTGTTTACTTGGAACTCGGATATTTGCTATAAAAATTCCTACAATTAAAATTTGACTTAAAAAAAAGAAGTTTGTCCCTCCTCCCTTTAAAAATCAGTTTCAAAAAATCCTTGATAGAATCAGCTAATTAATTCTTGGCCTCTTTAACTAACACCACATT
Source organism: Muntiacus reevesi (assembly GCF_963930625.1). Classification (NCBI taxonomy): domain Eukaryota; kingdom Metazoa; phylum Chordata; class Mammalia; order Artiodactyla; family Cervidae; genus Muntiacus; species Muntiacus reevesi. The sequence continues at coordinate 94,092,875 of NC_089251.1, forward strand.
TGAAGTCACGTGCTATAAATCAGTTTCAGTTGAGATATTAAAATCAGATTATAACAGAAAAGCCTTGTAAATATTTGCCTCCAAATGAGTTTAAGAATAAATATATATTCAGTATATCATCCATATTTAGCAGATATTAATAAGACAAAGCATAGCTTTAAATTCACTTATCATTTAATACAAAGGAGGAAATAGGAAAGTGAGCCTGATTAGCTTGTTTATTCTTGGGCTTGGTAATACCTTATTAAAATTTGAGGTTCAAAATTGATATAATCTGTCAAATGTCAGCAGAAATATTTATTCTGTAAATGAAGCTTTAGTTAATAGAACTTTAATTTGAAGTATTTTACATTTTCTTCTCCTCCATAGGAAACTGGAAAAGGGGTGGGCAAGTCTTGATAGGAATGTGAAATTAACACATGCAGCATGCTTGCTCAGTCACTAAGTCCTGTCTGACTCTTTGTAGCCTGCCAGGCTTCTCTGTCCATGGGATTTCCCAGGCAAGAATACTGGAGTGGCTTGCCATTTCCTTCTCTAGGAGATCTTCCTGACCCAGGAATCAAACCCGGGTCCCCTGAATTGGCAGGCAGATTCTTTACCTCTGAGCCACCGGGGAATAGGAAATTAACACTGAGGTCTGAATTTCCTTTCCGGATCTGTGCTGACACTAGAGGTCAGCAACCTTCCAGAAATGATATCTTGAGTCTTCATTCACTCATTGTAATTTGCGATTTGACAGAATCACAGAATATTAGGTGAGGAAGTGATCTTATTAATGACTTAATCTGCTGTCTTTCTAGAGGAAAAAGAGGTGAGATCTCAAGAGGACCAGGGACTTGGCTGGTCTCACAGTTACAGGGAGTCAGGGCTGAACTCTGGACTCTGGGAGCTGATCAATGGCACTTAGCGTTGGGATTCTTCATGGTCACCGGATCCTAAGTGGGTGCTTATGCTAAGTCCCTTCAGTCATCTCCAGTGCGATGGACTATACATCGTCCTATGGACTGTAGCCCCCCTATGGACTGTAGCCACACTATGGACTGTAGCCCCCCTATGGACTGTAGCCCCCGTATGGACTATAGCCCCCTATGGACTGTAGCCCCACTATGGACTGTAGCCCCCCTATGGACTGTAGCCCCCGTATGGACTATAGCCCCCTATGGACTGTAGCCCCACTATGGACTGTAGCCCCCCTATGGACTGTAGCCCCCGTATGGACTATAGCCCCCCTATGGACTGTAGCCCCACTATGGACTGTAGCCTCCCTATGGACTGTAGCCCCACTATGGACTGTAGCCTCCCTATGGACTGTAGCCCCCCTATGGACTGTAGCCCCCGTATGGACTATAGCCCCCCTATGGACTATAGCCCCCCTATGGACTGTAGCCCCCCCTATGGACTGTAGCCCCCCCTATGGACTGTAGCCCCCCCATGGACTGTAGCCCCCCCTATGGACTGTAGCCCCCCAGGCTCCCCTGTCCACAGGATTTTCCAGGCAAGAAAACTGGAGTGAGTTGCCATTTCCTTTTCCTGGAAATCTTTTCAACCCAGGGATCCAACCTATGTCTCCTGTGTCTCCTGCCTTGGCAGGTGGAGTCTACCACCAGCACCAGCAGAGAGGCCCCAGGGTGGGTTGCCTATAGGACTTCAAACACTCATTTCATATTTTACCGATAAAATCTACCCGCTTCCAGTATTTTCAGCACCCCATAAACTGGACCTTAATGCAATGATTTTGAAGACAAACTAACCTCTGAATCTATCCTAACTCAGGTTTGTAAAAAAAGTCTACTTATTCTGGAATGGGAGCTGCTCAGCTTTAGCCCAAGGCTGCTCTCAAAGCTCTCCAGTCCCTTGGGTTCAGAAGACACATTACCCTGGGAGACAATACCCACTGCTCTTCTTTACTCAGACAGGCTCAGACACCTTCTGTTTCATACTGTTTTTTTCCTCTGTCTTCCTAACACTGTATCTTTTGAAAATACAGAAGAAAAACTCAAGTTTGTGTCTCCTGAAAATGCCTATTAGAAAACAGACATTCACTTTAAGTGAACATGGAAAATGACCTAAACACTCCAATATCAAAATTAAACATGTGGTGATGAGGATTTCTTTAACAAAATAATTAATTAGACTTCCCTGTTGGCTCAGTGGTTAAAAAAGAAAAAACCCACCTGCCAATGCAGGAGACATGGGTTCAATCCCCGGGTCAGGAAAACCCCCTGGAGAAGGAAATGGCAACCCACTCCGGTATTCTTGCCTGGAGAATCCCATGGATGGAGGAGCTGGCGGGCTGCAGCCCCCGGGGTCACAGAGTTGCACTCAGTGACTAAACAGCAGCAAGGACACTCCCTTTTGAGTCGCCCTGGGAAAACACACCCTGGGGAACCATTCTGTCTGTATCCTGCAGCTTCCCGGGGGGCCTCACGAGTTTCTTCCTTCTCAGCTGCAGCAGGTACACCAGTGATGGGGCTCTGCACCCGCACTTGGACTCCAGTGGGATGGGCGGCCTGGGAGGCTGATTGTCTGTGTGACATTTCCTCTCTGCATTCACTTTTTATCACATGGATCGAGGGACCAGTGCCTTACCTCCTCAGCCCCCTGTCATCTGCCATCACATTAATGTGACATCATTTTAGTCTGTTAGAGCACCGCGACAAAAAAAGGAAGCGTTAGAGCCTGACAGCACCTGTCAGAGTGTTGCAAATATTTATTTGAAATATTGGATTAAACCGGTGTCATGTGACATTAGCGTGGCAACTTGTCCCTGTAGAGTAAGTTCATTTATTTGCACAGTGTAAATGAGGGCATCGCACTCAGGCTATCATTAAAGAAAATGTCCCCTCGCGCACTTATGGAATCAGAATTTCTAACGTGGAGAGGAGCATCGCGACCATGGAGAATGATGCTACAGCATTCCTAACTCGAGGGCTGGCCATCTCCTCGTGGCTCAGTGCTGAGCAAGCCAGTCACTGCACCCGTGAATGCCAGCTAAGCTTCTCTGACCACAAGGGCAGACATCCAAGTACTTACATTATTTCCAAGCAGGGTTTTAAAGCCATCACAGCCTTGCTCTGATCCAGCCTCATTTGTGCCTCTCCTGTTTCCTTACCTGGACACTCCCTGAGTGAGTAGGAACCATCTTGCCCCGTTCCTCTCCACCTGAGCATCCAGCACCTTGACTTCCTCCTACCAAACGCACAGTGTTAGGTGCCTGAAGATCCAGGGCAGACTTTTCTTTTCAACAGATGAGGGAACCAGTCAATGCACACCAAGTTACACAGTGAGCGCAAATTGTTTAGTTACATTCCTTAAAACTCATATGGTTTTATTATACACAGTGACAGTCTCACTCCTGACTTACAAGTATACACTGTTGTTTCTCGTTGTTTAGTTGCTAGGCTGTGTCTGATTCTTTTGCAGACCCCATGGATTGCAGCCTGCCAGTCTCCTCTGTTCAAGGGGTTTGACAGGCAAGAATACTGGAGTGGGTTGCCATTTCCTTCTCCAGGGGATTTTCCTGACCCAGGGATCAAACTCGTGTCTCCTGTGTTAGCAGGCAGGTTCTTTACTGCTGAGCCACCAGGGAAGCCCTAAATTAAGAATTTAAGTTTAAAGCCTTCACATCTAAAAATGGGTTGTGAAGTTATCCATCTGAAAGTTGAAGACTTCAGTTATAGCCATACTAGGTGAGTGAGTGAGTGAAGTTGCTCAGTCGCGTCCGACTCTGCAACCCCATGGACTGTAGCCTACCAGGCTCCTCCATCCATGGGATTTTCCAGGCAAGAGTACTGGAGTGGGTTGCCATTTCCTTCTCCAATTACTAGGCAGCTGAACATAAAATATTTACCTTCTTATAGAAAGACCCTGATGCTGGGAAAGATTGAGGCAGGAGGAGAAGGGGGCGACAGAGGTCAAAATGGTTGGATGGCATCACTGACTCAACAGATACGAGTTGTAGCAAATTGTGGGAGACAGTGAAGGACAGGGAAGCCTGGCGTGCTGCAGTCCTTGGTGTCACAAAGAGTCAGAAACGACTTAGTGACTGAACAACAACAACAATTCCAACACTATGTTCTATGCTAGTGATGAAAGACTAGGAAGCATCAGCTCTTTTAGGTCACAGGACATTAGAATAACTCCACTGGTGATGAAGACCATGGTGGAGATGACAGTGAGTGTGGCAACATCAGCTGCAGGAAAGCTCCAGGGACCCAGATGCACCCAGAGAGGAAGGGCCTCTAGGGGAGTGACAGCCAGGTTTTAATGTCCACATTGTGTCAGCCTCTTTCCCTCTGGTTTCTGTTTTCCCTAAGGGGGGATGTGAAAGGTTTAGGAGACATTGTGACTTCATCTCCACACTCTGGGGTTCAATGAACTAAACCTGAGAGTTTAATAAATTTAAATATGTTTACTGCAGCCTGATGAAGAAACAGGACACTACATCTCCTCGGAAGCCCCCTCCCTGCCCTCATCAAAAGTGACCACTGTCCTGACTTTCATGGAAGTCACATTTTTGTTTTTCTTTGTGCTTGTATAATTGTCTGCCTCTTTGCAACACCATGGACTGCAGCATGCCAGGTTTCCCTGTCCTTGACTATCTCCCATGGTGTGCTCAGATTCCTGCCCATGGAGTCGGTGATGCCATCCAACCATCTCATCATCTGTTGCTCTCTTCTTTTGCCTTGATGTTTCCCAGCATCAGGGTCTTATATGAACATGCATTTTCCTAAACACTAAGGCTTAGTTTCACCTGAGTGGGAATGTTTGCTCAGCATCATGTTTGTGAGCTTCATCTGCTTTTTTGTCCAGCCATAGATTTGTTAATTTTCAGTGCTGTGTATCATGCCACTACATAGATAAACAATTTATTTATCCATTTTATTGATCACGGTAACATTTTTTTTCCTGCTTGAGATAATATTCATAAAGCTGTTGAAATATTCTTGTATGTGTAGGTAAAGAGATACATACAGAGAGATATAGGTATTTCTTTGTGCACATATGCATGCATTTCAGGGGTATATTTTTAGGTATGTCATTTCTGAGTCAGAAATTTTATTAGATAATTATAAACTTTTATAATTTTATTAGATAATTTTCAATTTTATTAGATAATTATAAACTATTTTCCAAAGTGATTCTACTAAGATTTGCCATCATTAGCAGTGTAAAAGTATTAATATTCCTTCCTTTTCCTGGAACACATTATCCATCTTTTACAATTTCAATCATTCTGCTATATCGGGTCATATAATGAAGACATGGGGAAGAACCAGAGCATTCTTAGTGCTATTTGGGGTCATTTGTGACCGAAGCACAATCTAGGGTGGTGGGATGTAAGGACAGCCCTCCAGGACCTCTGCCTCCTGGAATCCATGCCCTGACGTAATCCCTCACCTTGAGAATTTACAGACTCGTTTCCTGGAACAGAATGCAGCAAATGTGATGGGCTATCACGGCTGAGATTAGGTTACAAAACAACTGTGGCTTCGGTGGTGGCCACCTTCTCCTAGCCTCTGATTCTCTCTCTCTCTCTCATCAGCTCCCACCACATCATGACAACACCCAGGCAGCCTATACAGAGACCCATATGGCAAGGACCTGAGGCCTGCCAGCAGCTACATAAGTGAGTTTGGAAGCAGATCTTCACGGAAGTGAGCTAAGAAGTGGATTCTGCAGTCCCAGTTGACACTTGAGCTGACTGCAGCCTTGGAAAATATTTTGATTGTAGCCTCATGAGATTCCCTGAGCAAGAACCCTCCTGCCTGACCACTCCTAGACCCTTGACCCACAGAATCTATGAAATAAGAAGTGGTTTTTTTGATCTAAGATACAAGTTTCCAGGTAACATTATGTGGAAATTTGCATGGGTGAATGCTCCGTGGACTGTAACTCACCAGGCTCCTCTGTCCACGGGATTTTCCAGGCAAGAATACTGACGTGCTTTGCCATTTCCTCCTCCAGGGCATCTTCCTGACTAAGTAATGTAGCAATAGCTAAAAAATATATATTTTGGTACCTAGAAATGGGGTGAAAGTGTTAGTCATTCAGTCCTGTCTGACTCTTGGCTACCCCAAGGACTATAGCCCGCAGACTCCTCTGTCCATGGACTTCTCCAGGCAAGGGTACTGGAGTGGGTTGCCATTCCCTTCACTAGGGGATCTTCCTGACCCAGGGAGTGAACCTGGGTCCCCCGCATTTGCTGGCAGATTCTTTACTGTCTGGTGTCATGATGAAAAATACCTTAAAATGTGGGAGTAGCTTTGGAATAAGACGGTTGGTGGAAGCTGGACTTTTGGGAAATGTTAGAGAAGGATACATTTCCTTGCACAGCCTGTTAGTAGCACCCTAGGTTTTGAGGATCTGAGTTAGGACTTACAAGGAAATCACAAATGTATTTCTGGAAACTGGAGGAAGGGGATCTTGGTTAAATAGCGGTGGAAAGGTTTGCAACATTATCACCTGCAGAAACGTGGAAAGTAGAACATATGTCAGATGAAATAAGGAGATTTCCAAGCAAGTTGTTGAAGTTACCAAATGGTTTCTTTTTGCTATTTATAGTACATGAGATAGAAAAGACATAAATGGTGGGAAGGACTGTTCGTCACAAAGGAACCAGGACTTAACTGGATTTGAAACTTCTCAGACCCTCAAGATAACAAATAGCTATTGCTAAAGCTAAAAGGGCTTACCTGGTGACTCAGACAGTAAAGAATCTGCCTGGAATGTAGGAGACCCAGGTTCAACCTCTGGGTTGGGAAGATCCCCTGGAGAAGGGAATGGCAACCCACTCCAGTATTCTTGCAGCCTGCCAGAATTCTTGTATTTCTTGCAGCAGTATTCTTGTAGCCTGCCACCCTCCTCTGTCCATGGGGTCATAAAGAGTCGGACACGACTAAGTGACTAGCACTTTTACTCTCTTTTTCAAAGTTAAAGATGGTTTCCAGGTAAAAGTCAAATCTAGAGCACTCTCAGCAAAATATGGCCCAGAGATGAAGCTGAAGGTAGGAGTATCAAGTCTTCTGTTACATCTACAGAACAAAGTCGATGTCCCCGAGTACTATTCAGTCACACAGGAGGTCCTTTAAAAGAGTAAGGGTATATGTGACAGATCCTCTCTCTTGAACAACCAGACCTTGAAAAGCCTAAGGTCTCATTAGAATGAGGTTAGGAGGCATGGCTTTTGTTTAATGGGAGGAACTACAAAGAAATTCTAAGGCGGCCCACAAAATTTGAGACGATTTTGTTAGGAAAAATATAATCGGGCTGGAATGAGTATTCAGAATCAGTACAAAATGAAAAGAGGCATTTGGACCCCTGAAATTCTACTGGCAGGAGGCAGGTCAAGAAAACTACTCAGCTGCAAACAAGTGCTACATTTCTGGAAAACGGAGGATGGCTTGGGGGATGGAGTCAAGAGTCAAGGAGACTTTTCTGGGTCTTCATATCTAATCCCAGAACTTCTAAGATTTTTTTCCCAACAAGATTTCAAAATTGCTATGGACCAATGACTTACTTTCTTGGCCCGCACTTTTCTCATTTTTGAATAAGAATATTTACAGTGGTTATCCTGTCTGTCCCACCACTGTATGTACATGCAGGGGACATGTAACTTCTCTCTTTAGTTTAGACTTATGGATAGAAATGAGCTCCCCATCAGAGTTGCACTTAAGAACTATTCCTGAGACACCTCTTCCACACCCAAACCTGAGTCAAATAATGGCATCCTGAATTCTGAGCTGAGTTTAGGATGCGATGAAACTTGTGGGCCTTGGAGAGTGTGGATGTGTTCCATAGGTCAGAGAGACAGAAACCTTTGGGGGCCAGAAGGAAGAGTGTAAGATGCCTCCAAGTTAGTCCAACTTCATGGTAGAACAGATGGCTCAGTGGGAAAGAATCTACTTGCCAATGTAGGAGACACAAGAGACTCAGGTTTGATCCCTGGGTTGGGAAGGTCCCCTGGAGGACAGCATGGCAACTCACTCAAGAATTCTTGCCTGGAGAATCTCACGGACAGAGGAGCCTGGTGGGCTACAGTCCATGAGGTCGCAAAGAGTAGGATATGACTGAGCATGTGTGCACGCAATGCAACACTTGGGAGCTCCAACCTAGGCTGAGGTGGTTCATCAGAGCAAGCCCTCTTTTCACAGGTCCTAGATGCCAATCTTGCTGTCTTAGGCCCTAGATATTGGCAGATGCAATGTTCAGCCTCTCCCGTTTTCAGCTTCTGCCTTATGAACCATTATCCTTTGGAGAAAAGATGGATAAAAGATGGCCAAAAGCCAATGCCAATTTTTTGGACCTCTGCCCTTCCTTTAATCTCAAAACACAAAATAGATGCTGCTGTCATTACTAAAACATCAGTAGGAAGCTCACTGGATTGTACAGAGGCAAAGGGACCAGAGCTAACATTTGTGAGCAACTTCTAGATGCACACGTTTATTATATGACATTGCATTTATGACTCACTTTAAAAGTGGTAATTCTTCTGTCCCTATTTCTACATATTGATACAGAAACACAAGATTCATAGTTATGATTTGCTTAGAATTTCAGTTAGCAAGTAGCAGAAACAGAATTTATATACCAAGTTTTTCTGACATCAAAGACCCATTCCTATTGCATTCTCTATGCTGACCTCTCATTGAGCTTCCCTTAGAGTTAGAAAAAGTAAATATTTTTAAAACCTTATATGCAAAGAACACAATAAGCAATAATGCACTTGACTGGGACATATATTACTTATTTGTTTTAAAGTTTGCACCTTTAAAAATTATTTATTTGATAGCTCTACTTTAGATACATGGGCTCCAAAATCATTGCAGATGGTGATTGCAGCCATGAAATTAAAAGACAATTACTCCTTGGAAAGAAAGTTATGACCAACCTAGACAGCATATTAAAAAGCAGAGACATTACTTTGTCAACAAAGGTCCATCTTGTCAAGGCTATGGTTTTTCCAGTGGTCATGTATGGATGTGAGAGTTGTACTATGAAGAAAGCTGAGCGCCAAAGAATTGATACTTTTGAATTGTGGTGTTGGAGAAGACTCTTGAGAGTCCCTTGGACTGCAAGGAGATCCAACCAGTCCATCCTAAAGGAGATCAGTCCTGGGTGTTCATTGGAAGGACTGATGTTGAAGCTGAAACTCCAATATTTTGGCCACCTGATGAGAAGAGCTGACTCATTGGAAAAGACCCTGATGTTGGGAAAGATTGAAGGCAGGAGGAGAAGGGGACGACAGAGAATGAGATGGTTGGATAGCATCACCAACTCAATGGACATGAGTTTGGGTAAACTCCGGGAGTTGGTGATGGACAGGGAGGCCTGGCATGCTGCGGTTCATGGGGTCACAAAGAGTCAGACATGACTGAGCGACTGAAGGACTGAACTGAACTGAACTGAACATTAGATACTATTCTGGTTTTGTTGAGCCTCTGATAAACTGCTATCTCTGCTTCTTATGACTTATGAAATGCACAATAAAGGGAAGTATGAAGCCATAACTGTAGGATCTGATCTAGAATAATCTATACTTGTGCTACTCAGAGTTTTCTGCAGGCATCCTGGTCTGCTATCTGTCACCAGTTCACGGGCAGAAAAGGACAGAAAGTTGAAACCCGGCATCTGGAGACCTGTGGGTCAATTTGGCATCTCCATGAGCTCCAGCTGTGTAGTCAGGGTCTCCTCCGCTGGAAGGGGTTTGGCCAAATCTGGAGTTGCTGAGCTCAGGCATGAGTTACATGTGACCGGGCTCATGCCAGCCTGGCACAGCAGGACTTGTTGAGACAGGAGCCCAGGATTCAGTGGAAATTTTTAAAACACGTCACTCACAGCAAATAATCTGAGAAGCACTGATTACTGACAGTGTCCACTCATGTGCTACTCTGGGTTGGCACACCTGCCTTCCCCTGATGGCAGTTACCCTAGCAACAGCGAAACCTTGGACTGGACCTTGGAATGGGTCCCTCATGCCGGGAGCCTTTCGACCTATGAGCCTGTGTGTGATGCCAGCTGCCATATCTGTCCTCTGGTAGGCTTAGGTCCATGGCGGCTGGCTGCTCCAGTGGCTGCCTAGTCCAGAAAAAGACCCGACCCAGAAGTGGAAGAGAGCATGGAAACCCACTCCAGTGTTCTTATGGGCTTCCCTAGTGGCTCAGACGGTAAAGAATCTGCCTGCAATACAGGAGACCCGGGTTCAATCACCCGGGAAGATCCCCTGGAGGAGGGCATGGCAACCCACTCCAGTATTCTTGCCTGGAGAACCCCTTGGACAGAGGAGCCTGGAGGGTTACAGTCCACGGGCTCGAAAAGAGTTGGACACGACTGAGTGACTGACACTACTACTGCTACTACTACCAGATCAGTGGGGAAAAGATGCTGCATACCAAAATGTGTCATTATTTCTGTATCTTAACCCCCATTTCCCTTTATTTTGGTTCTTCATAACTTAGACCAACACAGAAAACTAAATTTGGGACCATCCTGTTGTGTAATTTATTTTATATCTCGTTGCATCCTTCCGGCTTATTCTACCTTCTAAGATAGCTATCTAGAATTATAACTTTGTTTTAAATAAAGCATATGAACACTAATATTTAAAGTTTTGCAACTCTCCAGGAAATCCTCAGGATACCTCCATGGTCTGCTGACAACATCAGGATTTGGAATCCCCACTCTGGTCAGTACCCAGGGACAAGTTAGAGTCCTCTGTGTGTGTGTGTGTGTGTGTGTGTGTGTGTGTGTGTGTGTGCGCGCACGCGCGTGCACATGCACACTCAGTAGTGTCTGACTCTGTGATTCCAGGGACTGTAGCCCACCAGGCTCCTCTGTCCATGGGTTTCTCCAGGCAAGAATACTGGAGTGGTTTGCCATTTCCTTCTCCAGGGAATGAGCCCACATCTCTTGCATCTCCTGCATTGGTAGGCAGATTCTTTACCACTAGCACCACCTGGGAAGTCCTTAGAGTGCCCTGGGGAGCTTTTAAAATAGACTCATACATTGCTCCCTTCCCCAAAGAAAATGACTCAGTTGGTCTGAGGTGGGACTAGGTTCTGTCTATTTCAAAAGCCCTGAGGCGGTATTCTAATGTGTAGCTAGGATTGAGAAACACTGTAAGGCCAACTTCAGCTCACAGAGTGCTTGTTTTTGCTCTCTGACCCCAGAAGCCCTAGAACAAGCACACGATTCCAAGTATTTCTGCCTTTCAAAGGCAATTTAAACAACAAACACACTACCAATACCTCAGAAGTATCAGGAAGACTTCTAGTAAAATGACATTCTGGAAGCTGAAGTCCCAAGAACAAATCTGAGTCCATTTAAAATTACCCTCAAACTACACCCCGAGAGACATTTAAAATGATTTGCAGGACTTCCCCGGACAAGGCAATGGCACCCCACTCCAGTACTCTTGCCTGGAAAATCCCATGGACGGAGGAGCCTGGTAGGCTGCAGTCCATGGGGTCGCTAAGAGTCGGACACGACTGAGCGACTTCATTTTCACTTTTCACTTTCATGCATTGGAGAAGGAAATGGCAACCCACTCCCGTGTCCTTGCCTGGAGAATCCCAGGGACAGGGTAGCCTGGTGAACTGCCGTCTATGGGGTCGCACAGAGTTGGACACGACTGAAGCGACTTAGCAGCAGCAGCAGCAGCAACAGCAGGACTTCCCTGGTGGTCCAGTGGCTAAGACTCCACACTCGAAATGCAGGGACCTGGGTTCAATCCCCAGTCGGGGAACTAGATTTCCCACATGCCACAACTAAAACCTGGCATACATGTGTGCTCAGTTGCTCAGTTGTGTTGGACTCTCAGTAACTCCTTTGACACTGAGCCCCCTAAGAAGCCCCTAAGAACCAGCACAGGCAAATAAAAATAAATGGTTTGCAATCTTCTTATAGAACTGTTACTGCCTCTTGTATTTCCTGCTTTGCTCCATGCTGTAGCTGAGGAAACGCGGTCTCCAACACCACCAGCCCAGTGACTGCAGCCTGGAGCTCCCAAGGTAGAAGAAGCTGAGGCATGGCTGAGGGTCCCTCCCTGAGGGAGGGGTCTACACGCTAGCCCAGAAGGTGAACAGTACAGCTCCAGACAGTTCCTGGGTGCAACTCGAGGCTGGGGGCCGGCTCCCAGGAAGGCTTGGAAACCACCAGTGCTCCTGAGCCAGATTCTACACCAGGCCTGCTGCCTTATCCCATGAGTTGATTTGAGCTGAAATTTTGTGTTTGATTCTCACCTCTATTCCCTCAGTGAAAATCCCATTATCTCTAACAGCTGTGTGTCAAGAAAAGACATGGATTTTGTGCAACAACAGAAGGATACCATACTTGTTTTTCTAGGTAGCCTTAGGCAAAACCATTTTAGCTCACTTTCTTGGCTTATTACATAAAGACTTAAACTTTGTGTAGAAAGAGGGGAGTTACTTTAGTGTGAGAAACTGGAAAAAAGGAATTCAATCTCTATTACACAGAAGCAAGTTGATAATGATATTTTTTTTAAAAAAAGTACAGCCTGGACCAAAAAGATGGCACAGATTTGCCACTAAAATATTATCTGCAGTTTATTATTTCTAGATAAATTCATAAAGTAAAAGAAAACCAGAAAGGTGACATACACTGCTTGTGTAAGCCTTGAAATTGATTTCAGACGCATCAGCCCTCACGACAAAAGAATTTCACAGTTTAATTAGGATGGCTCAAATCCAGTGTCTATATTTAGGATAAGCTGGAAATTACAGTGTAGAAATGAGAGTCATCCAGCAATACTCTAAATGGGGCCAAGGGATCTATGGAAAAAACTACCACAGCTTTTCTCAGCTAAACATAAAATTTCTCAGCTTTTGTTTTTCAGTGGATACAAACAGAATAATCTCTAAGGATCTTTTACCTGTTCAAACTGAGGAAGGAATTTTTCCTAAAATTCCCTAAATATGAACTTTTAAATCCGCACCTACACATATTACCTAAATTCTTTTTAATACCTGTGTGATCTGTGCTTAAGCACAGTTCAATTTGGCATTTAATTTATAACATATCAGAAGAATCTCATTAAAATTCTGAATGTATATAAACATATTTTATACAGCTAATATTTTGGCTTCATTTTGTATGTGGTTGGCAGAGTTCTCATGGCACTCTATCATTAATTCCTTAAATATTCCTGTTTTCTTCTCATCATTGGTATATCATCAAATAAATCAGTTCAAACCCAAGATGTGACAGAAAGAACCATATGATTACTTTTTTTTTAACTTCAGGAAATGTTTTAAATGATCTCATACAAGTTATATTGGCTTCACATCCAACAATTTATTAGAGGAGCATATGATTATTTATGACCATAATTATGGTTTTTGGATGTCCAACAAGAGTACTTTTCTTCTTTCTCTTTCTCTTCTTCACCGTGACCTGGGACTGAGTTTATATATGCTTGTCAGTAATTTCCCTAAAAGCAGTTTAAATGCTCTAAATAATACACTCAGAATCATTAAGAAAATAAATCGCTTTAGCAAGCTGACCTCCGCAGCAAAGATGCTGGAATGCACAGTGAATATGCAGCCAGAAAGAGGCAGAGAGAAGTCAGAACCTCAGGAATCAAAAATCCTTTGACATTTAAGTTACCTGCCTTGGCTGAAGGTTTAATTTTAAATTACAAGGAAGGAAATATTCCAGGTAAAAGAGTTCTTAGCCAGTTGTAACTAATAAATCTATTGCAGATATCCAGTGCAGAGGCTGAGTGTGTGCCATCACTAGTTGTGAATTACCTTCTCCTCTCATCTATTTATTTTGCAATAGTTCCAATACTGCCCCATGCTATCTTTTGAATGTCAGGCAGCTCATTCAATGTGGTCATTCAGATTTGTAAATGGCCCCAAATTCACCAAACTCCCACTCTGAAGACCCAGTGGAACTGAGTTTGTTTGCTTGTGTGTTATTGTAAACTGACAGGTACACTGACTACTCCTTTAATCCTCAAACTGTCACTTACAGAGAGGTGATCACACTCTATCGGTGAATAAACTGAGGTTAAGTATTAATGCTTTCCAACTGTGGGGCTGGAGAACACTATTGAGAGTCCCTTGGACAGCAGGAAGATCAAACCAGTCCATCCTAAAGGAAATCAACCCTGAATGTTTATGGGAAGGACTAGTGCTGAAGCTGAAGCTCCAACACTTTGGTCACTTGATGCGAAGAGGTGACTCATTGGAAATGACCCTGATGCTGGGAAAGACTGAAGGCAGAAGGAGAAGGGGATGACAGAGAATGAGATGGTTGGATAGCGTCACCAACTCAATGGACATGAGTTTGAGCAAACTCCAGTAGATAGTGAAGGACAGGGAAGCCTGGCATGCTGCAGACCACGGAGTCACAAAGAGTCAGACATGACTTAGCAACTGGACAACAACAACAAAGTACAAATCAGTAATCTGGCACCAGGGTCTCAATGGAGAATGCCTCCAGGTGAACGCTGTCATTCCCCGTGCTGTGCCTGCTTCTGTTCCTGGGCTCTGATGAAGCAGCTTTGGAAAGATGATCCAGGAGGCACCTAACATTAGCATGAAAAACTAAGCACTTCTGGCTTCTCTGAAGCCGTCTTGTAACTGAAGGTGAAACCAACAAAGTCCAGTTTTCTCTTTCTGGGAAAATGGGAAGTTGGGTAAGGTGGTGGTGGCTGAAATAAACATCTTGGGCTGCCTTTGTGTTGTTAGACCTTCACTCGTACTCTACCCTTTGCGACTCTGTGGACTATAGCACGCCAGGCTCCTCTGTCCAAGGGATTCTCCAGGCAAGAATACTGGGGTGGATTGCCATGCCCTCCTCCAGGGGATCTTCCCAACCCAGGGGTCAAACCCACATCTCCTGTGTCTCCTGCATTAGCAGGCAGATTCTTTACCATCTGAACCACCAGGGAAGTGGCTGCCTTAGTTCAGTTCAGTTCAGTCGCTCAGTCGTGTCTGACTCTTTGCAACCCCATGAATCACAGCATGCCAGGCCTCCCTGTCCATCACCAACTCCCGGAGTTTACTCAAACTCATGTCCATTGAGTCAGTGATGCCATCCAACGGTGATGCCATCCAACCATCTCATTCTCTGTCGTCCCCTTCTCCTCCTGCCCTCAATCATTCCCAGTATCAGGGTCTTTTCCAATGAGTCAGCTCTTCCCATCAGGTGGCCAAAGTATTGGAGCTTCAGCTTCAGTATCAGTCCTTCCAATGAACACCCAGGACTGATCTCCTTTAGGATGGACTGGTTGGATCTCCTTGCAGTTCAAGGGACTCTCAAGAGTCTTCTCTAACACCACAGTTCAAAAGCATCAATTCTTTGGCACTCAGCTTTCTTTATAGTCCAACTCTCACATCTATATATGACCACTGGAAAGACCATAGCCTTGACTAGACAGACCTTTGTTGGCAAAGTAATGTATCTGCTTTTTAATGTGCTGTCTAGGTTGGTCATAGCTTTCCTTCCAAGGAGTAATTGTCTTTTAATTTCATGGCTGCAGTCACCATCTGCAATGATTTTTGGAGTCCAAAATTAAAGTCAGCCACGGTTTCCATTGTTTCCCCATTTATTCACCATAAACTGATGGGACCAGATGCCATGATCTTAGTTTTCTGAATGTTGAGCTTTAAGCCAACTTTTTCACCTTTCTCTTTCACTTTCATCAAGAGGCTCTTTAGTTCTTCTTCACTTTCTGCCATAAGGGTGGTGTCATCTGGGTATCTGAGGTTATTGATATTTCTCCCTGCAATCTTGATTCCAGCTTGTGCTTCCTCCAGCCTTAACTTCCTATCAAATTAGCTAAAACATCCTGAATGTCTTATTGCTTCTTTTAACTCAAATTAAAAACCTTCAGCCTCCAACCAAAAAACTTTCTTGCCCTTTGGAGCGAACTAACCAGGAGGAGCACTGTTGATTTCTATGACAAGCAGGCAAACCAGGCTGGTCAGACCTTGTCGGTCACCCTCACGATAGGCACGGGCACTGAGTGGACCCCGAGGAAAGGGGTTTTGCACAAAGAGCCGCCAGCTGGCCTAGAGCTATTCATTTTGCTCATGCACGTGGCACTGTGTCTGGTGGGCACCCAGAAATTAGGCCTTGTCTACTCCTACAGGAATTAGAACAAACCAGAGCATTCCAATTAAATTGGGCTCCAGGTCAGTTTTGATTTTTTTCTGGTTTAAATGTCATAAGAACAAGGACTATAACACAGAGCAACCATTGGTTTACAAAAGCTAAGAGGTATGAAGGAGAAGGGAAATTTTCCAAACAGGTAAAGATAACAAAGGTAATTTTTTACACTGATGTCTTTCCTTTTAAATTTCACTTAAAAAATAGCTACAAAAATATTTTTCTCCAAAAACATTTCTTAGTGTGGATGCTTTGTTTTATTTTTCTTGAGGTTGGCAGTGGGTAGGACATAAGTAAACATACCAATTATAACCAGTGTCATAGTAACTCTCCATATTAATAAAGTATCTCCTTATTAATCTCCTTATAAATAAAGTATAAGCATACCAAATATAACCAGTGTCATAGTAACTCTCCTTATTAATAAAGTATTTTATGTTTCTGAATCAATATCACTTCCAGTGGTTAAAAGATGCCAAAAATCATTGGCTATATTTCAACTTCCCCCAAATTATGATTTCCCTCAGTTTAAGAGGGACCAGGAACTGTGACCGGCAGGAAGATGGGACAGCATGGGATGACAGCCCTCAGACCTTCCCAGGGAGCATGCTCTCTGAGTATCACCCTCCAAAGCCACAGCTTCTCTGCTCCCAGCCACTTCTGCTTACCTCCGCAGGGTAGAGTTGCTACTCTCCATCAAGTGACCAGGGGGCAGCTGTAGGCAGGAGCAGCTTTGGGGTTTGGGAAGAAGGGGAACAAGGCCACTCACAGCAGCAGCATGAAGGGCGTACGTGTCTGGGTGAAGCGCCCTTTCACATCGCGGGGTGTTGTTAACTCTCTTCACTCGTGTCCGACTTCGTGACCCCGTGGACTGTAGCCCACCAGACTCCTCTGTCCATTGGATTTTCCAGGCAAGAACACTGGAGTGGGTTGCCATTTCTTCCTCTAGGGGCTCTTCCTGACCCAGGGATTGAACCCAGGTCTCCTGAATTGCAGGCAAATTTTTACAACTGAGCCACCATTGAAGCCCCTCGCATTGGACAACCGGACACCAAGTCAATGCCAGAGGAGTGGGGGACCCCTATTCCCCTCACGCTCTGCAGCTTCCCATCCCTGGCCAAGGCTGGACCAGGGCAGAGCCTCAGCCTGAGATGTCAGCAGCAGGCAGCCCTGGTTAGAAAGCACCTTTGGCCTGGGGCAGTGGCCTGGTTTCAGTCTGGAGGCTCCCGCCTGGATACAATTAGCTTAGGACAGGCTCCGGGAATCAGTATGCAAATGTGCCGTAATGCAACCTTCCTTATTTTCTAAAGCCGACATTTCTTTTTCTTTTCTTCTTCTTCTTTTTTTTGAAGAAAAAAAAAACACCTCATGTATGGATAGAAATATCTGAGACCAGTGGCCTCTGCTGACCACTGGGTCAGCATGGAGGTTCCTGGTCACAAAGCGCCATCCATTAATCACCCTGACAGGAGCAATTACAAAGCGGACGTGCTGCAGAGGGAACGTTGCATTTCCCTGCTGCATGTGAACTGTTGAGGGAGTGGATAATTGGAAGCATTTTTGGAAAAACAAATACTATAATCCCCAGCTCCCTTTAATTATATGTATAAGCAGGTATGCATTTCCTCCATTCATTCAAGAAACATTTATAAGACATGATATGGTACGGGAGAAACAGTTGAACAATAAGCAATAGGAATAAAAGTGATTGGGAAGCATTTAGACATTAAAGAGAAAAACAGTTTAAAACAAATTCAAGATTTGTTCTCTGCTAAGGGAAATGGCAACCCACTCCCATATTCTTGCCTGGAGAATCCCATGGACAGAGGAGCCTGGAGGGCTTCAGTCTGTAGGGTCCCAAAGAGTTGGACATGACTGAAGCAACTTAGCACTTGGCACACACACTCCAAGTGACTTGCAACTAATTGGGAAGGTGCATTATTGACAAATGAAATGATAAATGGCCATTACACCCCAAGGCAATTCATGTTCAGTGCTGGTTTATACCAGCGATGGTGGAAGAGAGTGGAGGAATGGGTTACCATAGACTACTGAATAAGTTCAGGAGGGATTGGGACAGAAAGGCTTCGAGAGACGAGTAACTGGAAATTCCACATAGAGGAGTGAAATTTATTAAGACAACTGTTTAATTTTAGAGAAGAAATTTCTTAAGGGATTGTGAGAAATAGCGTGATTGGAACTATATCATTAACAGATTAAATCTCCAATAATGTATCAGATTATGCTCTGTCAATTTGTTAACAAGAGAGATCCTCTGAATAACTTGAATAAGGAGAAAAAAGCCTAGTTACTGGGGGATTTTCTAGGTGGCTCAGTAGTAAAGAATCCACCTGCCAGTTCAGGGGCTGCAGGAGACTAGGGTTTGATCCCTGGGTTGGAAGATTCCCTGGAGGAGGAAACGGCACTCCACTCCAAGTATTCCTGCCTGGAGATTCCCATGAACCTAACAGCCTGGCTGGCTACAATCCATGGGGTTGCAAAGAGTTGGACATGACTGAGCATGATTGGGAGATGCCAGGGTGTCCCATCAGGGGCTGACCTGAGCAACTGAGGCTCAGGGGGACAGAAGCCAGCTGTGTCTGGAAGCCTCAGTGTCTTAAGGGATGGGCTACCATTCATGGGACTCAGAGGCCATGACATCAGACCTCAATGTCTCTGTGTTTCAGATCTCCTCTTCTTGCCGGGAGCATCTTTCTGCACGCACTGAACCAGAAACCTGCTCTCTGCATCAACAGCTGCGGCCAAGGGGCAGTGCCAGTGGCCCTCCTGTGTATTAGGATCGTCCCTGGAGAAGGAAATGGTTGTGACTCGGGAGACCATGGAGAGGTATCTCTTGTAAGTGAGTGAGGACCAGGTACCAGGTGCTTTGCTACATGATGACGTCACCTGACTATGAAGTTAAGTCCATTCTCTATGAAACACACAGATGCACAGCAGGGAAGGAACAAGATAAAAATATGTCTTTAAGAAGAACATGCTAGGAGTGATGCACCCTTTGGATTTAAAGGTAGAACAGACTCGAGGTCAGAGGTGTATGTGACAATGGTCCCCAACAAAATCCAGAGCATCTGTCACAGCCATGTCCTGCTGGGCCCCCATACTCGACAGCTCTGAAGACAGGGATCGGGCGCGGGGAGCTAGAACTGGTGTTTGGGTAGCGCTCCCCAGAAACTCAGGAGTTTCTGAGGCAGGAAGCCAGACCAGCCACCCTGCCAACAAGCAATGCAAAAAAAGCAGCAGACAAAGAGATGGTGCAGGCTTTGAAAATGACACTGTCAGTTTAGGGATGTGCTTGGAAATGGAGGACCATGACTAAGAAGTTGAGGTGATTCCCACAGTTCAAGGTCAGGGAAAGGGGATACCATCATCACACGGAATAAAGAGAGCAGAAAGGACACTGATCCACAGAGATAATGATTTGGCATTGGTGTCGAGCAGGACTTCAGAGCAGAGAGCGTCAGTAGGCATTTGGACCCAGATGAGCAAAGCATGTTATCATCCTAGAGGCTGTAATTTATACATGGGTAATAACGTATGAACAGAATCTATTCAAAATGAAATTAAAGTATTAAGATAATAATGAAATCTAAACAGTATCTCAGCAATGCATCTGGATTCAGATGTAACTAACCATATGAGGTGCCTTCATGAATATTATCTTATTTAACCTTTGCAATTACCCTGTCATGGAACTGAGCCTCAAAGCTCTAAATTATGTAAATTGTCCAAAGTACAACACACGTGGGGGTGGAGAAGCAAGAATCTGAACCCAGAGTTTGAATTCCTGAGTTCTCTCTATAATATCTTTTTGCGTGTATGCTAAGTCGTTTCTGTCGTGTCTGACTCTTTGGGACCCTGTGGACTCTAGCTCACCAGCCTCGTCTGTCTGTGGGATTGTCTAGGCAGGATTACTGGAATAAGTTGCCATGCCTTCCTCCAGGGGATCTTCCTGACCCAGGGATCGAGCCCGAGTCTCTACATCTCCTGCATTGGCAGGCAGGTTCTTTACCACTAGTGCTATCTGGGAAGCCAATAACTTCATCACCCCTTTCCATTAAGAAACAAACAAAATATGTATATGGACAACCAGCAAATAGGAGGAACACAGTTACAGACACGGAGAGGTAGGCATCTACCTTGTTAGTGTCCCTATGGACAACTATGCTTCTTAAAACAAAAATCCAGGTGAACTAAAGAGATCAAAGACAACAGTCGCTGCAGATTCCCAGCCTCAGAGTCAGCGGAGGCAGTGTTTCTAATTCCTCCAAGTCACTGCTCCATGGCCTCGGTACAGTTGTGGTTCAAGATCTTTGATTGGCAGCTCAGCTAGCTAACACGCAGGTACTATTCCTCTCCGTAGTTCAATAATTCCACAGTGACCCCTGCTGGGAAGAAATCATGGCTCAGTCCCGCCCTCCTCCCATGAGAGCTCCTGCCAGGCCTTGGTGGGGGCAGGAAAGGGGAGGCGGTCTCCCCCCTCCTCCTGCAGCTGCTGCTCATCACGTGAGGGTGAGGTTCTTCAGGACGATGATTCACACCCACATTACGGTGCCCTCTGAGCTGGGCAGGTTCCCGCCAGGTCCCAAAGCAGCAGGACCACCACCCACCCCTCCCCTGCCCTGTGCCTGGCCACTGAAGGGGACACACCTGTGTCCTTGAGCAGCTCTCTCCCTGGACCCTGTGTGCAGACACCAGTCCCCTCCGTCACACCCCAGCCGTGACACTATCCTGGGGTCACCAGGATACTGTACTTAATAACAAAGTGAAATTGAAAAAAAAAAAAGTCCCTTGGCATAACTGAGAAGATGACTTCCTCGGAAAGTGCCAAAATGTTTTAGAAATACACAGCAGACAACAGAGGCACTGCATATTTCACCAGGCGGGATTGTAATTTATGTGATGTATTTTTAACTGTGAGAGGTGATGGGGGAAACCACTTAAATTTCACGTGAGTTGAAGATTTGTCAGTTACGCAGTTCCTGTGGTGGCAGATCTGGAAAATGTGAGAAGGACCCAGCGGTTACCCACAGAGCGTGCCTACAGCTGGAGCTCTTATTTGGGCTCTGACTCCCCCTATTGTCAGGAATTCACTTCTTTCTGGGAATAGTTTGCTTTCTGTGAAAGAAATCGGAGTTTACCTCGTCTGTCAAAAGTTCTTTGCTAAATCCCCTGTCTGCCACCTTTGCTTTATCCTTCAGGTCTCTGCGTCAGCCTCTGTGTGATGCTGAGATGGCCCTGGTCTTTGTGCCCAAATAGCATCTTCCCAACTCAGAAAGCGGGCTTCCCAGGTGGCTCAGGCGGTCAAGAATCTACCTGTAATGCGGGAGGCCTGGGTTCAATCCCTGGGTTGGGACGATCCCCTGGAGAAGGAAATGGCAACCCACTCCAGTATTATTGCCTGGGAAAGCCCATGGACAGAGGAGCCTGGCTGGCTACAGTCCATCGGGTCACAAAGAGTCGTACACGCCTGAGTGACTAAACACAGCTCAGAAAGATTGAGAAAGGTGCTCGTGTCCAACTTGGCCCCTGCCCCATCTTAGGGGGACAGGCTCTGTGGAGCAGTCGCCGGGTCTGGACTGCCCCCCACCCCCCACCCCCTCGCCCCCGCCAACACACACACAGAAGAGTTATGTTGGAATAAACAGCCTTTAGTTCGTCCCTGGAATTTGTGCTGTGAGTACTAAGGCTACAACAATCAGGAAAAACCAGCCTCTTAAGCCTCGGGGACTTCCCACTGGAACACACACAAGCGCAGAGCTCTCCTGTCTGACGCTGCCCTGGTCCCCCCCGCCCCCTCCCCAGCTCCACACCACCCTTCCAGACGTGCTCAACAGCCTTTTGGAAAGACACCGGGTTTCTGAGGGAAATTTTTCTTTCTAGATGAAGCGAGCCCTCTAGTGGCGATTTTGCAAGTTACCGCCTCTATTTCAAGATTTCAAGGGGGTGGTTTCAATTTCTTCTTTCTTCTAAAGAAGCACGCAGAGATAGTCCTCACTGTGAACTGATGGAATTCCATTCCTTTTTACTCCTTTTCCCCCCAAACAATTCTATTCTCCTCTCCCCAGTGTGCAGCACCCCTGAGGATCTTTTTGTCCGTTGTAATTCATGCAACTCATTCTCACCCATCAATCTGGGATCCTCCGTCCCGTGCCTTTCTCAGCTGGAGAATCGCTGGTGTTCTGACTGCACAAGCCACATGCTGAGAACAGTGACACCACATTGGCAGCTGACTCGCAAACCTTTCTTTGAATAGTTTGGCCATGAGCTACAGCTACAGTGCATTTGAGTTTCAAAGTGTTCCAATATTTACCCCCAAAGTCACACAGTCTGCCATGCTGGTCATATGTAACATTTCTGCTTTTATAGTGCTCCAAACAAACTGAAAAGGAGTGTTTTGACTGTCTAGGACAGGATGCTGGGGATGAGGCGAATTTGCCAGGAGCAAAGAAATCAGAAATCAGTGCTGACTCAGGTGAGCTGCAGGTCGCTCCAAACCATTTACATCAACAGATTAGATCCACGCAGCCTCTTAAACAGCTCTGGGGTCCTTTGGGGATCCTAATCAGTCAGAAAACGGCATGTATTTAGCGCCCATGCTTTATGCCATGTGAAACAAACATTAAATACAAAGGCAAAAAGAAAACTGGTGACCAAAGTGCTCGTGGTCAGATAAAGAAGAGAGAAAAATAAACAGGTGAAAATCAGTGGAGAAGCCGAGCCCATCAGAAATATGAAACAAAAGCACCGTCACTTCAGGTTCCTTGAGTTTCTATGCAGTTCTCCCAACAGTAAGTTCTGTTTCTCCCCAGATGGAATCCAGGGCTTGGTTCACGCATTTTTGAGAGGATGAGCCGTCCTGAACTCCTCTCCCCTCACCTCTCACACCTACGATGTATCTGAATCCATCCTTTGCTGCCCTTCGTGTGCCAGTAGCTTGACTGGGCTCTCAGAGTCTGCCTGAGCAGCTGAGACACTCTTCTGGGCTCAAATCCTCACAGTCATTCCACCCTGGCTTCCCATTCTCCATGGATCCCTGATTCTAAAATCCCCCTGCAGATCCAATGCTGCTGCAGGCCTCATCAGGGACCTCCTCATCCTTTGCACCAGTTTCCAGAGTGCGCTCGGGATTCTGACACCTCAAGACGTCGCTGCCAGGGCTTCCCTGATGGCTCAGCAGTGAAGAGCCCACCTGCCAGAGCAGGAGCCGCAAGAGACATGGGTTCGATCCCTGGGTCGGGAAGATCTCCTGGAGGAAGAAATGTCAACCCACTCCAGTCTTCTTGCCTGGAGAATCCCATGGACAGTGGAGCCTGGTGGGCTGCAGTGCGTGAGGTTGCAAAGAGTTGGACACAACTGAGCATCTCTGCATAAGAATCAGCATTTCTCACTACTGATCTCACTGCGAAGCAGTTTGGACCCATGACTAGCAAGCAGGAGAGTGCAGCTAAAGCAAGTCCTAGTGTGGAGATGACACAGGCCCCCACCCCCAGCCTGGCACCAGCACATCCCCACCGCTGCTCCAGGAACCCTATGACTCAGGCGGGTTCCGGGGTCCCACAGAGCCCACTCCCAGCATCTCAATCACAGCACATAACGCTCCCAAGGCCCACACTAGCCTCTTTCACCCTAACTCTGCCATCAGTTTTACATGCTCTCATATTTGCAAGAACAGCATCTCCATCCTGTCAACAACAGCAAAGCATTCACAAGAAATCTGTAAAAAGTCAGTCAATGCTTTTATGATTTTTCTTATTTGAACGAGCAACTTTATAATTCTTGACATTTGGGGAATTACAGCCACCTAAATTGAAACTAAATCCACAAACGTCACTTTGTGTCTAACATTTGTTTTTTAAAATTGAATTGGGTTGGAACTAATGTTCTAAGAATTCTCTGTTACATATGAAAAAATTAGAAGCACCACAGGGTAGCATAGAGCTGGGGATGGAAACCACCTGAGAAGACAATTAGCCTTGGAGGGAGGTCCCGTAATAACACAGGGTGCTCATCTGGGCCTAGTGTTCCCGGGCAGGGCAGGGAGTATATTTCAAGCAGACAGCAAGGCAACACTAAGATTATGTGTTGCACTCAAGAGAGGTCTTCCGTCCCTAATCTGAGCATTAAATTAAGTACATTCAAAATAAGCACTGGGTTTGAGAAGCTTGGCATAGCCTTCATATATCAGGATTCTTCTATGTAAAACCGAGGCCTGTATTCAGGCATGCTCATGTGTGTCCAACTCTTTGTGACCCCACGGACTGTAGCCTGCTGGGCTCCTCTGTCCATGGGATTTCCCAGGTAAGAATACTGGAGCAGGCTGCCATTTCCCCCTCCAGGGGATCTTCCCGGCCCAGGGATCAAACCCGCATCTCCTGCATTAGCAAGCAAATTCTTTTACCGCTGAGCCACCAAGGAAGCATAAAGTCAAGAACTGCATACATTATCTCGGAAGCTAGTCCTGGCATGACTGATGGCTGAGAAGTTGAGGGTGGTCTAGAGGGTGAGGCCTGTAAGGACCAGTTCTCTTACTGTCCCTAAAGGGCCATGACCTCCAGGGGGCCCTTCAGAGATCTGGAGTCCACGTCCTTGTAAAAGTAGTCATGGAGGCCCACAGCAGCACTCACAAGATGGACTGTTTCACATTCTCAGGGAGCTCCTTGGAACACTCGGCTTCATGCTCACCATTTATGGGGCTGGGGGCAAGTGACGCTATCTTCTCTGAGCCACTGCTTCCCTCTCTGTGAGGTGGGAAGATGAAATCATAGCTCTTAATAGGATTTTTGTAAGGATAAAATGAGATCCTCATCTACAGTGTCTTCTGCACAATCAGCCCTCAGAAGCTTCTGGCAGATGGAGACACCACTGCACACATGTTTGAAAGTCCAAAATCCAGAGCACTGGCAACAACAAGTGCTGGAGAGGATGAGAGCATCGGGGCCCTCTTTACTGTTGGGGGAGGCATGCAGAGCAGAGAGTAGAGAGGCTTCCCTGGCAGCTCAGTGGCAAAGAATCTGCCTGCAGTGCAGCAGCCGCGGGTTCAATCCCTGGGTTGGGAAGATCCCTAGGAGAAGGAAACGGCAACCCACTCCAGTATTTTTCCCATGGAAAGAGCCTGGTGGGGTGGGGGGCTACAATCCATGGGGTCACAAAAGAGTCAGATATAACTTAGTGACTAAACAACAACAATGCAAAGTAGAAGACACTGTGGATGATACTGTGGCTGTTTCTTCAAAGGTGAACATTCTCTTACCATACCATCCAGCAATGGCATTCCTTGGTATTTATCCAAAGGAGTTGAAAATTTATACTAACTAGTGAGGACCTGGGCTTCCCTGGTGGCTCAGGTTCAATCCCTGGGTCGGGAAGATCTCCTGGAGAAGGGCATGGTGACCCACTCCAGTATTCCTGCCTGGAGAATGCCATGGACAGAGGAGCCTGGCGGGCTACAATCTGTGCAGCTCCAAAGAGTCGGACATGACTCAGCAACAACAAATCAACAACAAATCAACTAAGCAACAACAAATCAAGGTGAGTAGACTTAAAAAAAAAAAAACCTGCGGTACAGTCACACGACAGAATATTATTCCGTGCTAAAAAGAAATTAGCTATCAAGAAAAGATGTAGAAGAAACTTAAATGGGTATTGCTAAGTGAAAGAAGCCAATCTGAAAAGGCTTGTTGTTCAGTCACTCAGTCATGTCTGACTCTGCGACCCCGGTCCTTCACCATCTCCCGGAGCTTGCTCAAATTCATGTCCACTGAGTTGGTGATGCCATCCATCTCATCTTCTGTCGTCCCCTTCTCCTCCTACCTTCAATCTTTGCCAGCATCAGGGTCTTTTCTAATGGGTTGACTCTTGGCATCAGGTGGCCAAAGGATTGGAGCTTTAGCTTCAGCATAAAAGTCTGCATACTGTATAATTGCAACTATGCAACAATATGACACTCTGGAAAAGGTAAAACTAAGGAGACAGGAAGAAGATGGGTGATTGCCAGGAGTTAAGGGGAGACGGGGATGAGCAGGCAGAACACAGGATATTCAGGGCAGTGATCCTACTCTGTATGGTACTATAATGGTGGGTTCACGTTGTTGTACGTGCATCCAGACTCACAGAATGCACAGCATGAAGTGTGAACTCGAATGTAATCATAGGTAATAATGACATGTCAGTGCAGGTTCATCAATTGTACCAAGTGTACCTTTTCAGTTGGGGGGGCCTGTGGGGATTGGGGTGTGAGCAGAGATTCTATGGGAAGTTTCTGCACCCGTTGTTCAGTATTGCTATGAATCTAAAACAGTTCTTAACAAATTAATCTACTAAAAAATATTTTTAGCTGTGGTGGTTATATAAAATTGCCTCTAGCTTTAGATTCTGGCATTCTATGTAGCCAGTATGTATTTGTAGGATGAAGTTCATGTTTATGGAGTATTTGTGTTATCCTGGCCTCTGGTGGTGAATTTGCAGAGATGTCAGAATTTTTGACTTCTGCAGTGAGCGTTTCCACAGCACGTTGCCCTGATGTTGGTTTTTCCTGAGCTGTTTTAATTTTTGCACCTTTCCCACCCCCTACAATTTCTTTGTGTGTTGCTGATGACTATTATTATCTTTAATTTCCGAAGAAGGAAATATGCACAATAGGTCCTCATCTGGGAGGTGTTATTTGGGCATAAATAACACCTCAGGTGAAACAGGTGGGGCACAATTTGCATCTTGGCATTAAATTAGAAGTAAACCCCAGGAATATTTTATTCCTGAAATAACAATGACCAAGCGGAAACACCAGAGTGATTAACTAACATTACTTGGCTTTCATAATTACTTGGTAACAAATTCAGAGTAGAAGCCACCTGCTTACGGGCTGGACTGTTCTGGACTGGCAGCCCACCCCCCCCACCCCAAGGCCCCTCAGCTGGAGCGTCCAGGCAGGTCAGTGGACTCAGCACCAGAGAGCCTAGGTCCCATCAGTGATGCCGCACTGCCATGGCGCCATAACCCTGACAAGTACCTGAACTTTCCTCAGCATCAGTTCATCAGTGTTTTGGTTTGGGTTTTTTTCTTTTTTTAATTTGTGGAGTGATGATAAGACTCTCTGATTTTTACACCTCGCCAGGTTGGGAAGAAAAAAGACAAACGTTGACACATGCAGATGAAAGAGACAGTGTACCTGGGGCAGTGCTTCTTCCTTCAAGCAGGCTGTTGTGCCTAAAGCTCATCAACAGATGATTCTTCGGCCCCAGAGTTAAGACCACAGCAATGTGGGGTCAGGGCTTGACTCGCCAATGGCCACAAAGAGCCATAGCCTCATCAGAGATGTGTTTAGACGTATATCCATCATGCTGGCCACAAATCACAGAGCACTGACATGAAAAACAGGGGCCCAACCAATAGGCACCGAATACTTCTCACAGCACATACATGCAGTGGACACTCGATGTCTTCTAGACTAGCAGTTAACACAAGGTTAGCTAAGCTCCTTTACTAACTCAGGACCCAGTCACAAAAATGGAATAGGTTACGTGTCGCTGACTACACTCGATGTCTTCTAGACTAGCAGTTAACACAAGGTTAGCTAAGTTCCTTTACTAACTCAGGACCCAGTCACAGAAATGGAATAGGTTACGTGTCGCTGACTACACTCGATGTCTTCTAGACTAGCAGTTAACACAAGGTTAGCTAAGCTCCTTTACTAACTCAGGACCCAGTCACAGAAATGGAATAGGTTACGTGTCACTGACTTAGCAGACCCCACTCTGATTAAGTTACATCACCTAATGGGACATTAATGTCCTGCACCTAAGGATACGAGGCACCGAGAAGACTCCATCATCTCTGTGACATTCTTTCCCCAAAGCCCTGGCTCCAATTCATCAAGGTATCAGAAAAAAACAAAATGATAGACACCTGAAAAGGTAACTGGTAGGTACACGTCAAACCTGTCAAGGTCGTGACCGACAAGGAAAGACTGGGGAAAGATCACAGATGGGAGGAGGCCCAGGAGAACCTGCAACTAGATGCAGTGTGGGCTCCTGCCCCGGGTCCCAGGACACAGACAGACACTGGGGAAAGACTGGTGAATCCGAAAGAGCGTGCAGTCTTGGAGGTCTTGTTGCTGCTATCGCTCAGTCATGTCTGACTCTTTGCACCCCCTTGGACAGCAGCACACCAGGTGTACCTGTCCCTCACCATCTCCCAGAGTTTGCTCAAGCTCATATCCATCAAGTCGGTGATGCCATCCAACCACCTCGCCCTTTGTTGTCCCCTTCTCCTCCTGCCTTCGATCTTTTCCAGCAACAGTCTTTTCCAGTGAATTGGGTCTTCGCCTCAGGTGGCCAAAGTATTGGAGTTTCAGCTTCAGCATCAGTCCTTCCAATGAATATTCAGGGTTGGTTTCCTTTAGGAATGATTTGTTTGATCTCCTTGCTGTCCAAGGGACTCTCAAGAGTCTTCTCCAACATCACAGTTCAAAAGCATCAATTCTTTAGTACTCAGCCTTCTTTATGGTCCAACTCTCACATCCGTATGTGACTGCTGGAAAAACCATGGCTTTGACTAGATGGACCTTTGTTAGCAAAGCAGTATCTCTGCTTTTTTATAGCACAGCTAATTTCTGTGCTATAAGCACAGAGTGCCCTGTGCTTTCTCTGTCTACAGTTAAAACTGCTCTGTAAGTTCCAATTTATTTACAAATAAAAAGTTCTGAAAATATCCCAGTGCTCGGTATCCCAGGCATCATGCATGACAATTACGAGGAGGTTCTGTAGCCTGGATTGCCTGTGGTGGGAGAAGGGAATGATAGCTACCCTGCTTAGCTCGATGCAAAGGGTCAAAATGAACATGGCTGTTATCTCAGTTAATACAAAGAGTATATTCATAACTAGTTTATGCCAGACTGTGAACAAATAACTGAGGGTTTATTTGATAAGCTCCTGCCAGCAGCCCTCTTATTTACTAACACACCGCCCCTCTTCCCACATCCCACCTGCCTGGAAAAGAAAAAATCCTCCATGAGATCATCAGCTGTTCCGACTCTCGTGTTGACTCTTCTCTCCTTACATCGTTCTCATGAAGGATGGCATGAGGGCCTCGGAATAATGACGACTGCTGTCATAATTAAGCTCTGGCATGGATTTTAAAGACTCAAGGAGGACCCAGCAGGTCATCCAAGCCCATCTCCCTGCCAGTGCACAAGGGCTGTGCAGGATTTGGCAGGTCCGTCCCCAGGCTGTAAAAATTCTAGTCAAAAAATTACTACCATGTACAAATGATGATAAAAAGTTTACCTTATTCCTGGATGATTCTAGAGGGAAGGGGCTGGAGGCAGGGGGAGTAAGACATGAATAGCTTCCTGGAAACAACTGCTGTTCTATTTGGAGTATATTTTCCAAGGTGAAAATGTGGTTATTTTCCATTCAATGTGATAGCTAGGGCTTATTGTTATGCAAGAGTTGCCTCTGCATCAGATAAATTAAAATTTAACACTGACCCCCAGCTGTCCCTCAAACAATATTATAAATGCGTCTGTCCTAGTTCCAACTTCTTCTGGCTTATATCAAGAGCTGAACTTGAACACAGTTGTATATGAGGCTGCCATTGGCTCAGACATCTTAGCAACAATGTCAACATTGCCTAGGAATGAATGCTACAACAAAACCCGATAAGGGCCACCACTTGCTCAAGTAACTGTGTGTTATCAAGTTGAGTGGATCCTTTTCCAATGAAAATTGTGAAATGTACTCATGGGTATATAAATCCAGCAGAAAAGGGCAGCAACAACTATGATGTCAGTGAAAACAGTAAGTATTTTCAGGGTATAGAACTTGGAGGAAGATTGAGGAGAACTGTTAAACAGAAGAGTTAATTCAGAAATAGATCCTTGGAAGATGTTTTGATTGTGTAAAAAGTGGAAACCTGGTGGCATAAACGACGAAGGCAGGTGAAGTCTGGTGAAAAATGTGACCGCTATGTCTATCAAAATCACTCTTCCATGCTGGGCATAGAGAAACAGGGGCACAGAAACACTAAATATGTCCACATTTCCCATTCTTCTTGAGTTTTCTCTACTTGGCACATACATTCACCTTTATACATACAATACAATACCTTTATACATACAATACAATACAATACAATAGCCTATGGGGAAAAAACCCATAGCAAAAACCATGCCTGGCGTTTCCTCACAAGTACCGTGTGAGTTGGGCACATCATGTCTGTTTTAAGTCACGGTGCAAACTTACATAAGAGGCCTATCCCAAGGGACTTCCCTGGTGGTCCAGTGGATAAGAATCTGCCTGCCAACTCAGGGGACAGAGGTTCCACCCCTGCTCTGGGAAGGTTCCACACGCTGCGGGGCAGCTAAGCTCCTGTGCCGCAACTACTGAGCCCACACTCTTCAGCTGCTGCAGCCTGCACGCCTAGAGCCTGTGCTCTGCAAGAAGAGAAGCCACTGCAAGTAGAGCGCAGCCCCCACTCGCCACAACTAGAGAAAGCCCAAGTGCAGCAGTGAAGACCCAGCACAGGTAAAATTAAAATAATTATTTTTTTAAGTCTTAAAGAAAAAAAAGAAATAAGCATCTCCAAAGAACCGTAGTTCTGTGTTTGAAATTCTTCACCACTCTTTTTTTCGAGCTTCCCCAGTGGCTCAGATGGTAAAGAATCCACCTGCAATGCAGGAGACCTGGGTTCGATGCCTGGGTCAGGAAGATTCCTTGGAGAAGGAAATGGCAACCCACTCAAGTATTCTTGCCTTGGAAATCCCATGGACAGAGAAGCCTGGTGAGCTACAGTCCATGGGGTCACAAAGAGTCAGACACAGTTGAGCGACTAACACTTTCACTTTTTAAAGAATATTTATTTATTTGGCTGCGCTGAGTCTTAGTTGCAGCATGGTTGGGATCTAGTTCCTCCACCAGGGATGCTGTCTGTATGGGGAGCATGGAGCCTTAGCCACTGGACCACCAGGGAAGTGCCTTTATCTCTCTTCTTTTAACATGACTGTATGGAAGATATATGCAGATGAGCTCCTGTTTAGAAAAGGTTAGTCAGTTGGCTGAAACTGAGAATGCACTCTTCCCGAGCTCCAGCGTTGTAAACAATGGCTTCCATCCCGGGGTGGCTCACGAAAGCCTCCTCCCCAGAGCTGGGACCCTGCACTTCTCTACCTCTTTACACAGAATGCTCTAAACCTCGGGGCTTCAAGACCAGTCATTCACACACCACCAGGGCTTAATGCCAGTGATCCAACGCTTTCGAATTTCGAATCCTGGGTCTGTAGGATAAAAAAGGTCATTTATATGAATGGATGTCAAGAGTTTGTTGTTTATGATGTCTGAGGATCATGGCATTAAAAATAATCAGTAAAGTTTCAGACATATGAAATTAGCAACAGTAATAAGACACCTATACTACTAGAACAATGAATGAGGGACAGATTAAAAATCAAATACTCTGCAGAAGACATAAACCCTTAGGTGTGTGTGCTCAGTCGTGTCTGACACTTGGCAACCCCATGGACTGTAGCCCACCAGGCTCCACTCTCGGTGAGATTTCCCAAGCAAGAACACTGGAGGGGGTTGCCACGCCCTCCTCTAGCCATGGGAGCAGCAGCGAGCTTCTCTCCCACAAATACTAGTGAAAATGTGTAACCTGGATTGGACTTGAACCCACAATCTTTAACTGAGAGCACATACCCAATATCTCAAGACTTAATGAAGCTCAGGGTCTTGATGTCTCATCACAGAAAGAACTCAGTGAGAGACAAAGTCAAAGGTAAGAAGCAGATTTATTTAGAGAGAAACACACTCCACAGACAGTGTGAGCCAGCTCGGAAGCTGAGAGCAGCCCCAGGGTGTGGGGTTCTCAGTTTTCATAGGGGTAGTTATCTCATAGGCTTGTAAGTGGGACAAGTATTCTAACTGTTCTTGGGAAAGGATGGGGATTTCTGGGAACTGGGCCACCGCCCATTTTATGAACTGGCTTTGGAACTTTCCTGGTGGCTCAGATGGTAAAGAATCGGCCTGCAACGTTGGAGACCTGGGTTTGATCCCTGGGTAGGGAAGATCCCTTGGGGAAGGGAATGGCAATCTACTCCAGTATTCTTGCCTGGAGAATCCCCATGGACAGAGGAGCCTGGTGGGGTACAGGTCATGGGGCTGCAAGGAGTAGGACACAACTGAGTGACTAACACTAACACTAACTGACCCACCTGGAAGTGTCATGGCATCTGTGGGTGTGTCGTTTAGCTTGCGGATGTGTTACAATGAGCTAAACTGAGGCTCAGGGTCTAGTGGAAGTCGACTTGTCTGCCATATTGGACATATTTGGTTCTAATCAATTTGTGTCATGTCCTTGGGCTGTGTCACCCTTTAAAAGGTTATGCCCTGTCCGTTTCACTAGCAGTTTTACCAGTTTTTTCCACTAGGGGTAGCTTTCTATCACGAGTGACCTGAGAGGTTATCACCCTTTGATCATTCACAGGGCAGGGACTGGATTTCTCCTTTCTGATTAACAGCTGCACAGAGTGGTGTCTCCTAACCAAGTCACATTCCAGAATATCTTTATTTCTCTAACCCTAAAACCACAGGTCACTGCTACCCAGTGTACGTTATCAGCCAAATCTTTTGGAAGTTGCTTCTCTTTCTTCACCATTCTGTGAATACACTGTATGATAATGAAGGTGAGGCTTTACCCTGCTCCTCTAATGCTCAGCACTCCACCACATACTTCCAAATCTTGTCTGAGGCTTCTCAGGCTGGGGGAAAATGGTTTCTTTTCAACAAACAAGCTTCCAAGATCCCATGATGCACAAAACACTTCTATTTGAAAACAAAAGAGGAGAGGAAAGCCAAATAAAGTGGGCTCAGACTGGAAATCCTTGAAGCTGGGGGATTCTTTGAAATCATTCACAGATGCTGGATGTACCCTTGACAGGTCACTTCATCCCATTTAGCACTTTTTATCTTTGAGTTCCAAACCTCTTAAGCAAATGGAGAAAGTAGGAAAGTTAACATTTCTGATGATACAGTTTATCAGACTGACAACCAAACTGAAGATCCCCTGTGGTGCAAGTAAGACATGGTTCCAAAAAGAAATAATGCAAAAGAAAGGAAAAAGGGGATCATAGAGATCACACCTTCACATTTAATTTCAGAGAAGAAGCCCTGAAGTTGATGTCTGTTTAGATCAGTTGTGCCCCAGTTGGAACACGGGTACCCAGACCTGCAGTGCAGTAGCATGAGCTTTGCTTTAAATAGCTGCCAGTAGCCATGTGGCGGCTGGCAGCAGGCTAGGGTTGCGAGGAGACCGATCTAGTTCAAAGTCAAGTCACATAACAAGGGGGCAAGTAAGGCTGATGTGCAGGAGAGCCATTTTTCATTATCATTCTGTTTTCCTTTATGTATATATATGTATATGTATATAAAAGGGCACTAATTCAATTTGTATATATGTGTGTGTGTGTGTGTATTTTTTTTTTTTTTTTTTTTCTCCTTTGGTTAGCCAACCAGATATGGAAATCTACCCCAGGAACTTCTGAGATAACTTCTCTTCTTTGGCAGTCCTATTTTCTCTGTTGCTGTTGTTTAGTCACTAAGCTGTGTCCGAATCTTTTGCAACCCCATAGATAGTAGCCCACCAGGCTCTTCTGTCCATGGAATTCTCCAGGTAAGAGTACTGGAGTGGGTTGCCACTTTCTACCCCAGGGGACCTTCCTGATCCAGGGATCAAACCTGTATCTCTTGTGTCTCCTGCATTGGCAGGCTGATTCTTAACCAGCTGAGCCACTGGGGAAGCCCCGCCATGAGCAATGGCCTCTAAAGATAAGGCAAGAAAGACACTTCTGCAAGGCAGCCTCTGCTTTCTCATCCTGGGCTTTCTAGTTTGCACTCAGGGCGGCATAAGCCACTCCAGTGGCTTCAGACTCCTACAGCCTCACACAGATTTTAGGTCACCACGTCATCGAGCGTGCCCTGGGACCCTTGACCTCTGAACCAGCCCATTTAAAACCTGCAGCAGAGGGGCTGGTCAGGGGAGGATTTCAAAGTAGCTCACTTCGTGCTTCTTCATTCATGCAACAGATCCAACATGCAACCCTAATCACTCACAGAAATCTTTCTGTTTTCATTCAGATATGTCCAAAATATTTTCCTTCCATTATTAGGGAGAAGCCAAGAGGTGTCATAGAAAGAGCACGCAGTTCAAACACCTAGAGAACCATCTCCAATCCTTCCTCACAGAGTGGCCTTGGGTGACTTCCACACCTTCTCAATTTCAGTCCCTCAGCTCCGCAAGGGAGTGACACCACCAAACGGCGTAGGAATGGGTAGTGGCACCCAGGAAGTGCTCAAGAATCGGAGTCAGCCTGTTGTTAATCTTGTCTGGACTTTCATCTGGTGGAAGTCTAGAAAGTATTCTTTATTAATATGATTTGCAACTGTCCACAATTATTTAACTCAATAACCTAGGGTATGTGCTCAGTCGCCCAGCTGTATCCAACTCTCTGCAACTCCATGGGCTGTAGCCCACCAGGCTCCTCTGTCCACGGGATTTCCCCTGCAAGAATACTGGAGTGAGTTGTCATTTCCTCCTCCAGGGGATCTTCCTGACCCACGGATCAAACCTACCTCTTGCATCTCCTACATTGGCAGGCAGATTCTTTACCGCTGAGCCACCTGGGAAGCCCATAACCTAGGGTGGACATTCCTTGTTATTTCTCCATTTTAAAATATAGCTACATGAAGAACAGCAAAGTGACTCAGAAACAGCAGGATCTCCATAATCAGAGACTCTAACACAGACCAGGTGGGCCCATGTCTGAGATGCGTGGGCTTGGCTGCTATTGAGAGTGTAGATAATCTCTGAAATATCTAATGACATGAAATTGTTCAAGCAGTCATATTAAGTAAAAATCTGAGTTTACAAAGCACTTTTCTGTATGACCCTCTAAGTTATCTAATGTCCCCAGGTGGCCTAGTGGTAAAGAACCCACTTGCAAATGGAGGAGGCAGAAGAGAGGTGGGTGGGTTTGATCCCTGGGTGGGGAATATGCCCTGGAGGAGGGCATGGCAACTCAATCCAGTATTCTTGCCTGGAGAATCCCTTGGACAGAGGAGCCTGGTAGGCTACAGTCCATGGGGTCACAAAGAGTTGGACATGACTGAGTGACTGAGAACTTTAAGTTACCTACTAGAACTATTTATGTACTGCTTGACTCTAGTGGTGGAATTATGGATGAAATTTCTTTCTTTCTACTCATTTATACTTTCTGAATGGTTTAATGAATATGTATAACTTTTGCAAAGAAAAACAATTTGGAGAAGTAAACAAATTTTAATGTCTTTTTTTTTTCTGTCTTATTGTGTCTGTGAATAGGAAATAACAGACCTTAGAAATCATATTTTTCTGGAGGTTGGGTAGGTGGTAAAATGGTAGGCTTTAGGGTTCACCATTTTATGACTAAGACAACAACATTATGAAGTAACTGCATTAATTAGAAATGTCATGCTATCATGTGGACAGGTAAAAGTATTAGAACTCATAAACTGTACTGATAATGCTATCGATCAATCAATCAAAAACTAACTATCTATAAGCATATGATGTGGCCCCTACCCCCAGCAGCCTTGAGATGGTCTGCCAATTGTGCTAGAGGTCAGGTCAAGTGGAGAGAAAGTAGTAAAAAAAAGAAAAAAATCCACAAAAACAAACTTATAGACATAACACAAACACACACACCCAAGTTGATAATCAATAATTACCAAGCATTGACACCTCTTCCATCATATAAATATAATCTTATAAGTGGATTTAATCTTCAAATTCAGTAAATACATTTCATAGATTAGTCATAAAAGCAGTCAGTGTCCACTAAGAGTACACTTAACAGTATTAGCTAACAGCATACCTTCAACCCCAAATTAAACATCTTCATTCAGCATCTTTGTAGGGTCTTTCCAGCAGTTTCCTATGTTCCCTGTCGCAGAACTGAACTAAACTGCTTGGGCAAGGAGGAGAAGGAGAGAACACAGTCTCCACCAGAGTCCAAGGTCACACCTCACTTTCCTCTTACCTCACTCTTTCTACAAGTGTCACCAAAAAGCTATCTTATTTACTGAACTGAAATTTCAAGACACAAAGTCAATCCTCTTAAAAAAGATTTTTAAAACTTTGAAAGATTTGGAAATAAATTAATACACTAAATAGAGAAATAAAACAAAGCATACTATCCCAAATCAGATGTAAGACTGTTACAAGAATATATCTCAGTTATTTTTAAGTGTATTTTACTTGCTGACATAGTAAATACAACTCACCTTTCCTCCATGGATTGTTGCTGAAATAGATCAGGCAATATGCTTGAATTAATGTGATCAATGCATTACAACTATTACTTCCAAAGTGTGGATCTGTGTAAAAGTGTCACGTACATCAGATATTCAGCCAGTTACCTTAAGATAAATAAATATATAGTAGTCACACAAATATTAGAAAGTAAGACTAACCATCTGAAAACTACGAATATTCAAACCTTTACTAAAAAAAAATAAACAACAAAACAGCTTGCACATGAAATTCGAATGACGTATAATACACTAGAAAAAGGCTCCATTCCAAAGTTCTACCAAAAGGAATTGTTTTTACAGATGCCATGAGTTAATCAAATACATCTAGCATCATCTGGAAAATTTAATAGCATGCCACAACTTAATATCACAGTCAACACGCATAACAGAACCCATAATTATTTTTGTAATAATCAGGCCAAAAGCAAAGAAATAAATGGAGCAATATAAAAAATGAAACAGAAGAACACAAAGGAAAGTACCAGGAAAACGTTTATGGCAAAATTGAAACCGCCTGAGAAATCAGTTAAGGCCCTGAAGTCTTTTCTTTCTTTTTCTTTTTTAACAGGAAAGTCCGGTCGGTAGGCAACCCCTAAAACGCCCCGTGATCTGCACACACCTCAGACCTTCATCTTTTTCCCCAGAGCACCCTCCCAGTAAACCAGGTTTACAGGAAAAGCCAAAGTGTGCACAGAAGAGACAATCTCAGGACTGGGGATGAGGCACCTGGGACCAGCGCCTCTGCCCCACCAGGCTCGGCTTCTAAGGGGCCACCTTTCGTCCGCCTCCGGCTCAAGCCCTTGGTGTCCGCAGCCGCTGCAGAGAGAAACGCTGTGTCTGGAACACGTCAGTCTGCACACCACGCAGGGCGGCCTTCACTAGGCGAGTCCTCTGTCAGGGGGCTTCCAGAATGCAGATTGGACCTAGGCTTCTCAGATGGATGTGATTTGCATCAAAACTAGTGCCAAACAAACATCTTTGATATGCAAAATGTCTACCCTAGTGAATATAATCATTCCTACATGCCCCCCGCCCCCGCCCCCGCCCCACGAAGTTTTCCTCCAAGAGGTTAAAGCAAATAGCAGATCTGTAAACGCTAATGTACTTGCTGTAAAGCTGAAGACAGGGAGGGTCAACAGTGAAGGGCATCAAATGATGAGAAGAGCTACAACCCATAAGATCTTGGGGAAAGTTAATATTTCATAGTCTTTAATAAAGCAAGACTATTATCACCCTCATCTGGAAGCATTTTGGACATTTATAGTGAGTGCATATTAAAAACACATGTCATCAGTAAATCTTCACATGCTGGACAGATTAGCAATATAATTTTTAGCTGGAAATTTTAAAATATCAAATAGAATTATGTACAAAGCACAGGCGCTTGGTTTTTACATACTTTCAACCATATTCCATATACAATTAAGTCACTTTCAGTTCACAAAAATCCAATCTGCATTATCTGTGATTTGGTATAGAGATTTGCTTCTTTTAAATATAGCTTAAGATTTATATAAGCATGCACAATTAAGTGAATAACTTAACATAACCAAACTTAATTTTGCTTAAGAAAGCAGAATTAAATACAGGTTGGTTTTGCAGGGGCCCATTCTAACAGATGAGTTTGTGTGGCTCCTGCTAAGGGAGCAACTTTGATCTATTTTTAAGTGGTGAATAATCTGCTCACAGGAGCTGGTACCTGTGTATGTGGATATTTACGTACAGAGAGAAGTAGAGTTAATTCTCTGACAACATTTGTTTGTTGTTCATAATTACCCTCCCAAGAATTTTGCTTAAGAGCAGCAGAAGTGAATGTGAAGGAGGCTTAAATCAAATCATGATTTGCCCCTGGTGATGGTATTTTGCACTTTCAGGCCTTTGTTACCTGCAAACTCCAACAAGTATAGTTAAAGAGATGAGGCCCATGTTACCTGCAAACTAGGTTCCTGAGGGCACTCAGACAGGACAGAAGCACGTGGAGAGATTCTAGGACCCTCTTATGAGAGAAAATCACAATGGCTAATTCAAATAGCAAGTAACTCACTCACTCTATGCCAGGATCATGGAGACAAAATGAAAAAAAGAAAAAAAGCTCTGTTTTAAAATCATTCAAGGAGACACTGAAGGCAGCAGTCTGACTAGTGATGTATCTGAATGTGCCGTCCAACAAGCAGAAACAGTAATCCAGCCAGCAGGGAGAAAAAAATCCCCGCCGGGGCCAGGAAAAAGGACCAGCCGTACAGCACAGAGGGGTTGAAGTCCAAGCAGTATCTCATTTTCACGTGTCTGTAGCTTTCCATGTCAGCCACCGCCTGGACCCAGATGACATACAGCATCATCACCAGGGAAAACAGGACGCCTGAGGGGACAGAACAAGACACCTTTAGCCTTTTGAAGATGTCTGCCCGAGAGTGCTAGCAGACCAGTCACACACCTGATGATAACGCTGTCCGAATCCAATTCTAGCTAAATCGCCTACTTTGTGTCAGACCTGCAATTGCATGCTTCCTAGGTACATCACTTATCTTCAACGTTCAGGGCATTGAGGGCGAGAGCTGCAGAGGAGGAGGACAGTGGCTGGCCTGTACTGACTGAGCACCTGCTGTGTGCCAGGGACTCTATCAGGCACTTGTGAACCTAAGAGTCAAAGATCCCTTGTGCTATTGTGAAAGTCGTGTTCGACTCTGTGGGACCCCGTGGACTGGAGCCCGCCAGGCAAGAATCCCTCTGTCCATGGATTCTCCAGGCAAGAAAACTGGAGTGGGTTGTCATTCCCTTCTCCAGGGAATCTTCAGGGATTGAACCCAGGTCTCCTGAAATGCTGGCAGATTCTTTACCGTCTGAGCCACCAGGGAAGCCCTGCCTAGCAGAATTTACTTTCCAACATTTATCCGTCTTTATTGTATGTCTTGTTTGTGATGAGCATTGTTATATGTTGTTTCTTTCAACATGTACAACATACTCATGAAACAGGTGCTCTGAACCCCCAGTTTCAAGTTTATGCAAACTCAGCTGGTAACTTTCCTAGCTGATTTTTAGTTCAAAGTCTTTCGACTATTGGTATAACAATATAACAGTTATAACTACAGCTAACTGGTGCTGTAGTTAAATGTGACAGTGAAAACAGAAGCCAAGTAAGTACCAGAAAAAAACAGAAATGGGAGCACTGAACTAATATAAAAGAACATACGTGACTCTAACAAACTTTCTGTGGATTCACGATCAAGAGCCTTATTAAATAAAAGAGGAAGAAAGAAAGAGAAGAGGGAGGGAGGGAAACTACTAAACAGAAGGCAACATAATTTACCAACCATTTCAATATAAAACTGCAATCCACCTACTCAAAAATACTGTTGGGATTACAAGGGCAGAGAAGTATCATAGTGTTGGACCCTTGACTTTATCAAATAATATGGCAGTTGAGCTTTATGAATGCGGAAATCTGAGACTACTGCTAAGCACATGCTTTTCCACCTGGCTGTGACCGTGACAGCAGAAGGAGGTGGTACCACTGCACTTAGCTGCAGTCTGGAGAGTCTGCTAAGTTGCTTTACCATTGAATGAGTGACAGGTCCCCATATATGAATTTGTCCCAAAGCAAAATATACTTCCAGTACTCATGTATGGATATTGAGAGCTGGGCCATAAAGAAGGCTGTGTGCTAAGAATTGATGCTTTCAAATCATGGTGCTGGAAAAGACCCTCGAGAGTCCCTTGGACTGCAACGAGATCAAACCAGTTAATCCTAAAGGAAATCAATCCTGAATATTCACTGGAAGGGCTGATGCTGAAGCTGAAGCTCCAATCCTTTGCCCACATGATGTGAAGAGCCGGCTCATTGTAAAAGACCCTCATGCTGGGAAAGATTAAGGGCAAGAGGAGAAGCGGGTGGCAGAGGATGAGATGGTTGGATGGCATCACTGACTCAAAGGACATGAGTTTGAGCAAGCTCTGGGAGACAGTGAAGGACAGGGAATCATGACATGCTGCAGCTCATGGGATCGCAAAGAGTCAGACACAACTTAGCGACTGAACAACAACAAAAATATACCTGAGGTCACTTGTTATTTGTCCAGAAGTTTAATCCAAACTTGTTAAGGATCTACTGTACTCTTTGAATGAATGAACTGAACCACTGGGTATAAAAGCTCCACATTCTAATTGCTAGTCTGTCTGGAAGGTAGGCACCACCCTGGATTAGGAGCAGAGGCCGAAAAACATGGAGAGAAGAGAGCATTTAACGTGGGTTACAAGCTGAGCCATCCATCGCTCTTGTGGAGTTAACCATGTTCCTAAAGCATTTAGGTGTCCTCGCCCTCCTGGGTCATCAATTTCATAAAGAATCTTGAGAAGAAGGGACCACATGTTATGTCAAAGTATGTCATCATCAGAGCCGAAACTTTACCCTGATTATGATACAAGCTACAGAGTTGTGAAGAGTCAACACAATGGCTTCACTAACAAGAACCATCCTTCACTCTGCCTTCTGAATGTGGATGTACACATCGCAGCGCAGAGCAGAGCCGTCTAATCACTGCACGACAACTGGATCACAAAGAAACAGTGAAGCCAGATCCGGCCAGCAAGCTTCTCGCAGAATTATGCCTCAGACTGTGACAACAATATGGTGAGGCCATGTGCCGTTTAGCAACTCTGAGCATCTCAATGCATTTTTTTCAGCAAATACACTGACAGTGTGCTCTGCTAATGTAAAGGTTTGACTTGGTCATCTGCATACCCTTTGCAAACACATTGCAAACATTTTTTATTATTTGTTAATATATATACATATTTTTAATCTTTCTTGCATCATGTGAATCTCTTTTGCTTTCAGGTATTTTTATTTTTAAAAATTTCCTTGGTGAAAAACTAATAGCTTTATACATCTTTTCTTCAAGAATTGTAAAAGTCTTACTGAATTTAGACTATATTTTTTAAAGCATTGTAGGGGCCTCCCAGGTGGCTCAGTGGTAAAGAACCCACCTGCCAGTGCAGGGGACATGGGTTCAATCCTGGTCCAGGCAGTTTCCACACGCTGCGGAGGAACACAGCCTGTGCGCCACAGCTATTGAGCCTGCGCTTTGGAACCTGGGAGCTGCAACTACTGAAGCCCGTGTGCCCTAGAGCCCGTGCTCTGCAACCAGAGAGGACACTAGCAATGAGGAGCTCTCGCACGTTACTA
This sequence comes from Muntiacus reevesi, assembly GCF_963930625.1. NCBI lineage: Eukaryota > Metazoa > Chordata > Mammalia > Artiodactyla > Cervidae > Muntiacus > Muntiacus reevesi. Next base: position 94,134,551 of record NC_089251.1, read on the forward strand.
GAGAGTAGCTCCCACTTGCCGCAACTAGAGAAAAAGTCCAGGCAGCAGTGAAGACCCAGCACAGCCAAGAATAATAAATAAACAAATAAATAAAATTATTAAAATGTATTGTAGAACATCATGCAGATGATCCGCAATAAGGAAGAATTAAGTTACATTTAATTATTGCTGTTCTTTGAAGAGCAATTACATCCTGAAAGCAACGAATAATAGTGGTTTCTACCAATACAGTCTTGTTCACTGGTTGGAGACATAGTCCATTTACTTCATAACAGATCAGCTTATGATTATACCCCTGGGGTAAAAGAGTGCTTTCCTACTCTTCATAACCCATTACATCGCCAGTGTCGTGTGTGTGTGTGTGTGTGTGTGTGTGTGTGTGTGTGTGCGCAGACAGACAGACAAACAGAAGGAAAATGAACTAACAAACATGGGGAAACTCAATCAATATTTACACCAAAGGCCAACAGATTAGCTAATATGGCAGCAAAAATTTATGATGTGGGCTGCATGAAGTAAGTAGCCAAAAGAAGAGTCAGGAGACTATGCTTACAGTGGGACTGATCATACACATACATATATTGAGGCAAACTGGAGTCAAGTTCTTCACTCCTGAAAAGGGAGTCACAAATTTGAAAAGGGGGAAAGCTAGAATGAACTCTATGGTGCTTTTTTAGAATTGAATGTGTTGGTGTGAATTTATGGTTTTAGATAGATGGATAAATGAATGAATACAAAGGCAAATGTGTGCACACACCTTTGTGCATGTATGTACCTATATACACTTCCTGGCTGTTCCCTGTGAAAGTCTGGGAGTAACCCCACCCCAGTTCCATGGAACACACCAGGCATCCAGATCTTGGCTTCTAAACATGGGATTCAGGGCATCTCTGAGAAACAGTTGAGTCCAGGCTGGGACAGAAAGTATAAGATGAATCTGGAACATCATGTTATACCAAAAAAGTACAAGTGTGCTCAGAGAATAGTGTGGACATTCAGAAAACACATCTTGGGGCTTCTCCTAGCCAGTCCTAAGAACATTTGACTATTAAACAAATAATGACAGAAGCCCTTTACATCTCATCAAACAAAAGAGGGATCCAAGAGCCCACAGAGATATAAATAAGCAAGTGGATAAATAAGTAGGGAGAAGGGAATGCCTTTCATTCAGAATGCTGACTTACAAATACAGAAGGAAGAGCTGAATCAGAAATCACTGCTAGGCGATCATTTAAGTCAGAATTAATTCAGGCAAGAAACAAAAATGGATACTAAAACTAGTAGATGAAATTTAGATGGGAAATAAATATTTACACCAGCTCAGAGTCTCTTTCCACAAAACACGTATTAGTCATAAAGAAAAAACAGCAACTTTACACTGAAGAAACCTGGCAAATCCCACTTTACTCAAGGGATCAAGGCTGGTAAAACCAGGGACAGGACAGACTGACGTTACTTACCACCGCAAGAGATTCAGTGAGAACACAACGCAGCGGCTGTGATACTGCAGTGGAAAGGGAAGAACCCAAACCCACTACTGAGGAAGCGTCAGACAAACCAACTCAGGAATGTCCCAGAAAACCACAGGCCTGTACTGTTCGGAAGAGCCCAGATCACGAAGGTCAAAGCAGGATTTATTCTGGTTTGAAGGATACTCAACTGAAACATCTAAACACAGAGCATGTTCCAGGACTTGATTCTTTTGCTTTCTTTAACAGACATTGTTTGGAAAATTAGCAAAATGTGAAGGGAGTCTCTGGGTGAAGGGGCTTACCATTTTTCTGTACGTTTGAAAATATATCAAAACAAGAAACAAAATGAATGAACAAAAAAAAATGTGGTGGAAGTGTGTGTGGCTACCTGTGCTGGAAAGTGAATGTGGTGGGGTGGGAGGAGAGGATGTGTGTTCACACCCAGAGAGATGCATCTCCTACCGGTGGGATATTGTGACTGCTGATGAACAGCAATATTATTGATGATTGGATCAATAATGTATGGATGTGAGAGGTGGACCATAAAGAAGACTGAGCGATGAAGAATTGATGCTTTCAAACTGGTGCTGGAGAAGATTCCTGAGAGTCCCTTGGACTGAAAGGAGAGAAAACCAGTCAATCCTAAATGAAATCAACCCAGAATACTCATCAGAAGGACTAATGCAGAAGCTGAAGCTCTGATACTCTGGCCATCTGATGCAAAGAGCCAACACTTGGGAAGGACCCTGATGCTGGAAACGATTGAGGGCAGGAGGAGAAGGGGGCAACAGAGAATGAGAGAGTTGGATGGCATCACCTACTCAATGGACATGAGTTTTAGTAAACTCCGAGAGAGTGAAAAGACAGGGAAGCCTGGTGTGCGGCAGTCCATAGGGTCACAAAGAGTCAGACACAATTTAGTGGTTGAACAGCAACAATTATTGATTTGCTCCACCCACCAAGTGAAGAGTCTCCTGTGGGTCAGCACTAATACTATGGAAAAATCTTAACTACAAAAAGAAATTCATAAAAACATAAGCAATAGCTGTCTTGAGAGACAAGTGAATTATATTTCAAACCCACCTGCCACAGTGATTTTAGCAGGAATAGAAAGTATTGCCAATATTCAGGTAATAATTTTTTTAAATGAAGTTGTATTTAAATTAGGTCATACATTTTGAAAGCACAAATTATCTCCAATTGAATTTTATAATTTCTATTTTTTGAAGTCTAACAAAAATTCATAAAATAGCTTACTGGAGGCATAATCAAAATATGCTCCCAAAGCCCATGAAGCTTTGTGATCATAATAAAACAAATAAATGGACAAATAATTATGGCATATCAACAGCAAGGTGGGTTTCTTATTGGCTGTGTGGTGAGGAGTCCTTCAGGCTTATGACTATGCATAGTTTCTATCACAAATGTCACAAATTCAACCTGGAGAGCATTTTTTGTACAAAGGTCATTTTTCTGGTCTCATGTCTTTATTTAGTCAATGAAATCTATGTATTGGGTATTATCGATGAGAGTTTTCAAATACTTACTACTTTTGTAGATTGGCATGATAATTTCCGACACTAAACATCCTTTATATTCAATACTCTGTTTTCTCTCTCTCTTTTTTTTTTTTTTTTAACTTTTTGGCCATTCCCCTTGGCATGCAGGATCTTAGTTCTCCAACTAGGGATTGAACCCACATCTCCTGCATTGGAAGCAGAGTCTTAACCACTAGACCACCAGGGAAGTCTCAATACTCTGTACTCTCTTATGAAACAATTATCAATGATAGATAGAGAATGACTGTGCAGGCGTATCCACATCTACTCACAAGTAGTGAGGCGTTTGACCTGAGAAGTAGTTTCATCTAAGGCCAAGGAAGGGTCTACTGCGGAAGCTGAGTTTCGGGAAGTACTTGGTGGTTGAAGGGCAGAGGGCTGCAGTCCGTCCACCCTGGTTCAGGTTCACCGTTTAGAAAGTTTAAACTTTCCTAGCTGAGTAACACTGAGCATTTTTCTAACGCCTCTGTGTCTCCGATTCATCACTGGTAAGACAGAGATGATGCAAGTGCCCACCGAAGAGAGCAATAAGGGAAATGAAGAGGAAAGCACTCCAGGAGCAAGACGCCCCAGGCAGGACGAGCACGTAGCCAACACTGAGCTTTGGCATGCGCTCTTGCTGTGGCTAGAAATATCATCCTCTGAAACCTTCTGAAGCATCAGAGCTTCTCACGTGACGGGACTGTTCCAGGACGGGCCAAGAGGCACGAGAAGCAGGTTGCCGTGGATTCTCCTTTCTGAGACTTCACGGGTCTGCCCGTGCCTTGCTGGAATCGTCCGCCAGGTGGCGCCCGTCAGCTCACAGCCCCCGTCTAGGGATCATTTCAGAAAGAGCATCAGGTGAATCCAGACTGGAGCTTATTCGTATTAAGGACGTTTTCTGTTTCCACTGTCCAGTCAAGCAAGCCTCCCTCCCCTCCACAGCAGCCCCTTAGTCATAGGAAGCAGAGATTCTTCCTAGGAAAATCCAGCCTGTGTCGATCTGATCATTCAGATAAATCTATACCTCATGTGCTTCTCTTCTACATAAGAAAGTGTATGTGAAGGGGAAAAAAGGCCTCAGAAAACACACAACATAATCCAATGAAGAAAGCAATATGCCCTGTCCACTACTAGCTATTTTTCCAGCAAGTGACAGTTTGGGGCAAGGGTGTGGAAACAGAATATTCACAAACAAATTAAACCCCTCACAGCACAGAGTAAACAGTAGATGTAAATGATACACGTACTTTGGAAAAGGAAAATGAGGCAGATGGAAACACACTCTGTCTGTCCACCTTGGCAAAATTCACTCCAAACCAGAGATCCTATTTATAGGCCAGAAAGTCTTGTCACCTGACATGTTTAAGACTCCTCAGTGTGGAGGTTAACTGTTCAATGCATTCATTTGTCAGGCCTGTTACTCTAGTTCTCAGCTCAGATACATTTTTTAAAAGGGGGTGGGGAGCATTTATTTATCCACGTTTTAAATTGAAGCTTTTTTCAAAAAAGTTCCACCAAAGCTATTACTGAGCAGGCCTCTCACATCCTCGATTCACCTGGGCAGGAGTTAACCACAGTCCAGATGGTCCCCAGCAAGGATGGTGCAACCAGCCAAGGCTGGGGTGGTGGGGGCGGGGGTGATTCCTCTCTTCCCCTCACGCCCCCCTCCCCTCTATAGTCATCATTTGGCTCAGAGGTTAAACTGACTGTGATGCATCCTTTTTGAATTCCTCCTCCGGGGACTTGTCCCTTTGCTTTACTGTCACATACAGGTAGACCTTGTTTCACTGCCCTTCACTTTATTGTGCGTCTCAGATATTGCATTTTTTTAGTAAAGTGAAGGTCTGTGGCAACCCTGCACCGAGCAAGTCTGTCAGCGCCATTTTTCCACACACTATTTGCTCACTTTGCATTTCTGTGTCACATCATGGCCATCCTCACACTATTTCAACCGTTTTCACTATTGTTACACCTGTCAGGGTGATCTGGCATTGCTGATCTCTGCTGTTCCTCTTACAAGAAGATTATGACCTGGTCAAGTCTCGGATGATGTTTAGCAATTTGTGGCAGTAAAGTATATTTTAATTAAGGTCAGTACATTTTTTTAGACATAATGGTATTGCACACTAATGGATTATAGCAGAGAAGGGTCTGGAAGCAAACCCTCATCTCTTCGAGGTGCACCTGTGTCTACCACATTGACTCCCATTCAAAACCAAGACAGGGCAAGTCTGATTCTAACAGTCTATGCCACAAATCTCAGCTGAGAAGCAATGTGGAGAAAAAAGAAACTTTCAAAGAAGAATCTGAGAAAGAAAAGTAGTATGACTTTAAAGCACTTTTGTAAATAATAACTATTCTAAGCTCTTCCCTATTTAATACCCGCCAAGGTTGACTTACTCTGGTACTTGATATTTATGGGGGAAAAAAAAAGTCAGATTGAGGATATTAAAATTCCACATGAGAACAGTATCAGAATCCAACACGATGATTTTCCTAGACAAATCCCCAAATGTGACAACTGAAGATGCAAGGCAAGTGTACAAAAACAGGTACTCTTAGAAACATAAGAGTCATCTGTACACCTGAGACTCTGGACTGAGCACAAGGAAAAGCTGAGCAGCCATTCTGCATTTCCGGAAAATCCAAGACACTAATTCTCCTTCAACACTAATTCTCCTCCGCCTGACATACCAGCAATGGCTAGTTATTATTCATCACTATTTTCCTCCACCGCCCACCTCCAACAGACCAGAGCCCTGAATAAAATGCTCAACTCCTGTACTTTGGTGTATATTTGGTTCCATACTGAGAAGTTATGCTTTTGATTTTCTCTGAAAGTCCACTTCTTGCCTGCTAAGAAGACAGAAGCTTTAGCAAAGCCACCTGGCAAGCCCTTGCAGGCCCTCCAGGCCAGTTTCCCTCACGGGGAGGTCCCCTCAGTTCCCCTGGGGTCAGCGGCTATTTATAGTCTGAGCCTCTCACTGCAGGACTGGAGAGGGCAGGGGCGCTCAGAGAGGTGTGTGCGCCTGTAAGTGGAGGACGCTGCCTCCAGGCCATCAGCAGTTCTTCCTGATCCCTCCTGCTCTTGATCTGTTTCCTCCACACTCTTCTCTGCTCTGACCATTTGGCTTTATCTGGAGGAAGATGTGAGGAGCCGGGCATGACCCCCGAGCCTCCTGTGAGCCATATGTTTGGTCTCAGCCGAAGGAGAGTGAATATCCGATATATGTCCCTGGGATTCTAAGAACTACTTTTTCTGGCATTAGGGTAAAAAACGTTTCCTGCAGTATGCATCCATCGCATCTGTGTTTTCTCTAGAAATGAGCGTGGTTTGCCATGAACTACTACAAATTCCACTGATCTTTTAAATGAATTAAGAAAACACACCATAAATCCGATGTGCTTCTGAGTCAGTTTTACCGTCTTGAAGAAGATGTCATGTTCCCTTCACATCCACTTACCCCCCTAACCCATGTTTTTAGGGGCTCCCATTCCGACCCTCTTAGAAAGCACTGTCCTCCAGACTAGAAGGACATGCTCGGGGTGTCTCACCCCACTCACGTCCCTGGTGGGCCACGGCAGTGTGTGAAACAGCTGTGTGGACAAGGAAAGGGTGTGCCCTGCGGTCACTGAATGGGGCAGGAGTCAGGCCACAGCTTGGCCTCCATCACCTTCCAAAGGACTCACTGCACCGCCAAGGCGTTCCTTTGGCTAGCATACCCTGGGGCTGGAGTGCGGGCTTCGATGTTCCTCTGACCACAAGACGAGTGAGCAGTCTCACCAACGTGAGATGCTAACAAGGCATTTAGCCAAGATTCAGAAGTTTCCCAGCCCTCTCGACCCAGCTGAGACTCTGTGGAGCTCTACACCCAGCAGAAAAAAAATATAATCCCAGGTTGCATTCAAGAAAAGTTGATTTCAATTATGGAGAAGAAATCTCTCTACCCTGTTGCTCAGTCGCTGAGTCGTGTCCGACTCTTTGTGAGCCCCTGGACTGCAACACAACAGGCTTCCCTGTCCTTCACCATCTCCCAGAGTTTGCTCAAACTCGTGTCCATTGAGTTGATGATGCCGTCCAACCATTTCATCCTCTGCTGCCCTCTTCTCCTCCTGCCCTCAGTCTTTCCCAGCATCGGGGTCTTATCTAAATGAGGCGGCTCTTCACATCGGGTGGCCAAGGTATTGGAGCTTCAGCATCAGTTCTTCTAATGAATATTCAGGGTTGATTTCCTTTAGAATTGACTGGTTTGATCTCGTTGCTTTCTAAGGGACTCTCAAGAGTCTTCTCCAGCACCACAATTAAAAACAATCAATTCTTTGGCGGTCAGCCTTCTTTATACCCTGATAAGCTGATAAAATACCATTTTTAGCTGTGATGGATTATCACACAATATCAGTGTCCCAGAACATGCCAAACCCCGTCCTCATTATTTCCGGTACACTCAGGGATCTTACTCATACACAGCAATTCCTGCATTGACGTCGCTTTGCTGGGCGTTAGGAACATTCAGCCACACAATGATTTTCTCCACATAATTCAAATGTTTTTTAATGCCACGCCTTCTGACATCTTTCCTATCACATCAGTTATCACAGGTTGCGGAGAAGCCATGAGTCAGCCCTCCATAGCTGAGCCCCACGGAGTTCACATTGGAAGAAAGCTCTGCCACTCTTCCGGCCTTGGAGCGGTGTGGCACAGACTCACTTAAACATACTCGGGGACTGTCACGTCCTGACGATCACGTCGCACTTGGTCCGGAACTGAACTTCCGTGGGGAACACACGGCCCGGCTGGAGGAGGCATCTGGCCCAGAGCGGGAAGTGGCGACACAGGGCCTTCAGACTCTGCTAGAGCCGCTGACAGAGCGTGAGGAAGACCGCGGACCCCACGCCAGCTCACACTGACAGCTGTGACGTCAGCACGCCACGGCCATGCGTGCGTGGGATGCGCCCGAGCGGCCTGCGTGCTGACGCCAGAGCCCTGTGTGCACACACCAGCAAGGCCAGTCGGAATGTGGTTCCGCCCTCTCAAGGCCGTCGGTCCAAATAAAGAGAGAGTGTCTTGTTTGTGGTGTGCATAAAGTAGCTACGGCAACTGCGGGCCCGGGTGACACCTGTTCCCGACTGCCAGGCCCAGCACGGACAGTTGGCATGGGGAGAGAGCGAGGTCTGGAGTGACCAGCACACCCTGAAAATGAGAGGATTTGGAATACTTGCCCCCTGGAATGGGAACTCTTCGTTTTGAAAACGTGACCTCTAACCACGGAAAGCTCGATAAATTCGATCCAGTTTAACTCAGTAAATGACTACATGCACGGTTCCATGTTAAATACAGTACAGAAAAGTCCTGGCTGCCCCCAAAACCTAGTGATCAGAGCATATTTTCCCGAATGTCCCTATAGGATAGTCTAAGTTTCCATTTCCAATCGGAGAGTATTAATCGCCTATTAAGAAATCTGGGGGTGGAAACAGTAGACAACTGAAAGATTTGTAAAATTTGTCTCTCAATAACACTCAGGCTTATGGATGATTTATTAAAGCCCCATAATTGCTTTAAAAGATGTGTCTCATGGTGGAAATTGCTACTAGACAGTAAGTTTCAGGTATTCCTGAGGCCATCACTTTTACTGTTCAAATTGATAAAAAAAAAAAAATAGTAATTTAAAAACTCTCATCCAATGGAATACCTCCTTGTGTTCTTAGGAAATAAACAGCCATACACAAACAGTAAATAATTGGTCTGTGAAGGAAATTAAAAGTCGGATTTGAAGTTTTCTTATAACTGTCTGCTTGAGTGGCTTTCAGGACCGTACCCCTGGAACACATTGACTCCTCCCTCTCGCATGAAGTCCTGAGCCAAGAGGACCTCAGCCCCATACCCAATGCAGCCAGAGACCCATTGAAGAGGGAAAACCCACTGAATGGGTTTGAATCAGATGCTTCACCTTTCTTCAGAGTCCTCAGCCGAACTAATTCTTTAGATACACAATTTTCTCAAATTATAAAAAGGAAAAAAAAAATGACCAACAATTTTTTCAAGAACACTGCATACACACAAACACACAATTCTCTAATAAGACAAAACCCAGGTTCACAGTATCTCTGAGTTTAAAACAATCATGTTGCCCATAATGTAAGTACTGGACTACTGCTAGTACATATTCCCTTTATGGAGAAAGGTTTAAAAAGATGGAAAATCAAAGAAGAAGAAAGAAAGGTTTTACTAGAAAGAAAGGTTTTACATTTTAGTAGAGGGAGATTATTTCTGGGAAGATCATGCGAAAATATACACCATAACTAGACCTTTGAATGAAGTGAGACTAGAGTGTGATATGGGTGAGAAAATCTATTTGGTGAAGAAGATGCTCAGTTTTAAGGCACATAAGGGATTCCAGTTCAGTTCAGTCGCTCAGTTGTGTCTGACTGTTTGCAGCCCCATGGACTGCAGCACACCAGGCTTCCCTGTCTATCACCAACTCCCTGAGCCTGCTCAAACTCATGTCCATTGAATCAGTGATGCCATCCAACCATCTCATCCTCTGTTGTCCCCTTCTCTTCCTGCCTTCAGTCTTTCCCAGCGTCAGGGTCTTTTCCAATGAGTCAGTTCTTCGCATCAGGTGGCCAAAGTATTGGAGTTTCAGCTTCAGCATCAGTCTTTCCAATGAATATTCAGGACTGATTTCCTTTAGGATGGACTGGTTGGACTCTCAAGAGTCTTCTCCAGTCAAAAAGCATTAATTCTTCAGTGCTCAGCTTTTTTTATAGTCCAACTCTCACATCCATACATGACTACTGGAAAAACCATAGCTTTGAATAGACAGACCTTTGTCAGCAAAGAAATGTCTCCACTTTTTAATATGCTGTCTAGGTTGGTAATAGTCTTTCTTCCTTTCTTCCAATCTTTTAATTTCATGGCTGCAGTCACCATCTGCAGTGATTTTGGAGCCCAAGAAAATAAAGTCTCTCACTGTTTCCACTGTGTCCCCATCTCTCTCCCATGAAGTGATGAGACCAGATGCCATGATCTTAGTTTTTTGAATGTTGAGTTTTAAGCCAACTTTTTCACTCTCCTCTTTCACTTTTATCAAGAGGCTCTTTAGTTCTTCTTCACTTTCAGCCATAAGGGTAGTGTCATGTGCATATCTGAGGTTATTGATATTTCTCCCAGCAATCTTGATTCCAGCTTGTGCTTCATCCACCCCAGCATTTCACATAACATACTCTGCATATAAATTAAATAAGCAAGGTGACAATATACAGCCTTGACGTACTTCTTTCCCAATTTGCAACCAGTCTGTTGTTCCATGTCTGGTTCTATCTGCTTCTTCTTGACCTGCATACATATTTCTCAGAAGGCAGGTAAGGTGGTCTGGTATTCCCATCTCTTGAAGAATTTTCCACAGTTTGTTGTGATCCACACAGTCAAAGGCTTGGCTTTGGCATAATCAATAAAGCAGAAGTAGATGTTTTTCTGGAGTTTTCTTGCTTTTTCGATGATTCAATGGATGTTGGCAATTTGATCTCTGGTTCTTCTGCCTTTTCTAAATCCAGCTTGAACATCTGGAAGTTCACGGTTCACGCACTGTAGAAGTCTGGCTTAGAGAACTCTGAGCATTACTTTACTAGTATGTGAGATGAGTGCAATTGTGCGGTAGTTTGAAAATTCTTTGGCATTGCCCTTCTTTGAGATTGCAATGAAAACTGACCTTTTCTAGTCCTGTAGCCACTGCTAAGTTTTCCAAATTTGCTGGCATATTGAGTGCAGCACTTTCATAGCATCAGCTTTTAGGATTTGAATAAGGGATTTGGTCTAATGGAATTATGAAGTGTAGATAGATTATCAGTCATGAGATCTAAGTCAAAGAAGCCAAACACAGTGTGATTCCACAGATATGAAATGTCTAGAAGAGGAAACTCACAGGGACAGATAATGGACTGGTGGTTTCCAGAGCTGGAGGGGACAGAAGGGGAGGGGAGGATGAGGTTTCTTTGTAATACAATAAGAAAAAAAAATATTCTGGACTGAGATAGGGCTGATCTTTTTCCAGCTCTGGAAATGTACTCAAAACACTGCATGCCACATTTCAAAATGGTACATTTTGTGGTATGTGAACTATATTTCAAATATTTAAAGTTATTTTTAAATTCATGAGCTCAGATGGGTAAATCTGGGTCCTTGATAAAGACTCCCTGAAGACTCAGTGAAGAGTACAGTTGAAATAAGAAATGAAAAGAAAGACAGAATAGGTTAGATAGGGCCCCTGTCCCCAGGGTGGGCTTTGGTTTCGTTTGCTGTTGTTGTTTTGTGGGGTTTTTAAGCTCTTTGAGCAGAGATCACTCTTCTTATTCCCTCTGCAAAATTAAGGATACTTTTTATACAAAAATAGTCCTTAAAGAAGCCATTTTGTTAACTGACCATTGGTTAAATGATTCTGGGTAGCAACATGAGATATCTTTGCAGCAACTACACAGGCCACTGAGCTGCCCAGCCTGTCCCATCCTTCATGGTCACTACAGTCTCAGGTGAGGCACCTGGACCTTCTCATGTGACCCTGCAACATAGCAAAGGCAGGTCCAGTTGGGTCTTGTTAGTGCTCAGTCGTGTCCAACTCTGACCCCTCGGACTATAGTCCACCAGACTCCTCTGTCCATGGGATTTCCCAGGCAAGAATGCTGGAGTGGGTTGCCATTTCCTCCACCACAGTTGGGTCTTAGGCTGACGTCTGTCTAAATTCCTAGAATTCTTATGTTTACAAAAAGATATTGTGCTTATGTTTTCAGGTTAGTGCTCTGAATTTTAATTCCTGATGAAGAGAAAAAGTCTTAAAATTCACAAAACTCACCTATTCAGTTATTTTTCTATTTGTACTATGATCATTTCAGTGGGACTTAGAAGGACTAGTTGGAAAGCTGACTAAAATAAATGCAGGTTTTACAGAGAAGGTGCTTAGATAACGCATATGAACCACAATTATGAAAATGGAATGATGATGTTATAGAAAAAATTGATTTTCACCTGAGATAAATAAATCATGAGGGTTTGTAATATTGTAACAGGCTATCTTCTTAGGCACACACAAGAGGCTTCACATACATCCAGATGTTAGAGACAGATGTGTCATGACTCCTGTTTTACGGGTGGAAATTTAACAGGACAAGGGAGATTAAAAGGCTCTTACAGCAGAGCTTTCCTGTCTATTGTCTTCATTCACAGAAGGTGGAAACAATGAGCAAATGGAAAACACAAAGTCCCCGGAAAAGTGTATGCCACCTAGGCAGCACTTAGGAAATACTGTGGTGCATATTAACATATTACTAGCTCCTAGAAGTCTCACCTCTGAAACCAGAACTGGAAAACACAAAGACGTATTCCACGGCTAGAAATCACAGCCTTCACACTGGACGTACCTGCGGCGATGTAGGCGCCTCCCCCGGCTTTGTAGAGAAGGTGGCTGGTGAAGGGTGCTGCGCAGATGATCAGAAAGCTTGCAGTCACCACGGCGACCACCCCCAGCAGCATCAGGACCGCCCAGAAGCCACGGTAAACTGCAGGTCCCAGGAGAAAAGGAAAAGAGTAAGGCACACTTAGACTGTGAACACGGCAGGCTGGCGCACTGTAAGTTTCTCTCTTCTCCATGCTTCTAATTTCAGCCCCAGCACGCTGGGCAGCCTCCCAGGCTGTGGTCCTGAGTTATCTTTGAAACGAAGCCTCACCAGATGACTTTGGTTCAATGATGCCGAACTTCTACCAACACAAGCTTGGTATTTATACCACGCACAAGCTTAATATATCCCGGGAGCTCTTTTTCTGACCAGCTTATCCATTTAGAAATGGGAGCACTCACAGTTCTAGAAAGACTCCTCTTGAGCAAGTTCCCAGATGGGTCACACACAGGAGTTTATACCAAATGGACAAAGACATAAAAAGGCATTCACATCCACAAAACTGCCTCTTACTTCCTGCCAAGAAGATGCTCGTACCACAGTGATCCCTGAGAAGCTGCTAACAGTTCCCCCAGTTTCCTAACAAAAAAGTAGGCTTCTATTTAGATTGTGACTCTATTGGAAAATAGTCTTAAGGCAATAAAAGTGACAAGCAAAGCCAAACAAGAAAAGGTTTGTATAGACTGAGATTTAAAATAAGATATTTTAAGACTTACTACTTTCTATGAATACTTGTTCTGAGATTTAAAATGAAAAGTTATAGTGGTCTCTTAGTCAAGGGTCAGTAAGTCTGAATTAATGGATGCAGCTGGTGATAAATAAATAGTGGATTTGGTGACATATAGTAATCGAATAAAAAGGAATTCTAATCATCATTTTTGAGTGGGATCATTACTGATCCACTAAACAAATTCATCATTTCCCAAAGGCTAAAACATAAAAACAAATTCCTACATGTGTAAATGATGAAAAGTGTAGCACAACATACTGGGGAAATTACAATTTTTATGAATATACAGAAATTTCATAAGAAAGTAAAGAATGATTTTTCTCGACAAGCCCACCTGGCCAATATATAGATATAGATATAGATATATACAGATAAATCAACCAGAATCTTTAAGAGGAAGGAGGATGGGAAGATGGAATATTGAGGAGAGGAGCCACTGCAGTTAAACAGGAAAAGGAAGTTTGCATTTTGGTGTGAGTAACTGGGTTTTGAAGGCAAGAACACAAGGGCAGACTTTCAGCTAACAGGCCGATGTGCCTTGTGGGGCACGGCTGCTGGGCTGACTGAGTGAGGAGGCATTCTGTGGTTGTATTCCAGCTCCTCGGGGCACAGGGCAGGAAAGTACTGATCGACTTGACTGTGGGTAGTAAGAGGGAAGGCTTTGAGACACACCTTCGCCTTCCCTGTCCGACCAGAGTTACTAGATAACAGAGGAGCCTCGCTGTTTACACTTTCATGCACCTCATTTACTGCACCATCATGAGGTGGTTCTGTGGCAAACGGGGTGTAAATGTCAATAAGAGGTGGTCCAGGGAAAGTGGAGCATGACAAATTATAAAGCATAGTACCGTAGAGAAACACAGCTTTTGGAATCAGAGTGCCCTGAGTATTCACCACTTATAGTTACTTAAACTTAGGTGCTTGTCACCTCACATCCTGCCCAGTGAGCTCAGGAAGTTAGTGACCCATAGGACACGTTCTGTACACACACAAAAACAATAATTTGTGGACCTAGCTTGACCACGCAGAGACAAGAATACTCGCCTGCTCAACCCGGAGGAGGAACTGATGATGGAAGCATGACATCTATTCGAGAAAAGCAAAGAAGCTCTTCTCCCCCTCCCCACTTCTCCTTTGATTATGAAACTGTAGCCCAGTAAGTTCCAGGGTACCGCATTTCTCACTTGTCTGCTTATAAACCTCACAACTAACCTATTCTAAGAAATCACTTCTTATCTGTCACTTTGCCTCTTGCTGAATTCTTTTCTGCTCTAAGACTGAGAGCTCTGGGTACCGGAGCTCTTTGGAGCCCCTAAAGTGACTCCTAACGATGCCAGGGGACTGCAAGAGAGAGAAGGTGGGTCACACCGGTGGGGTGACACCGGAAGCCTGCTGCTTCCGGCCCTGGTTTACTCTAGCACAGCCACTCGACTTTGGAGTCTCAGTCCCTGCGAAAACGCAGGAGCAACAGACTGGTACTTCATTGAGGGGGTCCTGGCTGCCTGGAGAGTTGTGACCATACAGACAGAGCTTCCAAGTGAACTTCCTTACAGCAGTCACCACAGCCTTTATTTCTGCCTGCGCTTCAGTGTTCCAAAGTGCGCAACTCTCAGCCTGTTTCAGAATTTCTTGGAACTTCCTGTTTCTTAGCTAATTATATTACCTAGTTTGCATATGTGGCACACTTTGATTCCAGAATGGAAATGTTCAGTGGTAATGAAGAATCGTCTCGGAATTGGGTAGTTCCTCCACTGTCTGAAGTAAAACTGAGGCAATCTGAGAATTTTCAACATGAAGTGAATTACGTTGCATGTGTTTTGAGATATTACTAACTGTGTGACTCTGATAGAACACAGTTTTCTAAACCAGAAAGCACTGTCCTTCAAATAAGTTTATAGGAAGGATTGAAAACATACATGACAAGTAGTTACATGCAGTAAAGAATCAAAAATATTTGTTACTACTATTACTTTTACATGCTTTGTAATAAAATGTTCTTGTCAACAATGTAGTTAATATTTAAAAGATATCTATTAATCTCATGGATCTAGGATAGGGCAATCTTTTAGTTCTAGTACATAGACGCTAAAAAGTTTAAAGAATGTTCTTGTTTGGTTAGTGATTTATATACTGTTTAAGACTTCTAGATCTTGAATGTATCTCTGAGAATACTCAATCTATTTGCTTGTTCTTAATATGAGCCCATAAAAACTGCAAGTTCTGTCTCTGAAAGCTTTGAACTGTGCCAAGTGAAAACATCTCTAAAAATCCATTTCTACCCCCATTAAATACAATTCAAAGCTCAACTTAAATGATATTGAATTTCTATTAATTCCTTAGAACATGAAGCAAGATATACAATATGCATAGATTTACATGTAATCTACATTATCACAATTTGGATTAATTAAAGGAAAGCTTCATCTGAATCAATCTGTGAAAAGCCAGAATTAACTACTGTTTTCAAAGAAATGAAGTTCTGTTAATTCTAAATAAATTGGTGAACTAACCTAACAAAGTGGTCCTTGGTTGGGTGTTGTAATGAGGAGGAGGATGAAAATTAACAACAGACATTGTCAAATAACTAACCAGACATTATAGAAATGGTTCTCCTGAAGTACTCATTATATTTTCCTAAATTGATCAAACTTTCACCCTTACAGTATTACTTTCACGGGCTTCCCTGGTGGTTCAGATGTAAAAAATCCACCTGTGAGTGCAGGAGACCCAGGTTCAATCCCTGGGTCGGGAAGATCCCTTGGAAAAGGGAATGGCAATCCACTCCAGTATTCTTGCCTGGAAAATCCCAAGGACAGAGGAGCCTGGCCGGCTACAGTCCATCGGGCCGCAAAGAGTCGGACACGACTGAGCAGCTTGACACACACACACATCGTTCCTGCAGATGGACAGAGAATGAACCGGCAGGAGAAAGCACAGACCAAGGAAAACAACTGAAGCAGTCATTACAGCCTCCAGGCGGGGGCTGGGCTGGATGGGGAGAGGGGAGGGGGGCAGAGATAACTTAGTGATTTTGTTGTTAGAGCTGGTGAGAAACCAGCAGGAAAAAGGCTGTGTTCATGGCTGTCGTCTGTACGCCCAAACAGGCTGTTCTGTTAAGGTATCAAGACACCTCGACAGGATTTTGTAATATTTTAATTTACACAATGAACCCTCTTTCATGCAGAGCGCAGAGAGGGGAAAGTCAATCCAAATGATCACGATTCCAAATCTATATAGTGTTTTGATTAATTATTCTGTTGTGTCTATAAAAATGTAAATATTGTCTTTGCAGTTTCAAGATAAACTTCAGTGGTGTTCATTTTTCAAAGCTTGTGATCTTGCCTCAGACACCTCACAAAGCTAGTTCAGAGAGCCAGTCCTGTGTTTCGACACATCCTGGAGCACAGACAGCGTGAAGAGCTATAAACCGTTCCAAAATGAAGCCAAAACAAAGCCCTGCCACCCCCTCCCCTGTCCTCGTCGGCAAACGAGGGCCTGCGGCATATGCTGCTGTAGCTTCGGGCAAGCCGCTTCTGCTGCTCAGGCCAGCAAGCCGGCCCTGCATCTCCACACACCACTTGCCTTGGCGATGTCGGGCGGGTCTAAAAATACAGTGATGCCGGCACCGGAGCGGAGAGACAGGCTGCCCGGCGCGGCCGTCTGAGCTCCACCGCGGAGGCCGTGCCAAGTCACGTGCTCTGCCCAGGCCGTGGGTTTTCAGGACAAAGAGAACACTAAGAGGCCCGACAGAGTTTATTTACTTCCCTCTTGTAAACTGGCTGCGAAGGAATAGCTGAGGGGCAGAAAGTGCCTGCCCCGCCGGCGGTGGCCTTGGGAAAGGCCCCGACGCCATCGGAGGAGCAAGAGCTGGGGCACACCCAGGGTGTTAGTCATTGTCTGGGCTGCCCCTCTGGCATCCTCAAGGTCGTGGTAGGGAGAAAGCCAAGGGTCTCAGAAGCCAGGTGAAGGACCTCAGAACAGGCCACCCCCACACATGCCAGCTTGGTACCAGGGTCACTGTGAGCTGGGGTCAAATGGGAACCAATGCACACAGAATCAGCACACACTTGCAGGAGTTTTCCTTGTCTGGCGGGAGGAAGGAGAAACTTCGGGGAAATGAGGACCTTAGAGGAGGAGTTTTATGGCCATGAAAAAGACAGCAAGTCAGCATAGCGATGGGTCTTCAGACAAACCTACCAAAACAACCCATCTCTTCTGTTAGTTTCTCTCATATATTTCTCCTGGTCACTTTCCCCCAATTTACAACCCAGGCTCAAGTTTCTTTTTCCTTTGTCTTGTCACATCTCCATGTTCATCACTCTGCTAAAGGATAAGTTCCCAGGCCTATTGGCTTCTTCAGGTCTCGCCTTTCTATGAAAGCGTCCGTGTGCACACAGAAGCGTCAAGCTTTCCTCTGTCAATCTGTCTTTTCTGTCTCTGTAATGTGATAATACCGGCAGCCATCCTACCACGCCCTTAAGAAGACTGAATGAGCTAATGCGGGTCAGCGTGGAGTGGGGCCTGGCCTCACACGCTGTCCGAGTTCCCCAAGCCTGCCCATGACTGGGCAGCACTCTGCACTGCCCTTCTTTAGATTCCCACATCCACGTCTGGCCAGTGCCTTCCTGCAGGGCAAAGACTCAGTCTGGCCCATCTTTCCTACTCTAGGAAAAGCTTTATACCTGACATGCAGTGGATGCTCAACAACATATGAATAAGTGGATAATTGCTAACTTATCACTCAGTCCCCACTGAAATCTCAATATATACAGTCAAGGTTGGTGAGATATTTAATGACCAAGGGAAAGAAAGAAGCACACCCATTCACAATGGAAACGAATCGATGGTCTTGGCCTCTGGTCACGATGACTGGAGGGGACCATTATCACTGAAATCACTACTAGGGAGAAACCGGCACAGGAAGAGAAGAGCTGAGCAGTCAAGTGGGGAGATGTGAACACCTAGATGTGCTAGGAGCACCAAGGGCTGCTCAGCTCTTCATACTTTTTAAACATTAAATATGAACCTATTTACCCAAAACTTTGGGCAGCCAACTGAAAATAAGTATAGCAAATCCTTGCTTTACTTGATGGTGAATATTTTGTTGTAAGTTTCTTAGGACCTCTGAGCCTATATCTTTCAGATGATTTGCCTCCAATAATTTGTAATACCCTAGACACACATTTCTCTGAGGAATTTTATGGTCATTTGTCACAACTGTACATCCAGGAATCTTTCTCTAAGGGAGCTGACTCAAAAGTAGTTTCTCTACTTCTTTGTCAGAAAAGTTAGTTTAGGAATTGCACAGCAGTAAAATGATTTGATATTTCTCCTCTATTTTTATCATAAAACACCAAAAAAAAGAAGCAATTAACAACTGAATTGAATTCCACTTTTTCCTTCACCCATGCTCAAACAGGGACTGAGAAATCTACTGCGTACCAGGCACTGAGCTAGATAAGCACATACTGGTGATGTGCCATGAAAAATGCCCAACATGTGCTACCAAGCAGTCACTGGGAGTGAAAGCCACAGTCAGATGACTGCAGCTGTGCCAAGCGCAAGGGCAGGATCCCGTGGTACGCCGCCCAGGAACAGAAGAAGGGCACGTGACCAGTCTTGGCATATCACAGAAGGTTCCTTGGAGGAAGTGCTTCTTAAACGGGAGAGCAGGAACACAGGAAATGGAGGCAGAGAGCAGAAAGCATGAACGAAAATCAAGGAAGAAAGCGGTGTGTGCAGGGAGCTTAGTGTAAGAGCACAGAGAAGGAAGCTTTGGTGCCGGGGAAGTGGTGAGAGAGAGAGCAGGCAGGGGGGAGGTCACAGGGGTCCTTGGAGAACACAGTGGCTCACCAGGAGAACACTTCGGCCCACATTACATGAAACTTTCCCTACAAACGATACAAAAAAATCATCGATAAACTTAAATTAAAACGGGCGTTTTAACCACATAGAGCTTTAATCTAACGATAATCACACCACTGGCAAAAGGTTAGGAGTCTGGTTTTGTGGGGGTGGGGGGTTGTTCAGGGAGAAGGAGAAACAAACGAAGTAAAACATATACTCCCTTTTATTTTATAAATTTACATTTTCTTGATATTTTTTTAAAGGGTAAAATACTTAGAGATAAAGGCACCCCAAAAGATCTAACAATACTTCATGGAAACTAGCCCATCTTATGAGTAATATGTAATGGCAAGAGACCTTATCAAGGACTTGTAATAACAAAAGGGAGTTAAAAAGTTTCTAGGAAGAAAAGAAAGGAATAGAGTTGAGAGTGCCCATTGGCTGCTGCGGTGGGAGGGCCCTGCAGGCAAGCAGGGGCCGGTCCCAGGCAGCGAACACCTGGGAAGAGTAGCTGGCCAGCTTGGGACCCAGACCTGCATGGTTTGGGATGTGAACCCGCAAGGCAGGACTGCTAGGTCACGGGTGTGAAATGACTGTCTCCTGGGGACAGACAAGATAGCTTGTGTCCCTGGCAGGGCAAGCCTGCCTCATTCAGTCCAAAACAAACTCTCACAGTTTGCTTATTCACCAACAGACTGAGAGTCACATTTGCTCCACTGGTCTTTGCTGTTAGCATTCACCAAGGACCTAGACCCCTCTCCCCATCTCTCACTGACTAGGCCTCTTCTAGGGCTCAACCTGAAGGAACGGGGCAGAAATGCCTATGGGCACCCCACGTCCTCACCGACTTGTCTTCTATTTGCTGCGTGCTCTTGAGAAGTGCTCACTATCCAGCCCCCTGGTTTTCTGTTTGTTTCCTGATAAAAAGGTAGACTAGCAATCTCAGAAGTCACTTCCAACTTCCCTGGTTAGAGTTTCAACAAGTGAATAGTCAGTATTTCCCTTTGATGATGAACTGTATAGACTGAAGACCAGCTTTCTAAAACTGCACATTTTAGGCAGAAAACCATGAAAACATCAAACACAGCATTCCCATAGCGACTTTGTACATGGTGTAGTGGGGGATCTGGTTTTATTTATTTATTTGCAGTGATAAGATACATCTTTGGAAGACTTCCCTCTGGAGTTACTCAACACAGCAAGTTATTAGAGCAAATGCCTGTCATATTGTGTCGCAACAGCTGTTGCTTTGGGAACAAGTTAACACTTTGCTTTCCATAAGATGTGTCACTTCCCTTAACAATACTAGATCAGTGCTCTATCACGGCCACATGCAGTATTGAAGCAATGAATCTGAGCCCTAGAAAAAGTACTTTATAAAAATCAGTCATGTTTTAAAATAACTACATTTAAAAATCACTTGAATTTTATTTCTACACTCCCAAACTTGTTTGTAAAGAGCAATAAAGAGTAAAAAAGAAAAGAAAAAAACTCATATTGAGTCACCATACCAAAACTAAATATAGCAGAACTCACCAATTCTCCCCCAAATAACAAATATATTTTGTTTTAAACTATATATTGCTTGTTAGAAAAATAAGGCATAATTTCCCTTACAATGTTATCAAGAAAGCAACTGTGGAAATGGAGGCAGCCTGCAGTTCAGGATGCAGAGCTGAACTCTGAGTTGAGAAACCCAAATGCTCTTGGTTTCCTTGGCTTTGAAAAGGCAGCAATGAATCCTACCTGACAGCATGGTCTCAAGATCCAGCGAGGCAGTATTTGTAAAATAAAGCAGGCGGGTTCGCCCAATGACTACACATAATAGAAGCTTGTCACAGGAAATAGAATAAGTCATTTTGTTGTGATAATAAAGATTTTTATAAAGTAAATAATGCTTTTCTTCTTATATATTTGCCTGTAGATATTAGTAGGTTTTAATACTCAGAAACAAGAAATATGGGTATCAGTGAACAACTTTGAAGAAATGATGATGGTGCCTTTGAGCAATTAACAGCTGCAATAATTGATAAACTCGCCGGATCTAATTAATCCCTCATGTCAGCACTGAAATTTATCAAGCGAGACTTACATGTATCATTCATATACTCTCATTTAAAGGTAAAAGAAGAGAGAGATTACACAAAATGTGATGTATGTGTTAAAAGGGATACAGGGGCAGTGAGCCTGAGAAGTAAATCTAGGTTGCAAAACACGAGGCCAGGTTGTTATGGACAGCCTGCTCAATTCAAGGGTCAGACCCCCGTCCACGCCTCGCTCTCCTTCCAGGCAGCACTTGGCCAAGGGTATCACTCCTTTCTCTTGGAAAGTGCTCCCTCTCTGGTTTGCAGAACACCACACTCGCCTGGCTTTCTGCCCTCTCCCCTCGCTGCCCATCCCCGGTCTCCTCTGTGGCTCTCTCCTCTTCCTGACTTCTGAACAACAGATCATCTTACAGCTCCAACCTCGGACCGACCTCCTTTCTCTCTATCTCACTCTCCAAATGGTCTTATTTTTCTCCATGGTTTAAGTACACCCCCCAAGCAATGTCTCCCAAAAGCACACTTTCCACCCAAAGGGCTACTTTAACTCCAAACTCTGGGACCCCAAAGCCTACATAATATCTCCACTAGGTGTCCTGAACTCAACATGTCTGAAAACTACACAAGCTTCCTCTTAACAATCTATCTCAGCCTTCCCCATCACTAAAAATAACAGCTTCATCCCTCCAGTTGCTAAGAAAGTGTCCTCATTCACTCTGCTCTTTCCCTCACACCTCACACCAGGCCATCAGTGAATCCGGACAGCTGTGCCTTTGGAATGTAACTAGATAAAGTAAACTTCTGCTTCCAGGAAGATGAAGCACACATACGTTCCCCTACTGCTTCTTTTAGTCACCACGAAAATCCTTGGTGATCATCTATGAAACAAACAGAAGAGGCAGAAAGATGGGAGAAGAAGAAGGCCGACTGAGAAACCTGGAGTCCAAGGAATGATGTGATGGTGAGTTCAGGTTTTCTCCTTGCTCATTCATCCAATACTTAGAGCACAGGGAGCCAATAACTGAGAAACAGCAAGGGACACAGCAGCAGGCCAGCCCCCTGCGGGGGTCATGTCAAGGAAGGGAGGGAGGTGAGGCTTTTATCACTACCAGGTAGTAACGTTCACTGCATATGAAAAGCAAGCAACCCAGAAATGCCAACAATCAACAGTGAAAAAAATTTCCAACAAAAACAGTTTGGTTTGATCCCTGGGTTGGGAAGATCCCCTGGAGAAGGAAATGGCAACCCACTCCAGTATTCTTGCCATGGGAAATCCCATGGACAGAGGAGCCTGGTGGGATACAGTCCATGGGGTCACAAAGAGTGGGACACGACTGAGCAACTAAACCACCACCACCACCAAAGAACCAGGTAAGGGTCTGCCTATCAAAGCAAGAAACTTTTAGAAAATAACCACTTGACACAAGTCTAACACTATGAAGGACTTCCCTGATTGTTCAGTGGTTAAGAATCTTCCTGCCAATGCAGGGGACACGGGTTCAATCCCTGGTCCAGGAAGATTCCACATGGTGCCCGTTTACCACAACTACTGAGTCTGCACTCCAGAACCTACAAGCCACATGTGCTGACCCCATGTGCTGCAACTACTAAAGCCCACGCACCCTAGAGCCCGTGCTCTGCAACAAGAGAAGCCACGACAATGAGAAGCCTGCACACCACAACTAGAAAATAGCTGTACACTTGAGGCAACTAGAGAAAGCCCAAGTGCAGCAATGAAGATCCAGTGCAGTCAAAAATAAAATAATTTTTTTCAAAAAAGCACAGAATAAAATGTTGGCCCCAACTCCACTCTGATCAGCAAAGACCGAGATGGGAGCCTAGTTTTTGACTCCCAAGAGGCGGTAGTAAGGTGCCCTCCCACCTCCACTCACACACAAGGATGTAGAAGACAAAGCTGAATGTGGGGTCAAGACGTTGATTTCCATAGAGTAACGGGGCCACCGTTCACAGTGAGAGTGGAGACCACGTGGGGACCTGGACTTCTACCCCTTCAGCGTGGGAATTAGACATCCCTCCCCTTGGGGTGATAGCAGAGAAGGCTGAGTGGAGAGTTAGGACTTTCACCGCCAACTACAGTAGTGAGGCCACCTTTGCAAACCTATCGTGTAAGTGGAAATCATGGTTAAAGTTGTAATGATTCAGTCCTGCCCCTCCTAGTCAGGACGGCATCAGCAGAAGCACAGTGGGAAGCCAGAACTCTCACTATGGCCCAGAAGTACCAAGGAGGGCTCCTCCTTATGTCAACACAGTCTAAGTGGGGAACCTGGAATTCCATGCCACCCGATTTTATTGAGACGATGCCCCCCCCCCCCCCCCGCCCGCAGTAGCAGGGTAAAAAAGCCAAAAAAAACAGGCGATCTCAAGTTTACTAACATAATATATCCAAATCCCTGGCTTCATTTTTTTTTCGTTCCTTTTTATTTTTTAAATTGCGAAAATATGATAACACATTTACAGGAGATTTGGAAAATACAGAACAAAGTTACATATAGTTTCACCATATATTACAATTGCTTTAAGAAGATAAATTAAGATGTTTAGTTGGAGTTTCAATATCAAACTCTCAGAAGTTAACAATGAATGGACAGAGAAGTAGAAGAATATAGTATACCTGAAGAGCATTATGAACCAATTTGATGTAATTAAGATTTATACAATTTTCACACAACAGTAGGATACAAATTTTATTCAAGTTCCCATAGACTTTAACTAGGAGACACTGGAATATATCCAGAGACATGAGACCAGGTGCAGCAGACATTTAATTTCCAAATACATGGGATTTTTTAAAAAGTATCTTTGATGTTAATCTCTCATTTAAATGCTTTCTTCTCTGCAGTCACCCTCTGTGTTTTTCCATTCTTCTAACTTTATTGAGGTTTTCAATGGCTAAGTCAAAGATCTGGTTCCATTTTTAAATGAGGGCATACCAAGAACCAGAAAAATCTCAACTTCAATGGAAAAGATCACTCAGTAGATGGCAATGAAGATAGAGATGTTAAAATTATCGAAGAAGGGCTTTGAGAGAGTCATGATAAAAATGTCTCAAAGAGTAAACATGTACATGCTTGACCCAAATTGAAGAGAAAACAAAAGTTACTGGCAAATAAATAAAAGATATAAAAAGAACCAAAGGAAAATTTAGAAATGAAAAATATAGTAGCCCAAAATGAAAATGCAGTGGATGATCTAGACAGTCGAATGGTGCAGAGAAGAGATATACTCTAAAAAAACTTCAGATAATTCAAATGGAATGAAATTTTTAAAAATCCAAGTAACCGTTAGAAAGGCAGGATAAAGAAAACAGAAATGAAAAACAGAGAGAACAAACAAAACAAAAATTAAAATGGCAGGGTGAAGATCAATAATAACATTAAGTACAAACAGTATGAAAAAAAGTAAAAGTGTTAGTTGCTCAGTCATTCTAACTCTTGCAACCCCATGGACTAGCCTGCCAGGCTCCTCTGTTCATAGAATTCTCCAGGCAAGGATATTGGAGTGGGTTGCCATTCCCTTCTCTAGTGGATCTTCCCGATCCAGGGATCGAACCTGGGTCTCCTAAGTTGCAGGCAGATTCTTTACCATCTGAGCGACCAAGGAAGCCCATACACTAAAAGTATAGACTTTGCCTTAATATGTATGTACCTAATAACAGAATATTAAACTATGTGAGGCAAAAACTGATAGAACTTAGAAGAGGATAAGAAGGATACACTGTTACATTGGGAGACTTCAACACCTCTCTATCAGAATGGACAGATCCATCTGGCAGGAAATCAGAAAGGACACAGCCAGACTCAACAAGGTCATCAATCAACTGGATACACAGTTGAAACCCTGGAACAACATGGGTTGGAACTGCATGGGTCCACTAATATGTGGAATTTTTCAATAAATATGCAGTTGCCCCTCCTAAGCCATCAGGTCCACATCCATGGATTCAATCCAGATGGGTTTACTGTTAAGTTCTACCAAATATTTAAAGAAGAAATTATACCAGTTCTCTCTCTACAATATCCCAGAGGGAAAGAAGCAGATGTCATACTTTTAAACTCATTCTATGAGGCCAATGTTATCCTAATATCAAAACCAGACATTTATAGGGAAAGGAAACTATACTCAATATCTCTCATGAACATAGATGCAGAAATCATCAACAAAATATTAGCTAACTGAATCCAACAATGCATAATTATACATGATGATCAGGTAGGCTTTATCCCAGGTATTCAAGGCACCTTCAACATACAGAAATCAGTTAATATAACCTATCACGTCACCACATCAACAAGGCTAAAAGAGAAAAATGACATGATCGTATCAGTAGATGTAGAACAAACATCTGAAAAAATCCAACTCCAATTCATGATAAAAACTCTCAGTAAACTAGGAATGAAGGGGAAATTCCTCAAGTTGATAATGAATATTTAGGAAACCCTATAAGCACACACAGACAGCTAATATCATTCTTAATGGTGAGAAGCTGGAAAGTTTTCCACTAACATTGGAAATAAGACAAGGATGTCTCCTCTCACCACTCATTTCAACTGCCCTGGAAATCCTAATTATGCTATTAGATAAGAAAAGGAAACAAGGAAACAAAAGGTATACATATGGAGAAGGAAGAAATAAAGTTGTTTTTATAGATGATATGATTGTCTATAAAGAAAATCTGAAAGAATCCATTAAAAAAAAAAAAACACCACTGCTAGAGTGATTAGAATAAGGTTTCAGGATACAAGGCTAATATACAAAAAAATATTTTTTTCCTTACAGCAATAAACAAGTGGAACTTTAAATTAAAAACTTATAGTTTACATTAGAGCCCTCCAAAATAAATATTTAGGTTTAAATCTAACAAAATATATATAAGATTTATATGAAGAAAACTATAAATCTGATAAACAAAAGAAAAGAATTAAATAAATGGAGAGATGTTCCATGTCTAGAGTAGTAAGATAGCATTATCAGGCTGTTAGTTCTTTTTAACTTGATCTAGACATTCAATACAGCTCCAATCAAAATTCTAGCAGGTTATTTTATAGATATAGACAATTGAGTCTAAAATTTATTTGGAGAAGCAAAAGACCTAGAATAATACAATACTGAAGAAGAAAATTACTGTGGGGGTACTGACTACCCGGCTTCAGGATTTTCCATGAAGCCAGAGTAATCAAGAGAGTGTGGTACTGGCCAAAGATTAGACGGACGTAGATTAGTAACACAGAACAGAAAGCCTAGAAACGGACCCACAAAAGGATAATCAACTGACCTCTGACAAAGGAGCAAAGATAATAAAACGGAGCAAAGAAAATGCTGTTGAAACAAGCAGACATCAAATGCAGAAAAAAAGGAATCTAGAATCAGACTTTAGACTCTTCACAAAAATTAACTAAAAATGGATTGTAGACCTAAAACTAAAATGTAAAACTATACAATCTTTAAAAGATATTACAGGGAAAACCTTGGGTATGGTGATGACTTTTTAGATGTCCTTGGGTATAGTGGTGACTTTTTAGATACACCACCAAAGAAACAAGCCATAAAAGAAATAACTGATAAGCTGGACTTCATTAAAATTAAAATCATCTGCTCTGTAAAAGACAATGGCAAGAGAATGAAAAGACAAGCTACAGCTTGGAATAAAATATTTGCACTAGACAACTGATAAAACACTGATCTGAAGTACACAATGGACTGTTAAAACTCAACAATAAGAAAACAAACACCTTAAAAAAAATGATACAAAGACCTTAATAGACACCTCAGAAAACAGAGCTCCTATCTCCTCCACCTCTGCACGCCCAGGCCCCTCAGTCTCCAGGTTCTTTCCCCATCTTATGTTTCTCTGGACCCCTGTCATCTTCCAATGTACTATAAAACTGGTTCCCTTTATGTCACTTTCCCTGCCTCCCCTCACTAGAATGGCAACCCCATGAGGGCAGGGATTTCCAACTCTTTTGTTCACTGTTGTTTCCCAGAACCTAGAACAGTGAATACACACAGTGATTGCTGAGTCCATTTTAATCAACATTGTCACATAGAGTAGCCAATCTTGGCCAGTATATGTGGCAATATTAACTCTCATGTACTAGGATGATGGGGATCATGACATTAGTAATGAGCTTTATTTATGAAGTCCTTAATCTTGACCAGAAACTGTACCAAATGCTTGATGTGGTCACACACACACACCACACACACACACACACACATGCACTCAGAGAGCAGAGAGCATTCCACTAGGGAGAAGCTAGGATGAACTGACATGCCTTGGAGATGACTTCTTTGGGGTGTTGTAAGTTGGGATAGCATATTAAGAATGAATGACATTTATTGAATACCAAAGACAGGGCAACCACTATGCTAAGCATTTGTACTATTCTCTTTCTATTTTAACCACTGTATGAGGTTGATACTAAGCTCATCTTCCTTTCACAGACAAGTGGGGTGAATCTGGGGGAGACCAGAGACAGGAAGTCACGGCTCCAGGTAGTGAACGTAGACATGCTGACCGAAAGCCCAGCTTGTAACGCCCACAGAACCTGGACCAAGAGCCAGTCCCTGTGCCGAGCACTCTGAACAGCATTCATCTAGTTCGCAAAAGAGGGGTCAGGAAACAGTGACCGTTTAGCTGGTGGCAGCTCCATTCAACTCAGAGCTGTCAACTCGAAACAGACATCACCTTTTCTGTGCAGACTCCCTGTCACTGTAGTTAATTCTGAAGTCCCCTCCACACACACTCCTTCTCCTTGTATTTTTCTCCAAGTTATGTGACTGGTTTATTTTTTGCCTCCACTGCAATGAAAGCCCCAGGAGGGCAAGAATTTAGGGCTGGCTCTAGAGCATCCAGAACAGTGCCCAACATACAGCAAACACTCAATAATTTTTTTTTTCATCAAATCTAGTTAATACTGTTTTCTCAAAAAAGGTCTGAAGCCTGAGGCAGAAGCAATGTTAGTTAAAGATAAAATCAAGGCCAAGATGGCCTTCTTGCTCCTTTCTGGTTTAAATATCCAGTGTAAAAGAAGACAGAGGAAACTAAGCGTTATTTGGGGTCCAGACTTGGAGTTGGGCACAGAGTGTGGATAATATAGGTATAATTCTGAAGAGGAGCTTGGGCCCTGGGTCAGAAGCCTTAGGGATGAATGTCTAGAGTGTCCCAGTAGTTCTCAATGACATGGTTCTGTGCCCATCCAGATACCCCAGGATATTTGGCAATGGTTGGAGATATTTTTGATGGTCACACCAAGATGACATCTAGTGGGTACAGACCAGAGATGCTGCTAAATGTCCTACAACGCACAGGACCATCCTCCCACCATAGTCATCTGGCCCCAGTGTCCACATGCCAAGGCTGAGAAACCCTGGTCTACGGTGCCAGGAGGTGTCCTTTCATTAAAGGGGGTTTCTACTTCTGTGTGTAGCTGACAGCGTCACAGATATTACCGTCACCCTTTGTCCAGGTTGCATGTAGCCTGTCCTCTGGGAAGGGAAGTCAAGGTACACTGTTGTAAATGACCAATCTTGTTTACAGGGGCTTCCCATGTGGTGCAGTGGTAAAGAATCCACCTGTCGATGCAGGAGATGCAGATTCTATCCCTGGGTTTGATCCCTGGGTTGGGAAGATCCCCTGGAGGAGGGCATGGCAACCCACTCCAGTATTCTTGCCTGGAGAATCCCATGGACAGAGGAGCCTGGTGGGCTAGAGTCCATGGAGTCGCAAAGAGTCAGACATGACTGAGCAACTGAGAACAGAAGGTATTTCCAAATAACTAGGTACTTGACATTTGTGACCAGAAAAGAAAAAAAAGAAAGACTGAATTGTATTTTTTATTAAACTTTGCAGAGCATGCTTTTTTTTTTCCCCTACACAACTTAAACAGAGCAGAAGTATTTAAAACTATCTGGCAAATTTACAACCATGTCCAGAATCATCATATACAAACAAAAGAACTGGCAAATAAGCATACTGGAATTGCAAGTAGAACGCGGTGGGGGGTGAGCTGGGGAGGGGGGGAACATTCCAATGAGATTAGCTTCCTGTGACATGTTGATCAGTCTCCTCAATTGTTTAAGCATTTATATTAACCCTAGACTCAAATCTTAATTCAGCCGTTCACTGCTTCAAGCTGTCCAGTACAAGGGCATGCATTTTTATGGTTTAGTTTGCCCTGCAGGGTAAAGTGTGGAGCTGTTTTGTGAAGACCTGCAGCTTTCTAAAAGGCTGTGTGCTCTTTGAGTTGCCTTCCCAAGGCCCAGGGTTGGCTAACAGCAAAGGTCTCCACTTCCTCGCTGCCCGCTCCCTGGACACCTGGTGTGAGGTTTCAAGTTCTGTCCTTCTGCTGCCCTGCCCCTTGAGGAGGATCACTGCCTTCTGACCTCTCTCCGGAGGAGAGGAGGAGAAGCCTGGGGCAGGGCTTGGCTCCCAGGAGGATCCGATGTCAGAATGTGCAGGAAAATGACGGAGAAAAAGCAATGCCAGGGAGAGAGAGCTGGGCCCCCAGCTCAGCCCCAGGGGATGGCCCGTGCCCAGCAACGGGACACAGAGCAGAAGGGCTGGGGTCGCAGGCCAAGCCAGCAGCGCCTGCGGGGCTAGAGTCCACAGGAGCTGGCTTCACGGGCCTCCCCGTGGTGGCGAGGGAGCTACCAGGGCTCCCGCAGAACCTCTGCATCATCGGGGTATTACCAAGCCCTCTTGCCCCTTCTCATCCTCGTCCACTCCACGCCTGCACTGAGAACAGCCTTGTTCTGCCCAAGACTGGCGCCTATGCAGACCCCTCTGACAGCACACCAGCCAGCCATCGCCTCGATTCTCCCTGCTTCTCGCTATTTCTCCTTCCTGGGGTGTCTTTGCTTCTTTCCTTCTCCTAAGTATAACTGACATTTTACCACCTTCTTTACTATGACCTCTCTTAAAGATCATAATGTAACAAAAACCATCTCTGCAATTCTTGGTAAATGTTATGCTAATTAAAGTCTTTTAAATCAGTTGGCAATCCTGCACATCAAGCTACTTGCTGAATTATTTCAAACTGGTATTCCACTATCAACCCAAATTTAATGTGTCTAAATCCAAACTAAATCCCCAGTCTTCACTTCAAAATAGGCCCTCTCCTCCTGATTCTCATATTTCTGTCTTCCTACCACATTTTCTTAGTTACACGATACAGTACTGGGTGGCAAGCAGTTTGGTACCTTGGGAAAATAATAAAAATGCAATTTTATTCCTACCTTTTGATTCACATTTATGTAAATACAATCCAAAGAACTAATACAAATTACAACAAATGTTACACACATAAAATTATTTTTAATGTGGAGGTGGCAACTAACACTTAAAATCTGAGAGACAATTAGGCACAAATATGGAGAAATATTAGCTAACTTAAAAATTAAAAAGTGAGATATACGTTTGTATTTATAATGATCAAAACAATGTACAATATGCATGTAAAAAGGACTGAAAAGAAATACACTAAAATAATATTTATTGTCTGGAGGAAAGTGACCATATTACCTTGACTGTATGTTATTTAGTAGTTATATCTACTACTGTGGGCAAGAATCCCTTAGAAGAAATGGAGTAGCCATCATGGTCAACAAAAGAGTCCAAAATGCAGTACTTGGATGCAATCTCAAAAATGACAGAATGACCTTTGTTCGTGTCCAAGGCAAGCCATTCAATATCACAGTAATCCAAGTCTATGCCCCGACCAGTAATGCTGAAGAAGCTGAAGTTCAATGGTTCTATGAAGACCTACAAGACTTTCTAGAACTAACACCCCAAAAAGATGTTCTTTTCATTATAAGGGACTGGAATGCAAAAGTAGAAAGTCAAGAAACACCTGGAGTAACAGGCAAATTTGACCTTGGAGTATAGAATGAAGCAGGACAAAGGCTAATAGAGTTTTGCCAAGAGAACACACTGGTCATAGCAAATACCCTCTCCCAACAACACAAGAGAAGACTCTACACATGGACATCACCAGATGGTCAACACAGAAATCTGACTGATTATATTCTTTGCAGCCAAAGATGGAGAAGTTCTATACAGTCAGCAAAAACAAGACTGGGAGCTGACTGTGGCTCAGATAATGAACTCCTTACTGCCAAATTCAGACTTAAAATTGAAGAAAGTAGGGAAAACCATTAGACCATTCAGGTATGACCTAAATCAAAGCCCTTATGATTATACAGTGGAAGTGACAAATAGATTCAAGGGATTAGATCTGATAGACAGAGTGCCTGAAGGACTATGGACAGAGGTTTGTGACACTGTACAGGAGGCAGGGATCAAGACCATCCCCAAGAGAAAGAAATGCCAAAAGGCAAAATGGTTGTCTGAGGAGGCCTTACAAATAGCTATGAAAGGAAGAGAAGCAAAAGGTGAAGGAGAAAAGGAAAGACATACCCATTTGAATGCAGAGTTCCAAAGAAGAGCAAGGAGAGATAAGAAAGCCCTCCTCAGTGATCAGTGCAAGGAAATAGAGGAAAACAATAGAATGGGAAACACTAGAGATCTCCTCAAGAAAATTAGAGATACCGAGGGAACATTTCATGTAAACATGGGCACAATAAAGAGCAGAAATGGTATGGACCTAACAGAAGCAGAAGATACTAAGAAGAGGTGGCAAGAATACACAGAAGAACTATACAAAAAAGGTCTTCATAACCCAGATAATCAAGATGATGTGATCAGTTACCTAGAGCCAGACATCCTGGAATGCAAAGTCAAATGGGCCTTAGGAAGCATCACTATGAACAAACCTAGAGGAGGTGATGGAATTCCAGCTAAGCTATGTCAAATCCTAAAAGATGATGCTGTGAAAGTGCTGCACTCAATATGCCAGCAAATTTGGAAAACTCAGCAGTGGCCACAGGACTGGAAAACATCAGTTTTCATTCCAAAAATCCCAAAGAAAGGCAATGCCAAAGAATGCTCAAACTACCGCACAATTGCATTCATCTCACACACTAGCAAAATAATTATCAAAATTCTCCAAGCTAAGTTTCAACAGAACGTGAACCATGAACTTCCAGATGTTCAAACTGGATTTAGAAAAGGCACAGGAGCCAGAGATCAATTGCCAACATCCGCTGAATCATCAAAAAAGCAAGAGAGTTCCAGAAAAACATTTTCGGTTCAGTTTGGTTCGGTCCAGTTGCTCAGTCATGTCCGACTCTTTGCGACCCCATGAATCGCAGCATGCCAGGCCTCCCTTTCCATCACCAACTCCTGGAGTTTACTCAAACTCATGCCTATCGAGTCAGTGATGCCATCCAGCCATCTCATCCTCTGTTGTCCCCTTCTCCTCCTGCTCCCAATCCCTCCCAGCAATGAGTCAACTCTTCGCATGAGGTGGTCAAAGTATTGGAGTTTCAGCTTCAGCATCAGTCCTTCCAATGAACACCCAGGACTGATCTCCTTTAGGATGGACTGGTTGGATCTCCTTGAAAAACATCTACTTCTGCTTTATTGACTACGCCAAAGCCTTTGACTGTATGGATCACAACAAACTGTGGAAAATTCTTCAAGAGATAGGAATAACATACCACTTGACTTGCCTCCTGAAAAATCTGTATGCAGGTCAAGAAGCAACAGAACTGGACATGGAAAAACAGACTGGTTCCAAATCGGGAAATGAATACATCAAGGCTGTATATTGTCACCCTGCTTATTTAATTTATATGCAGAGTACATGAGAAATGCTGGACTGGATGAAGCACAAGCTGGAATCAAGATTGCCGGGAGAAATGTCAATAACCTCAGATATGCAGATGACACCACCCTTATGGCAGAACGTGAAGAGGAACTAAAAAGCCTCTTAATGAAAGGGAAAGAGGAGAGTGAAAAAGTTGGCTTAAAACTTAACACTCATAAAACTAAGATCATGGCATCTGGTCCCATCACTTCATGCAAATAGATGAGGAAACAGTGGAAACAGGGACAGATTTTATTTTCTTGGGCTCCAAAATCACTGCAGATGGTGACTACAGCCATGAAATTAAAAGATGCTTGCTCCTTGGAAGAAAAGTTATGACCAACCTAAACAGCATATTAAAAAGCAGAGACATTACTTTGCTGATAAAGGCCCATCTAGTCAAAGCTATGGTTTTCCCAGTAGTCATGTATGGATGTGAGAGTTGGACAATAAAGAAAGCTAAGTGCTGAAGAATTGATGTTTTTGGACTGTGATGTTGGAGAAGACTCTTGAGAGTCCCTTGGACTGCAAGGACCAAGCCTTTAGGATGGACCAGTCCATCCTAAAGGCAATCAGTCCTGAATATTCACTGGAAGGACTGATGCTGAAACTGAAACTCTTTGAAATACTTTGAAATACTTTGGCCACCTGATGGGAAGAACTGACTCATTGGAAAAAACCCTGATGCTGGGAAAGATTGAAGGTGGGAGGAGAAGGGGATGACAGAGATGGTTGGATGGTATCACCAACTCAATGGGCAGGAGTTTGAGTAAACTCTGGGAGTTGGTGATGGACAGGGAGGCCTGGGGTGCTGCAGTCCATGGGGTCACAGAGTCAGACACGACTGAGGGAATGAACTGAACTGATGTTATATAAACTGAATTACATCTTATTCAGAGAGCAGTTTCTTTATCAGCCTAGATACCCCTAGATTTCTTCTGTTTGGCTACCAAATTTACATGTTAACTCTTTAATATCATTTATGCCCATCACTCCCTCTTGACCTTTGTTGCCCCATCCCTTGTCCTGCCCTGATAATGTCCAGGGAGGACCAAGATGCTGGTCCATGAGGAGGACCCTGTAGGTTGGTCCATCAACCCTCTGAACTCTTCTCCCCCTCCCCCTCTCCTCTTCCTCTCCTCCCCTGCCACAGAGCCTGGAAAGCAAGCAACTCCAAGCCCCAGCCCAGCAAGGCCATGTGACATGGTTCTGACAAGGGAAGCACTGGCAGAAATCTACTGGAGAATTCCAGGAACACGCCTGCTCTGCTGAAGATGGGAGAACATGACAGGAGCCGTCCACCTGCCAAGCATGTGGAAGAAAAGGCAGAAAGGCCAGGATCCCCGACAGCATCATGACAGCAGCTGCTTCTGAACTTCTTATTGTGGGACAAAAATAACCCTTATTCTTCAGTTGCTATTTGTTCTTGGCTACTTCCAGCTTGATGAGCTGCTGACTAACACCTTGCCTAGTTGCCTTCTTGCTTCTAGCCTTACATCATTCATATCACCCCACCTTTTTTCGTAAGACTGAAGAATGAGCAGACCAGAAAAGAATAGTAAATAAATATTGACAATAAAGGTAAAAGAGAGCTGACACATGAAAACAATGTTGTAGACCTAAAAAAGTTACCAGAAGTATGAAAAAACAATTTTAAGAGTAAACGAGGCCCACTGAGTAAAGGTTTAAAAATTCCTACACGCATCAGGAGTTATTCAAGGCATCAGTGTCAGTACCACAGTCCAGTCCAGTTAGTGCAGACTCTCAAGACATAGTAGTTCTACAAAAACATTCAGTCAAGAGTGGAAACAACAGTGTGTCAAACATAGAAGACATTACAGTTGTGGCGCCTAGAGTTAAATCGGGAAGGGATATATGAACAAAATAATTCAGCAGGAAATATTTAAAATCTGTGCTGTAAATTATCAAATGAAAGCATGGGTTTTATAAAGGAGAGCCTGGTCTAGCCCCCGTGTTAGAGGGGGAAGGGGCAGCAAGGAAGTCTTCCTTGGGAACTGAAGTCTGAACTGGCGCGGTGGGTGATCCTGCTTCATCAAGGAAACGGGGAGGAGGGAGTGGGACGAGAGAGGAGCACCTGGGGGAAGGATGGACACCCTTGGGCCCTGCAGTAAGAGCACAAATGCTGATTCTGAGCAGCTGAAAGAAGGCCACATGGCTGGCCTGTGTCCGCGGGCTTGTTCCAACTCATCAGGAAAAAACCAGAAATTATGTTCAATATATTCTACTTCATAAGAAAGCCGTTTCCACTTGAAAGTAATAAAGTTAAAACAGTTTATTGCTGAAAATACAAACTGCAATTTGGCATTGTCATTTCATACAAACACTGAAGGATCTTCTAAGTATCCGGCACTATGCTAAGTGCTGGTGATACAAATATGAGTAGGTCACAGTCTGTGCCTTTGGGGAACTGCGATAAACAATGAAGAAATCAAGTAAATGAACAGTTGCAGTTAGGTACAAGGAGCACCTTGGTGGGTGTGGTTAAAGGCCAAGGGGACACCTATAGAAATGACTGTTTCACTCAAGGGTTGAGTTACCTTGAAAATTAATCTATGTTCAGTACATCATCACCCGATGTTAGCAAATTAATGGACTATGACTAAACTTAAGCATGAAACAAACCAGAAAATCTGAATTCTGACAGATATCGAGAGGTAATGAAATTGTTTAATGGACTTCGAAGTACACAGTCCTACTTCAGTAAACAATTCTGAGAATTAGATCAGCCCCTCTAAGCTTGGGCAACCATCCAAATAACAAGATTTGAACATAACTGGATTTTTGAATTGTACGTTTGAGATTAAAACAAAAATAAAGGAAACAGTGAATTAGACCAGACTGTACATACAAGTCAGGATCAAACAGAAAGTTAAAAAAAAGCCAACATAAGTTTATTGTTTTTTTATTGAGATCCAACTAAAAGATTTGACTTTAAAAGATTTAATAGTAAGAACTAAAATCAGCCTTTTCATTCACTGTAGTTGATAAGATCATCAATAAACAAAACCCAGAGGCTTGGACCTTAGGTTAGTTCTGCTAGTGATCAACTGTGTGAAGACAGAAATCACATGGTTTCTCTGAGTCTCAGCCCTCTCACTGTGAAATAAAATAATTTCATCAGTAATGTCCAATAATTCTAAAATAGTCTTTCCAGAAAACTATCCACCACTGTATCATTTTCACTGATTTCAGTATTAGCTAACTGTAATGGTAAAAATTCTGGAGAAGGCAAAGACATTTTGCCAATAATTTGCCTGGCCACAATACATCAGATTTCACAAACAATACTTTGAATTTGCAAATGTACTGTTGTTCAGTTTCTAAGTCATGTCCAACTCTTGGCAACCCCGTGGACTGTAGCCCACCAGGCTCCTCTGTCCATGGGGTTTCCCAGGGAAGAATACAGGAGCGCCATTTCCTTCTCCGGGATCTTCCCAACCCAGGTATCAAACCTGTGACTCCTGCATTGGCAGGCGGATTCTTTACCATCTGAGCCATCAGGAAATCACAGCAAATGTATAATGCCTGATAATTATGAAGCTAGGAAGTTGACAAGTAGTTCTGGAGTCTAGTGAAATCTCGTGGCTTTATCAACTAGGAAACACACACTTTCAACCAGATTGAATCTTTTTGATGAAGTCTGTATCTTTCTCTTGGATAAAAGAAACAATAAAATAATCACCCCAATATAATGTCAGGTATCACTGTACCAGTAGTAGGAAGATAAATGGAACTTGCATATACTATTTCTGTTGTAGGACATACCTCTTCTCACCTCAGTCATTTTCCCTTAGTGTTTTTGCTTAAAGTGAAATAAGGAATTGCAATATGTATGCCAAAGAGGAGTGTGACAACTTAAAAAAATGGAACACGGTTTTGTCACTTGATCCAAAAAGTGACATAGTAATTATATGTAACGCAGCATAATAATTCTAAATGTAATTGCAGTGCAATTTCGCTGACATCTCACTATCCTTCCCCATCATTATTATGCACAGATAACGTTACCTTGTTTTGCAAGTTCACCACCATCTCCTTAGGGCTTCCCAGGTGGCGCTAATGGTAAAGAATCCACCTGTCAATGCAGAAGACTAAGAGACATGGGTTCGATCCCTGGGTTGGGAAGATCCCCTGGAGGAGGAAATGGCAATCCACTGCAGTATTCTTGCCTGGGAAATCCCATGGACAGAGGAGCCTGGCGGGTTGCAGTCCATGGGCTGGCAAAGAATCCGACACAATTGAAGCAACTTAGCACACACTCATGATCTCCTTGAGGTGCAAATTTTTCAAATATGTAGATTCACTTTTAAGTACATGGAGCCTACCGCACCTATCTTATCACAGGACCTCAACATACGAGTATCAGCAACAGCAAAACACATATTTATGCAAATACCTAATGTCCTAGAAAGAATGACAAGGAAGGGATATTGTTTTCATAACATTTTGTAATGTAACTTTTTATAACACAAAGTAGTTTATCTGCCTTTTCCCCATGCCATGTCCTCTGTCGTCAGTGAGAAAGTCCACATCATAAAAGATGTAAGAGGTGTGGCAAATGTGACTGAGATGACTGTTTTAAAAAACAGCTGTTTTTTAAAACAATTATGAAATGATGGGGGAACTTTACTTATCTATTTTTGGTTGCACTGGAACCCAGGCAGATTTTTACAGGAAAGAGCATCTGCACCACACTTATTATCAAGACCAGCAGCCCCAGTCCCTCTGAGCTCCGGCAAGTCTGGTGGACAAGCACAATCTCACCCCTTTTCCTACCCGGACCCACACCTGCTCCATAACACATCATGTTAATAATGTGATATAAGCAGATGCTATACCCTTTGACAAACTCAAAACAAAATTAAAATGTATGGAAATTCATATTTTATATAAAGATGAAAAAAGTTATTGACGGATGTAAAAGTTCAGTGAGTTCTGTGATTGTTCATTTTATGTGTCAGCTTAGTTAGACGACGGTGCCCGGCTGCTTCATCAAACAGTAGCCTTAAAACTGCCCTAAAGGCATTTTGATGTGTCACTGTTTACAATCAGCAGACTATCAGTAAGGTAGATTATCCCACAGTGTGAGGGGGTGGGCCTCACTGAAGGACTTAAAGAACAAAAAAGGGTTCTCTGAAGAAGAAAGAACCCTCCCGTAGACTGCACCACAGAAATTGAACCCTCCCGTGCACCACAGAAATTCTACCTAAGTCTCCAGCACTCAGAGTCAAGACCTCAGCATCAGCTGTTATCTGAATCTCCAGCTGCAGGCTTGCCCCACAGACTTCAAACTTAACAGCATTTCACCAACAGCATGAGCCAATTCCTTAAAACCTCTCCCTCAATCAATCAGTCAATCAATTAACCTCAGTCTCTCTCTGTACACACACACACACATACACAAATCCTATTGATTCTCTGGAGAATCCTAACTAATACACATTTATCCAGAATATTAAATGTTAAGTATTCTCTTTGAAAAACAGATTTTTTTTTTGACCCTGCTAATGACACCACTAAATTCTGTACCAACCCTTGGTTTTAAGCTTAGGATAAACACTCTCTTATGAAAAAATTCATGAAACCAGCTGAGAATAAAGTGGACATACTGAGCTCATGTACTTTTAAAAATTAGATTTATGTGCTAAATATTGTGTACTTTGTACAGAAACTAAGTTTATATACTTTCTATAGATAAAGTAGTATGAAAACATGAAAGAAGCTGGGCAATCATGATTCCCAGTTAACAGCATAGGACTCTCCTTCTGCAGAATATCATACATAACAAAGTTTCATCATTTTGTAGAAATACAGTAACATAATAGCAGCACTAGGGGTCAAGAACCTGCCTGCAAATGCAGGAAACATAAGAGATGTGGGTTTGATCCCTGGGTCAGGAAGATCTCCTGGAGGAGGGCACGGCAACCCACTCCAGTATTCTTGCCTGGAGAATCCCATGGACAGAGGAGCCTGGTGGGCCACAATCTATAGGGTCACAGAGTCGGACATGAGTGAAATGACTTAGCACGCAATCACATTCTTATGTGTGACAATGGCAAAAATGTTTTAAAATCAGGGTGTATATTACAGTGTTTTCCATTGTAAGACTAGTTCTATATCAGTTAAACTTGATTTACATCAGTTCTTGATTTACATCAGTTCTTCCTGATGTGTGTGTATCAATCGTGTCCGACTCTTTGCGATCCCGTGGACTGTAGCCTGCAGGCAAGAATACTGAAGTGGATTGCCATGCCCTTCTCCAGGGGATCTCCCCAACCCAGGGATTGAACCTGGGTCTCCCACATTGCAGGCATATTCTTTACCATTTGAGTTACCTGGGAAGCCCATCTTCCTGAAGAATACCATTATTTTTCATATCAGAAAACAAACACACTTACAAAAAATTATGACAAGCAACAAGCAAATGGGCTTTGATTTTGGACCAAAGTTGTATTTTATTAAGATTATAAATGGTAGTTTAAAAGTGACATCTTGGGAATTCCCTGGCAGTCCAGTGGAGGATACTTCACCTTTCAAAGTAGCAGGTGTGGGTTCAATCCCTCGTCGGGGAACTAAGATCCCACATGCCCCACGGCCAAACAAACAAACAACAGAAGCAATACTGTACCAAATTCAATAAAGATTGTAAAAAAAAAGTCCACATCAAAGATAAATAAATAAAAATGACATCCTATTTATTATTTTATATATAACTGCTATCAAAAACACATTGAAATTATAAATTATTTTTTGACTGCCCACAAAGCTGCTGTGTGGGAAGTGTTTCAGAAAGACCGCCCTTCTGGAGGCGCCCTGAGGACCCACTACTTACTCACTGCAGAGTCATAGGAGGTGGAGTTGTGCTCGCCTCTCAGGAAGGGATATGGCGATAGGTAAGCGTGGGTGCAGTTCTTCCATGGGGGCTGATTGGCTGGGAAGGAAGGCAAGACAGAGGTATTTGTTACTGAGAGGCTACATGAAGACTTGTTCCCAGTAGAAGAGAAATACAGGCTGTGGGTGGTACACAAGCAAAATAGAACTACAGATCAACAAACTCAGAGAATTATTGAATAGGGAGGAATTTCCTTAAAAGTCTCATATGGAATAGCACAGGAGACCTGGAAAATGGATTCATCTAAAACATCTAGCTCATGACCTAATTCAGTGGAGAGAATGCCCTTAATATCACCTACAATTGAAATCACCAGATTTCATTCATTTTTACAACAGTATTCTCCAATTCCTAACATAATGACCAGCACAGAAAAAAAAAAGTTGTTTAAAAATCTAATAAATTTAGATCTAACTATGATTGGTTCTAACTAATGCAAAATTTCTTCTATATTCCACTTTCAGGGAAAAGATGTAGATGATAGACCATACAAGTTAATGATTATAGTTTATTTTTAGCATTTGAAGAAACCACAAGAAAGAACTTTAATGTTGTTTGAAATCTTGATGATTTCATCATATACCCTTTAAGGAGTAAAATATTTTTTCCTTCTCTAAGTCTTGGCAAACTCTTCCTCTTGCAAAGTCTGACTTACTTCACTTCACCAAAGCCTAGATAATTTTCATCGCAGGCAGATCGCATGCTTATTCTCCTCCCCCAAATGACAATCATAAACTCTATGAAATATTTCTCTCAAAATGCCATTTCATCATGACTTTGTTCCTTTTAATATATGACAACTTACTACTGGCCTGTCTTCTGTGATCTCAAATTTTTATGATATACTCCATAATCTTGACTTGTTTAAATGCCATACTTTGATTTATCACAGGAGTAGTTTTGATAAGAAGACTAATAATTTCAACCCACAGTAAGTCAGAAGGTAATAAACAGTTCTTTCATTGTTGGATGCAATAAGATAAAGGCTAGCTATTTTCAGTGAATTGATTTTCAAAGATAAACAACAATATAGAAAATACGGTTGAAAGAATGCACCTGTATTTTTTTAAGGAGCTATTCTATTTCAAAAAAGAACTTGAAAGTTTCTGTAAGAGAGTGGAAACATCAAAAGCAAAGCATTTCTTGATATTGCCCACAAACTTGGTTTAAGCCTTAATAGAGCAAGCTTTCATCTGTCACTGCTCATAATTGTTTTGTTATAAAAAAAGATTTTTTTAAAATTTTGAAGCTGTTACTATAAAATAATACATCTCTAATTCTGAATTTTTTAATTTGTGATTTCAAGGATTTATAGCCCCCAAAATAAAAACATTTATTTGCAACATAGCGATAATAGACACTCAAAAAACATACTATAGATAATATTTGTTTTGTTTGTTAAGGATGATGTATTTTAAATGTGGGCGAAGAAATAGTGGATTGTCCAATTCTGCCATAAATACTGACTGCAATTTTATATTAAAAAATAAAATAATTATTTCTATAGCCAATTCTGTTTACTGAAAAGGAATCAGTAACCTTGGAAAGGAACCTTTGAAAGATACCCCATTGAGATTCCACAGCTAAGAATCCCATCCTGTTTTGTAAGTGATGTGCCCCAAAATAAGAAACTATTCTTTTTTATTGAAAAGCCAGGTGTTGGGGTTGGGGGGGCGGAAATAAAGCTGAATTGTACTTACTGTACCAGAACTGCCAGATATTGGAATCATTCTCTCCCACAATCCCATTAAACCAACATCTCCAGAAGAATCCTTCATGGTGGAAAGTGACGTTTTCTATCTGTACAGAACACAAATGAAGTAACTGGTATCAATACAAGGAACACAATCTGAATAATTACATCTGGGAAATTTTTTAAGCAACGTATTGTTTCCCAAATAATAATGGTCATTAGCTTTCTACATATCTCTTCTGAGAAGAAATAGACATTCCACTGCTATTTTTGGATTCTCAGAAGATATGTAAGGCTATCGTTGTTACCAAGTATGACAACATTTTGAAGAAGAAACGCACATTTTGTTCACCTGAACACTTTCCCACTTCAGTCGCGAGAAGCCAGTAATCTGATCCAAAAGCCACCAGGAAGAGTAAAACCCCCAGAGCACCAAAGAGAGCCCCAAAGAAGATGGCAATGTTTAGCCTCATTTTCAATTCACTGGTTTCTGTTGAAATAAAATAAGAAAATAAATGAGAGCGGACACCCAGATCCTCAATTGAAAAAAAAAAGAATAAAGACTTCTGAGCAGGCAGGATCTTCTTGAGCAGCGTCTCTTAGCTGGTGTTTCAGCGGAGTCCCACTCACACGGGTGGTGGATTCTTGCTGCCTTTGCGCTCCCCTGGAGGGCCTCCAGCCCCGCAGCTGAGAATGGCAGGCTATTTTAGGATACTGACTGAGGAGTTGCCTCTCTCCCCAGGGGATCAAAAAATAGCTGACCTTCCCCTGATGGTGGAGGGGGTAGTATCAGGAACTGGCCAGAATCATCCTTATTGCTGTGGGGCAATCCGGAGAAGTGGAAAGATGACGGAATTGTGTGAGGTCCCTGCCAGCACTGGCCCAAAGTCTTAAGTGTCTGAACAGGCTCCTCTTGATCCAGAACAGCCATGACAACTCTGCAGACACTGAGGACCCTCTACAAGGGTAGATACGTCACAGGTGTAAGGAACCCACAAAGACCTCTCCTGGATATAACTGGAGAAAAGGCGTAAGTAGTTCAATCAGTCAAGAATCCACCTGCAGTGCGGGACACTGGCTGCAGCACAGGAGACCTGGGTTCGATCCCTGGGTCTGGAAGATCTGGAGGAGGGCATGGCAACCCATTCCAGTATTCTTGCCTGGAGAATTCCATGGTCAGAGGAGCCTGGTGAGGTCCTCTGAGGATTGCAATTAATTTCTTTTTGGATATTTTTGGAATAGAAAATAGTGGGTCAACTGACCTAACATAACACCAAGTACAGTTCAGGATCACAACCTAGAAATTCATAAGTATATTTAAAAGATCAAGAATATGGTAACATAAACTCTTAAAGCAGAACAAAGTACTTTTGTGTAGCACATGCTCTGACATCAATTGCAGTTCCCAGATCCTGTACAAGTTATTTCAAATGATCATCCCCAAAGTAGATTCATGAAAAAAGTCTCAAAAGTATATTATTTTATATATTAAAATGAGAAAATACAGCCCACATTTTCTTTTGTTTCTTTCATTTTAAATATTCAACCTCCTTAAAATAGGGAGTCCTACTTGACACCCATACAAGTCACCGAAGAGCAATTAATCTACACATTCTTCATGTCCAGCATCTCTAGCTCATTTCTTTGTTTTCACTCCATGTCTAAATATGCCAGAAAGAATTCTTTAAGTATTTGCGCAATATTTGAAAACTTTCACTGTCTCTAATGATTACTGTCTTTTGTATTCAGTTGTAACAGTGGTCTCTGCATCTTCTGAACAGGCATCTGACCTCTATCAGCTTCCTTCACCACTTTTGTTTGACATGGGATGGGTCCTTAGAAACGAAATCCTGTGTGTGTGTCTGCATGTGTGTGTGTTCGTGTGCATGTTCAGTCACTCAGTTGTGTCTGACTCTTTGTGATCCTATGGGCTGTAGCCCACCACGCTCCTCTCTCCATGGAACTTTTCAGGCACGAATATTGGAACGGGTGGCCATTTCCTCCTCTAGTCATCTTCCTGGCCCAGGGATCAAACCTGCGTCTCCTGCGTCTCCTACATTGACAGGTGGGTTCTTTACCACTGAGCCACCTGGGAAGCCCCCGATAGGCAGAATAATGGGTTCCCAAAGATGTCCGCACCCTAATCCTAAGCATAACCACATAATCTATGAATACATTACCTTACATAGCAATGACCTAGATTATACAGGTTGGCCCAATCTACACACATGAACCCTTAAAAGAAAAGTACAGAATCCTTCCTGACAGTGGTCAGAGAAAGAAATGTGACTCCAGAAAGTCAGAGACTTGCCAGTTTAAAGATGGAAGAGAGAGGCTACAAGCCAAGGAATGTGGGCAGCTTGTAGAGCATGGAAGAGGTTAAAAAAAAAAAAAGATTCTCCCCAAGAGCCTTCAGGAAGGAGTGCTGCCTACCAACACCTTGACTTTGAGGATTTCTGACCTCTGCAACTGCAGAAGAGTAAATTCATATTGTTTTAAGCCACTAACTTTGTATTGTTACATTTTTACGGCAGCAGTAGGAAGCTATTAAAGATGCTGTTCTATAGTTAATGCAATATAAGATCAAATTAAGGGGTTTTTCGAGGGATGGGTGGGAGGAATGCATCTTCAAGAAGTGCTTATTGGGAGCTTGTGACTGTCCAGGCATTTTATTAGATACACAGGCCCTGACCATGAGGAGTTCATGAGCTAGTGAGGAAAAAATGATTCATTGGAATGAGGTGCATAGAGGTTATAGTAATAAGCTTCTTGTCACCCCAAATAATTCTTCCTGCTCACCCACACACTCCCTCCCAAGATGACAGTAGTTGTGATCATGCAGTTTTATTGTAGGTGACAATGTTGTTACTTGGAGAGGAAGAGGAACCTTTATAGGAAAATTTTAATTCATTTTATTTATATCATAATGGCTTATGATAAAAAACCTATGCATTAATACCAAATCTTTAGCATATGCATTCACAAACACACACATATATACAAGCAACTAGATTTTTTAAATAAGTAGAAAAGAGTGTGGGATTTTGTTGTTGCTACAATTCATCTCAATTTTTATCTCTGTCACACACAAAATATCACCTTTCTGGAAGAGGTTCATCAACTATTTTTTTCACCATTTTTGGTTTATCCAAAAGTGAATAAGCATCATTATAAAAATGTGTATATATATACATACACACACACACACGTGTGTGTGTGTGTATGTATATCAAAGCAGCTACTAATTAACCAATCTAATTGTTTTCAACCATTCATTCATGGGCAACTATTTGAGAAAAATACTAGAGACTAGCTCTGATTTCATAAAACTTTAGTTCTGATTTCATAAAACTTAACTCCTTTAGCACA
This sequence comes from Muntiacus reevesi, assembly GCF_963930625.1. Lineage (NCBI taxonomy): Eukaryota > Metazoa > Chordata > Mammalia > Artiodactyla > Cervidae > Muntiacus > Muntiacus reevesi. Next base: position 94,179,331 of record NC_089251.1, read on the forward strand.
GTTATCATTATCCTCAACGTTTATCATAGTGCTTGACATATATGGAGCACTAAAATAAAATAAAAATCTACTTGTATTATGACTCTTGGCTGTGATGTTAAGTACACAGCCTGAGTTATTTAACTGGTGATCCATCAGTAAGAAATAGCGCTCATCTTGCCTGTTCTTTGTGAAACCTGTAGAGAAGGATTTTAGCAGAGTCTGTGCTTCCTCTGCAGATAATCACAAACCATCTTTTAAAAACTCCACTGTCGATTCTTCTTTAGAAACAAAATAGAATTTACCATCCAGGGGTCAAAATGTTTCTTTTTTAGAAAATTAGACCATTTGCCTATCGTTTGAAACACCTAATTTACCACCATTCCTAAAATATTCCCAGAGATCATTCAGTTATCTCTTCCTTGAGGTCTGCCAGCAGCTTAAAATGTCTAAGCTCCAGCATAATTGTTAAACAGTTGCTGTGTTCCAGTGATGTGTTCACAAATTCAGACATTGGATCTTCTCCCTTTCCATCTCTTTTCTAGTGAAAGACCGGGAGATGCGGGGAGACAGACAGACCTTAGCATCGACCTCAACTCAGTGGCTTCCCTTATAGCTCAGTCAGTAAAGACTTTGCCTGCAGTGCAGGGGACCCGGGTTCCATTCCTGGGTTGGGAAGATCCCCTGGAGAAGGAAATGGCAACCCACTCCAGGAATCTTGCCTGGAGAATCCCATGGGCAGAGGGGCCTGGCAGGCTACAGTCCACAGGGATGCAAGAGTTGGACACAACTTAGCGACTAACCCCAACTCACAGTAACCCTGTGGCAGGACAACTCCATCACCACTGTGTGTGCCCATGCCTGTGGTGAACACTGAGTCTACTTCCTGTGGGTACGATGATCACAGTGAACCCGCCAAGGCACAAGCATGGCGTCTCAGGTTCAACCCCTTGGGAGACCTTGATTGTCAGAAATGTAAACGGAGGTGAATAATAGTAACTAATGTTAATGAGCATCTGCTCTGTGGCAGACACCATCCTAAGCATATTAGACGCCTTGAGTACAAATAAGCCTTCAGTTGGTAGAATACGAAATAATCCGTTTCTTGGGCAGGAAGTTCAGCATCTAAAGGCCTTCTGGGTGGGAGTTAAAGACCTTCCTGCTGGCATACAGAAGGCCAGAGCTAAGTATGGGGAGCTCTGTATGGGGTCCTCCTGACTTCCTGGAAATAATATCCCACTTAGAGTCTGCTGTCTCTGAGAGAAATTATGGCAAAAACTATTTTTAAATTAATTTCTCAATCTAAAACAGTTTTTCAATCCATCTTTTAAAATCTTGAGAATACAAAGATCATGAGCATTCCAATGTAGTATGGCAAACTCCTCCCTTGTTTTTTACAAATTAAATAAAATCTGACAACCAAAGGATAGATGACCATAAACAATGGAAGACTTTGCCTGTTTTGATTCAATGTCTTTTTATTTACTTAACTGTGTGTTTTTTTTTAACCAGTAAACACACTACAACTTAACAGAAATCCCAAGTCATGTTTAATTTGTGAGTGATAAGGAGCAAAACATTTTTTCTAAGGTCATAATTTCCAATCTTGATATTGCAATAGTCTTAATTTCAACATATCTACTGAAGCTAGCTAAACATTCTACAAAAAAATATTAATTCTGGTTTACTTTATTCTTAAAAAAAATACAGGGATGACAATACTCAACATCCAAAAGTGCTGAACAAATGTGTAAATAAATAAAGAAATCAAACTTTCAGAAACAGAAGTGGTTTTGTGGAGATTTGAGGGTAAATTCTTTTTTGTCTTGGAATACTGTTATAGATCCACAATCTTTGTCTGCCGTTCCAACATTAAAAATTTCTGAAAACCAAAAGCTTTCAGCAAACCAAACCTGATTGGCATGAGGATGCATATAAACTACAGTATGAATTCTTATACATTTGATTGCACAGGCACAAACGCCTTTGATTACAGTGCTCACCAGGTTCCACGGGGGTGTGGTGGTGAGGGTGTTAGGTAATGTACAGCACACACATATTGCTACTTTTTCAAAATCCCCCAAATTCTGAGTTCTAAACACACCAGGCCCTAAAGGTTATGTATAAAGGTTTGTGGTCCCAAGTCCTAGACACAGACAATAGACTGAGTGATGACCCTAAAATCAATCGTTTCCCTTTGATCACTATTTAAACAGATTTTCACTGCCCATGAACCATCACCACAGGTCTCTGTGACCCTAATGACCTCTTTAAGTCTCTTTTGTGTTGTGGTTCTTGGGTCTTGTATGTCATGCTCCCTGCTTCCTCCCCAATCCAACAATGTGGCAATAGGACCACAGCCTGTAACTTCACGAGATTATCTTTACAAGCCTTCTCATCCTGCACGTAGTATAGAAACAACAAATAAACTTTGGGGGGGGCGATGATAGAGGTTCTGTCTTTGCTTACAGCTACATCCCTAACCCTAGCACAACGCCCTATGTAGGTCCTCAGTAGGTAGCTCAGCTGGTAAAGAATCTGCCTGCAATGCAGCAGACCCTGGTTCGATTCCTGGGTCGGGAAGATTCGTTGGAGAAGGGGTAGGCTACCCCCTCCAGTATTCTTGGGCTTCCCTGGTAGCGCAGCTGGTAAAGAATCCGACTGCAATGTGGGATACTTGGGTTCAATCCCGGGGTTGGGAAGATCCCCTGAAGAAGGGAATGGCTACCCACTCCAGTATTCTGGCCTGGAGAATTCCACGGACTGTATAGTCTATGGGATCACAAAGAGCCGCACAGGACTGAACGACTTTCACTTTCATAGTAAAAACTTGGCTGACCAAATAGCCATCTGAGTTGAATTAAATTGGGTTGAACAGTGCCATCTGCTGGCCGCAGATAAAGTTTGCATTCCACCATACGCTAAAGTCCATCGGGATTTTTATCACACAAATACTGCAGTGCAAGGATTTGCTGTTTTCAGAGTTTGATGCTGACCAGCCTTAATTAAGATTGTGCCATCCCAGTACTAAGGCTCTGATAAATAGCTTACGTTGAATGTAAGTGAATCAGGATCCATCCACAGGCTCATTCACTCATTCACGTGGGCAGTTTACACTCCACTGAACTGAGAGCTACTTACAGAAGGAACTCACACAAAGGGATTATATTACACAACTATCTTCCACTTTGAAAAAGGGTCTGATGCCCAGCTCCAAGTTCAGTTCCCCAAGAATTCCATTAGTGTGCTGAAGGGCATTAACTCTCGAAAGGGGGAAAAAACTTGGAACTTATTTTTTTTAAAACTGCTTTCGATTAAAATCAACACACACACACACACACACACACACATCACTTCAAAAACAAAACTGGGGACCAAAGGGGAAATGTTTTGATATATGAAAGTAGAAACGAAAAAAATGTAACTTATAAGAATGTATGTATTATATAACAAGTACAAATTTAATGATGGCAATTTTGATTTTAACTTACTCATCCCTTTGATTTCTTGTATTTCTTTCTGAAGGAATACATTATACTCCCTATACCAGAAGTCTTGTGAATGAGAAGAGTCCCCTCTCTGGTCCCTAGGCTGTGAAAGCGCTTTGCGTGAATCTTGCATACATGATTTGAGTCTTAACTTATAGAAAGACATTTTTATTTATCCTTGCCTCTGGGGTATGTTGCCTTCCCATTAAAAACCTTTGTCACTGGGTCATTCTTTACCTATCAAGATGAAGATGGACTTTTAAAATTTCCATTCCAAAGACTTTTCCAAGAAGAGACTTATAGAAGGTTCAGATGAGTCCAGGGTCTGTGAGTCACTTCAAGTCAAGCCGCAGAGGAACGACACTCCAATTCAGGAGTGAGTGGGAGGGCGGGGAGACACATTCCTGTTACCTTTGTGTCCCCAGGCCTCTGTTGGGGAAACAGCTGGTGCTGCATTGATGTGAACACAGTCAGAACCGCCGCAGGTACTTCAACCTTCTCTTCAGGTCCTGCTCAGCCAAGTCCCTGTTTAAGTCCTGTTTAATTTGACCATACATGTGCTAAGGGATACAGCTGGCTTCCCATGCGGCCCAGTGGTAAAAGTATCTATCTGTCTGTCAATGCAGAAGACACGGGTTCGATCCTTGGGTCAGGAAGATCCCCTGGAAGAGGGAACAACAGCCCACTCCAGTTTTCTTGCCTGGAGAATCCCATGGACAGAGGAGCCTGGCAGGCTACAGTCCACGGGGTCGCCATGAACTGAGTTAGACATGACTGAGCAACTGGCATGCACACAAAAGGGATAAAGTTAGAACCTACCAGGATACTCAAATAGCACAAAAGCTAAATAACAACGACAACAGCAACAAAATAGTAACACCTTGGGCACACACAGAGCACTCACTTTGTCCTGGGCACTATTCTAGGAGCCGTGGGCTTACTGATCCATTAACCTCCATGGACTTAGGACCTGTGGAAGAGGTAATTAAGGTTAAACAAGATCATAAGGAAGGGGCCCTAATATCATCCCAGAACAGGGAAACAAAGTCAGGAGTGAGATGCTCTGGGCATACCTCAGCTCAGTATCAGTTGACAAATAAATAACACAATGTGACAAAATCAGTAAGACTTCCATTTCCATCTTGAAATTTAGAAAGCTGGAAAGAGCACTCTGCCTCCTTTCCTGCAAGTGAAAGGTGAGGCAAACCGGCCCGAACCTTAAACATAAGGCAGCACTCGGGCAGTGCTCCCCACCCTCGGTGCCACGGGCGTCGAACACTGGATGATTCTGTTGTGGAAGCTGGGTGCCGCCCTGTGAGTCGTAGGACATTCAGCAGCACCTGTAGTCTCTACTCACTGGATGTCAGCAGCACAGCCCGAATCCCAGCATGCCCCAGGCAGCGCCAAATATCCCTAGGAGGCAGAGTCACCCTCAGGTGAGAAGCACTGCGCTAGAGAAAGGAGGTCCTATGGCGCAATGGGGGTCACCACGGCAACGACAAACCACCCTCACACTACTCTGGACCCGAGTAACACATACCCTCACACTGAATGGCTGGCCGAAGGAAAAGCGTGTGTGTGTGTGTGTGTGTGTGTAGTACTAATAGCATAACTTCACTACCTGTTGTCCTATACAGCATGCCAAATTTTCAACAAAATATGACGGGACACGTAAAAAGCAAGAAAAACCAGCTTGAGCTCTATTTCCAGAATGGTAGCTTGGGCAGCTCCACAGATCCGTTCCCCAGTGAAATAAGTGTAACTCGTGAAATCTATTTCAACATCTGAACATTTAAAGTCTAAGGAAATTGCCCTAAAGGCAAATAGAACATTGCTCAAAATAAAGACTACTTAGATTTTTATAAGAACACCAAGTGTCCTTGACATTTTAGCCATGACCCACTCTCTCCTTATTTCACAAAATACACAAAAAATAATAATTCACAATAGACTACTGGCCTAAATGTAAGAACTAAAACTCTTAGAAGTAAATGTGGGTATAAATATTCATCATGACCATGAATTAGGCAATGATTTCTTATATAACCCAGGAAAAGCATAAGCAATACAAAAATTAGATAAATGGGACAACAATGAAATGAACTTTTGTTCATCAGTGGAAACTACCAAGTAAGTGAAAAGATAACAACCTGCAGGGTGGGAGAAATATTTGCAAATTATATATCTGATAAAGGACTTGTATCTAGAATATACAAAGAACCGTAACAACTCAATACTAAAAAGATAAACAGTTTGGAAATGGGCAAAGTGTTTGAACAGACATTTCTTCAGAGAAGACATGCAAATGACCCTAAAGCACAGGAAAAGATGACCACCAAATGCTACACAAAATCCTACACTCTTCCCATCAAGAAAATGTAAATCCACCATCATTGGAAAGTAAATGTTGAAGAGGATGTGGAAAAATTAGAGCCCTCATATACTCACAGGGACGGGGGAGCCTGGTGGGCTGCCGTCTATGGGGCCGCACAGAGTCGGACACGACTGATGCAACTTAGCAGAAGCAGCAGCAGCAGCATACACTGCCAGGAGGAATATAAAATGGTGCAGGCACTCTAGAAGATAGTTTGACAGTTCATCTAATGTTTAAACATAGAATTACCAAACGATCCAGAAGCCCCACTTTGAAAAGAAAACATGTATTTATACAAAAACCTGTACACAACCGTCCATAGCAGAATGAGTCATAATATCCAAAAACTGGAAACAACTCAAATGTCCATCAAAACTACCAATTTGGTAGCATGCAAATTATATCTTAATAATAAATCCCATGTACAGAAGGCGCCTGGTGGGCTACAGTCCAGACACGAGTTAGCCACTAAACAACGATATTGTTCTGGAAAAAAAAGGACAAAAAGAAATGCAGGCTGAAGAGACAAAGCAATCATCACAAGTAAACACAGATATGACATAGATGCTGAAACTATACCCCAATGGGATTAAAATAATTTTGATAAAGATGTTAAAAATTATATTGGAAAAGACAACGTGTAAGATAAGATAGGCATCTTTAGCAGAGAGGTGTAAACTATAAGTAAAATATCAAATGCAAATTCTAGACCTCAAAACACAGTAACAGAGGTGGAGAATGTCTTTAACAATTTCACCAGCAGGCTAAAGACAGCCAAGGGACAAACCAGTGAACGTGAAGACAAATCAACAGAAATTATTCTAGCTAAAATTTAAAAAAAAAAAAAAGTGGAAGAAAAAAATAAACCGAACACATCATTCAAGGTCTAATGGGCAATAGCTTTAAATCATGTTATTGTATCACTGAAGTACAAGACAGAAAATGGGGAAGAAGAAATATTTGAAGAAATAATGGCTGAAAGTGTTCCTAAATTAGAGACACATCAAAGAACAGATCAAAGAAACTCAGTGCAAATAAAGCAGGATTAAAACCAAGACAGAAAAAACATACAAGTAGGCCGATCATATTCAAACTGCTGAGTATCAAAGAAAAAGATAAAATCTTAAGAGGCTGCCAGAGAAGAAAAAGTGGGCTTCCCTGGTAGCTCAGCTGGTAATGGATCCACTGCAATGCAGGAGAGCCCGGTTCAATTCCTGGGTCAGGAAGTTCCCCTGGAGAAGGGAGAGGCTACCCATTCCAGTGTTCTTGGGCTTCCCTGGTGGCTCAGCTGGTAAAGAATCCACTTGCAATGAGGGAAACCTGGGTTCGATCCTGGGTTGGGAAGATCCCCTGGAGGAGGGAATGGCAACCCACTCCAGTATTCTAGCCTGGAGAACCCATGGACAGAGGAGCCTGGCGGGCTAGTCTATGGGGTCTCAAAGAGTCGGACACGACTGAGTGACTAAACACAGGCCAGAGAAGAAAAAGACACAGCTAGAACACGGCAGACACATCATCAGAGAACATACAGATATGAAGACAATAGAGTGACATCTTTTAAGGACTGACTGAATTAAAAACCCACATTTCATCTCAAATAAAAGTGAAGGGAAAATCAAGCCTAGCCATACTATAAAAACAGGGGGAATTCATTGCCAGCACAGAAGATAAGAAATGTTAAGGGCTTCAGGAAGAAGCGATGTGATACAGATCAGAGAGTTGGTTCTAAAGGAAGAAGATAAAATTGCTCTAACTGTAGTTTCCTACAGTGGAAGCATTTATTACTGATTTAGATCTTTCTTGTTTCTGACACATGCACATGCATTCAAAGCTGTAAATTTCCCTCTAAGTGCATGTTTGTTGCATCTGACAACTTTGACAAGTTGTATTTTCATTTTCATTTAGTTGAAAATGCTTCTTTATCTTGAGACTTCACCCTTGACCATGTGTTATTTAGAACTGTGCTGTTAACCTCAAAATATTTCTGAGTGTTCCAGTTACTTTCCGTGATCAAGTTTTAGTTTAATTCCATTGGGGGTACACAGCATACTTTATATTGTTTCTCTTTTTTTGAGATCGTTAACGCCTATTTTATGGCCCAGACTGAGGTCAATGTGATCTTGATATGAACAGGTATCCTGCTGATCTAGCTGAATTCTAGATCCAATGGAATGTGACGCTGTTCTCTGGCTTTCTGCATTTGTGAATATGATATGTCTTGTGAGGGGGGGGTTGCTATTTATCCTGCTTGCTTGCTGTTCTGAGTTTCATGTGCCTGTGTGTACAGTTGCCTGTCATTAACTTTGGAAAATGTGAGGCTATTTTTACTTTAAATAATTGTTCTCTCTCCCTTCTTCTAGATATGATCTCAGATGGTCTAGACCTACAATAGTTTGGAGTGGGGCTTGGGTTCCCAGCCAGAGATTGAGGTTGTGTCGGGGCAGTGCAAGCACCAGATTCTAGCCACTAGACCAGCAGTCGGTGCCAAGGTCTTTGGTGCTTCAGCTTTGCAGAAAAGAATTTCCATAAAGACGGAAAGCAGTGAAGCAAGTAAAGTATTTACTAGGAGGAAAATGAGAACAATACATGTAGATAGACACACGGGCAGACTCAGAGGGAGAGTCCCTGAGCTGTGCCATCGTGGTAGTTTGAATTAATTTTATGGGGCATTTCTCCCAGTTTCCTGTGGCCAATCATTCTGATTTGCCTGGTTCACAGTCCATATTGTGCTTCCCTGGTAGCTCAGTTGGAAAGAATCTGTCTACAATGTAGGAGACCCAGGTTCGATCCCTGGGTGTGGAAGATCCCCTGGAGAAGGAAATGGCAACCCACTCCAGTATTCTTGCCAGGAAAATCCCATGGACAGAGAAGCATGGCAGGCTACAGTCATGGGGTCACCAAGGGTGGGACACGACTTAGCGACTAAATCACCACCACAGTCTATATCTGGTATATCTTAGGATCTTTCCATATGTGCACACACATCTCTCAGCCATGATGGATCCTACTGAAAAGGCCTATAGGTAGAACATCCCTTGACATGACTCCCCTTTGTCCTCCAAGAAGCCTTTTCTGTGTGTGTATGGTTGGGAAGGTCTCCTGACTTTGGGAATGAGAAATATGTCATTTGTGCAGGGTTCAGCCTCTTTCCTTAATTGCCTGCTATTCTTATCTTGGAGTTTTGGTCAATAGAGAATGAATCTCCAGTTGTTTTACCCTGGAGGCGGGGGTGTCCATCTGCCTCCTGCCTTAGTATCCCAATTTTGTATATATGTTTTCAAATTGACTGACAGTTCTTCAACATTCTGATTTTTTTCCCTTTTTTTTTTTTTTTTGTCTTTTCTTTCCAGTATGGGAATCTTCTATTGACTTAATTTCAATCTCAATGATTTTTTCCTTGGCTGAGTCCAATCCACTGATGAGTCCATCAAAAGCAATCTTAACTTCTACCACAATGGTCTTGCTTTCTATCATTTCCTTCTGATTCACTCTCAGATATTTTGTATCTGCTTATATTACCCATCTGTCCTTATATCTTGTCTACTTTCCATGAGAGCTCTTAACAGTAATCACAGTTATTTTGAATCCCCTGTTTGATAATTACAAGATTTTTATCATATCTGACTCTGGTTCTGATGCCTACTTTGTCTCTTAAAACTATTTTTCTTCTAATAAAATCATAATTGTTTTCCTGAAAGTTGAATGTATGTATTAGGTACTAAAAACTCAGGTACTGGGGCTTTTAGCATAAGGCTTTATGTGAATATGTGTTGGAGCTAGGTTGTGTTTAATATTTTCATAACTGTAGGTGCCAGAGACTTCAGTTTCCTCTTTTTCCCTTTTTCCCCCCTATCTCTGTTGCCTTTGAACTACCCTAGAAACTTGTTTTAAAATAGGGTCTCTGTCTTACATCTTTCTCAGCTGTAGTTTACTGTTACTATAGCAAAGCCCTGTTTATATTTTCATAAGGTGGGGGTACTTTTATAAGCTTATGATTAAATCTCTGTTTCAGTGAGCTTGAGTCCTTGGACGGTGACTTCCCGAAGCATTTCTTAGCTTTCTCCCTGCCTCCCATTACGTGAGACCAAAAGACAGACAGGGTGCTGGAGTGGTCTGATTATCCTTTTCCCAGGTGCCTGATGGCTCAGACAGTAAAGGATCAGCCTGAAATGCAGGAGACCCAGATTCAATCCCTGGAGGAGGGCATGGCAACCCACTCCAGTATTCCTGCCTGAAGAATCCTATGGACAGAGGAGCCTGGAGGACCACAGTCCGTGGGGTGGCAAAGAGTCAGATATGACTGAGCACACGCTACTGTGGACTTAAAAAGCTACTGGTTTTCACTTTGTCATCTTTTTTTCCCTTATTTTTCAGTGTGGGAGCTGCAACCGCCAAGCTCTTCACACATTGGAACTGAAACCACAGTTCTCTAAAATCTTTATATGAATGGAATTAGACAGCATATCCTCTTCATTTGGCTTCTGCAGTCAGCATAACTATTTTGAGATTCATCGATGATGTAGCATGAATTCATAGTTCATTTTTATTGCTAAGTAGTAATACCACAACTTGTTCACTAATTCACTTGACAGATATCTGGGTTGTGTTCAGTCTAGGGCTATTGCAAATAAAGCTTGTAGCAATAGTTGTGTATAAAATCTTGTTTGGCTATATGCTCCTTTATCTCTTGGGTAAATATCTCATATGCTGGGTCATATGGTAGGTGTATGTTTACCTTTTTAAGATATTTTCAATCTCTTTTCCAAATTGGTTGTGGCATCACATATTCCCACCAAAATTACTGTCCCCTATCCCACCACCTCTTGGTATATTCTTTTCATCTGCAGACATTCAAATGATGAACAGTTGGATCCCAATGCAGCATACTATAAATGAGAATGCTTATCTTAATAATATTCAGTCTTCCAGTTCATGATCATGGTATACATCTCTCCATTTAGTTATGTACTTTTTCATACCTCTCAGCAATGTTTTGTAGTTTCAGTGTACAGGTTTTTGTTAAGTCTTTAATCTTATCCCATTTAAAAATTAAGTTAGCTTACTACAGTTTCACAGATGCCAGCAGAAGACATGAGACGCCTGCATCAGAAACAAAAGACTTTATTACTCATAATACAATGAGCAGCATAAACATTAGCATGTTTGTATCTGTTTCTCTTGCCTCCACATCCCACAAAAGTGATGTCCATATTGATGCTGCACATCTAGTGGATTTTCATTTCAAGTGAGAACACTGGGCTTAGAGTATCTATAATTTTCATAATCTGTAAGTAAGCTTTATCTTTAACCAGTGGGGATACGCAACATCTTTCAAAGCTGTGGCATAAATAGGAACAGTTACAGGTTTACCATTTGGCCTACCCCTAAGCAGTACTGGCATCAACAGGTCCAAAGAAAAAGGGATGTCTCTTTGCACATTTGTTGGTCAAATGTATCCCCATTTCACATTCCATGTTTACAAAATGATTTTTAAACTCCAATTTCTAATTGCTTTCTGTAGCATTTGTTGCTGTTGTTTAGTCGCTAAGTCATGTGCGACTCTACACCCACCAGGCACCTCTGTTCCTAGCAATTCCCAGACAAGAACACTGGAGTAGGTTGCCACTGCATTCTGCTTTGTGGCATATGGGAACAAAATTATAATTTGTATACTGATCTTGTATTCTGCAACCTCATTAACCTTACTTTATGAGTTCTAGTAAATTTTTTCTGTAACTTCCTTAATGTTTTCTACATAGATGACCATGTGGTTTATGAATACAGTTTTATATCTTTCTACCAAATACAGATGTCTTTTATATCTTGTGCCTACCTACTGCATTCAGCTGGGAAACTGATGAAAATCACTGGGAAGCTACCGGAGCAGTGCCTGTGGAAATGGCCAGGAAATTACTTGCTGGGGCACCTGGGAGGTTCTCCTGGAAACCAGCTGGGATGCCCAGGGAATGTGCTGCGTGTCACTGCTAGGGACTAGGGATCACTAGATGTCTAACAAGTCAGCCACACACCACAGGAACAAGAAGAGAGAAAAGCACTTCAGTGTGTTAGAGATGCTCCTTCCCCATGCAGTGTCCCTCAGCATCATCTACAGACAGAGTTTCACATCGTGCCAGCTAGCAAAGATGTTTCTACAGAGTCCAGCGCCAGGATCACACAACAGAGCAACGATGCATGTATTTGGAGCTGATACCAATAAACTGATCACCGGTACAGTCCGTTCTTAGGCTACTTGGCTTCCAAATGCATCCTTCTGTTCACATTTCAATTTTCGTAAAACATCACCACGAAGGGAAAACGTCGCAACAGTCATTGTACCCATTCTACTCCTCATATTCAGTCTTACTGAATTTTCTGTTACCTAAAGACTAAATTAAGCTAAACTTACTAAAATTATTAGTTAATTTAAAAACTTACTAAAATTAAACTTCAAGGACCTGTAAAATTATATTTGGAAGAAGAAGACAGAAGAAAATAGTGAGCATGGGCCAACACCCACATGCATAACAGAAAATACCCAAAACCTCAACAGTCCTTACCCTGGAAGTGGCCCCAAAGTCATAGCTGGTATCTGTGGCTTCCGTCTTTATTTTACTACCTATTTCTTCCTTGTTTTTTTTTTTTAAGGCTAAGGTTCTTTATCTAAAAAAGGAAACTTTTCTAGAGATTTATTTCAGAAATAGTAGTAACGTTAATGACCTAATTCAAACTGAGGACAGCATGAAAATTAACATATAAATTCTTCATGTCTTTAAAAGAAGTCTGCAATTAAGTGTCCTTATTGCTGAAAACACTTATTACGGGAATAACAAGAGACACTGATTTCTTAAATGAGATTTTTTTGTCTGGGGGTTTTTATTTTTTGTGTGTGGGATTTTTTTTTTTTTTGGTTTGTTTGTTTTATTGCTTTTTTCGGCCTATTCCTTCTTTCCCTTGCCCTCAGTCCAAACGTCAGCTGATCAGGGGTCTTTACCTCACGCAAGGATGGACATCTTTCTTCAGGAGTCCAGGAATTGATTCTTCCACAGTTCCACATTCTTTTGTTTCCTTGTTTTTGGAACGCTCCACGCAGAGTCCTTCCTCACTCCACTGGAGACGATCATCCAACCTGCCCTCGGTACTCCGGCTCCATCACTGCAGCCGGGAGAAGGTCCCTTTGGGTTTCCTGACGGTTTGGTGGCTTCCGGAGGCCCACCCATCCCGCTGATGGTCTCACTGCCCAACACAGCGGAACCTCTGCCCCACCCCTCGTGGAAGGTCAGCCCTCCTGGGATAAAAACCCTCCAAACCAGGAGGCTCCAAGTTGCCAAGACAGATGGCAGCGATGTTCTACAAGTGAGCGGCCCTCGCAGGTCCCAGAAAAAGCGCTGGGGCGATGTCTGTGTTAATATATAGACTCCTTACCCCCAGGAGGCTGGTCCACACTGGGTCCTCCTGTGTTTCAAGTGGGAAAAACGAAGCTGGGAGGGGCCGAAGGTTCTTTCTCCAGGTCAGTCACCGACAACTAGGCACGCTCACTCTGAGTCTCTTCCCGCCAAAGCCGGCGATCCCCTGGGACACCCCGTCAGTTCTGAGCTAAAAGCTCATCATCGCAATTCCCTCCAGCCAGGCAATGGCAGGGCGAAGCGGACTCTTTATCCCCAGGGCGCGCAGAGCATCATCACCACCATCACAAAGCGAGCGCGTCCGGCACGGACGCCCGTTCTCTGGGCGGGGCGCGAACCCGCGGGGCCGCGCCGAGCCCGCCTCGCTGCGCCTGCGTCGGAAGCTCCGCCCCTGAAAGAAGGGGCGAGGCGCGCGGCTCTGCGCGGGCGCAGCCGCTCGCTTCCGCCGGGGGCGGGGCCGGCGCGCCGAGGGCGGGCCCCCCGCGCGCCGCCCCCCGCGCGCATGCGCATGGAGCCGGGGGAACAGTTCAGCGGCATGGCCCCGGACAGGGGTTTGATATCTGCAACCCCGAGACCGTGGCAGGAGCCCGGGACAGCGACCCAGGAGGGGGCTCCCGGCCCCGGTGCCGTTCGAGCCCGCCGCTTCCTGCTCTGCCTCTACCTGGTAGGCTTCCTGGTGAGTAACTGCGGGGCCAGCGGGCTGTGTCCGCGACCTGGATCCCGACCAAGGTGCTTTTCCTTGCACATCCTGAGTGGTCGCCAGGCTCTTCGAGGGCTGGAAACCTGCGATCCGCCTGGTGATGCCTCCCTACCTCTCAGGTCCCTTCTTGCCCCACACCCCCTCCTTCACACTGCACCTGGCCACAGATGAGGCTTGCCCCTCTCACCCACGCCGAGGCCAGTTCGCCCCCACCCTCACCCAGCCCCGCGATTTAAGACTCTTCGGCACCAGGCTCAGGTGTGACTCGGTGATCGAGCCACGCACAAGGGTGACCCCGGGTGGTAGATGCTGTGACGGGTGCGTCGCCCAGCAGTGCGGTGGCTTCAGATGTGGTAGGAGCAAACAGGCCCTTTTTATTAGGCCATGTAGGAAAGTCGCTGTTGATAACCCTACTTGAGCAGAATTAGGTACATTTTCAGAGCTCCCAGGTGGCGCTAGTAGTAAACAATCCGCCTGCCTATACAGGAGACAGACACCAGAGGTGCGCCTTGGATTCCTGGGTGGGGAATGAGTTTGATCCCTGGGTGGGGAAGGATCCCTTGGAGAAGGAAATGGCAGCCCATTCCAATGTTTTTGCCTGAAAAATTCCATGGACAAAGGACCTTGTCGAGTTATGCTCCATGGGGTCGCAAAGAGGCAGATACAACTGTGCTAGGAAGCATGCATTAAACTTGACAGATTGTTGAACACCTTGCATTGAGGTTGGGGGAGGAGAATGTCTTCTTGCTTCTCTCCTGGCTCAGTAGAGCTCAGCACCCTAACCTTAGTCGGGCACCAGACTGGAGAGTCAACACATTGTATATGGATTTCTCCATACCTTTAACCATATGAGTGTATCTTACTGTAGAATGCAATTATGAGTTCTTGTTTGCTCAAAAATTTAGATATTGTCCTTAAAAAATCAGCTTATAATCAGGATCCCACTTTAAAAATACCCAGGCCCCTGTTTCTAATTTGCATTAACCAGCAATTTGTTGTTTAGGATTTGTTTGGTGTGAGCATGGTTGTGCCTTTACTAAGCGTTCATGTCAAGTCTCTTGGAGCAAGTCCAACAGTTGCTGGGATAGTAGGTGAGTAGGTTAATCCTGCACTTTTTCAGAGCACTGAATTTTAAGCCCCCTGGACTGAGTACCTGGAAACAAATCAGTCTTTTAGCTAAGGTAACTTACTGAGTCTCTCCAGGGGTTCTGGTCGTGCATGTTAATAAGGGTTAGGTATTGACGCCTGCCTGCAGGGACCTGCAACCTAATGGGAGAGCAGAGAGACATGATCTACAGAAATCACACCACAAGGAACAGAGTGCTTACAGGCTTCCTTCACCACCACTAAAAGCACAGGGGGCTTCTCTCTCTCTGCAGCATAGAATCTCCATCCAGAAGTTGTCGATTTACCCAGGGAACAGTGGGAGCAGGATTCTGATAATTAATGAGAAATTGATAAAAACTCACAGCCTTTGATCATTCAGAAACGAGAAGAGCTGATGAGTTGCGGGGGGTGGGGGATGGGGCGGGGTGGATTGTACATAATATTTGGAAACTCCTGAGCCATGCTATGGCTTGCATTTCCCTGGAAAAGTGTATGTTGAGTTATACTGGCCCACCCAGCAGAGGGAAGGGGTCTTTGAAGAGCAGAAAGAATGTATTCCATAATAGGATGGAGCTGAAAGCGCTCCATAAAACTTTGTAAGTTCTTTACAAAGCAAACATTTTATAAAACTGAAATGTTAGGGACACAGGAGGTAATATTAACATTTGAAGACTTAATCGAGACTTTGTGGGATTCAGATTTCTGGTCCTGCGTGCATGCCTCACACAGGGTAAGAAGCACTCTCTCAGGGTCCCTGTGGGTGACCTCAGCCTTCAGTCTCTTCTGCTTTCCCTCAATTTTACTCTGAAGACCCATACTAAATCTTGTATGACCTGACTCTCCCATCTATGGTCATTTCCTTTTTAAAACAGTCTTTTTCTCCTAATGTTTTCTGTTAGTTTTATCCATCTTCTTGATGAATCTAGCTTATTTTACAGATGTCACTTGTTTTTTGCAGGCTCCTCCTATGGCATTTTGCAATTCTTTTCCAGCACGCTAGTGGTAAGTTCTCTTCCGTCTGGCAGCACATCTCAAAACCCCCATGCCCAAAAGCCCCCATGCCTCTAAGGGCCATCCATCATGGTTGTAGAAAAATCAGGGCTTGAGGTTTACCCAAAAGGAAGTGTGTGGATGGCGAGGACTTAAGTGTCCTTAGACCAAGAAAGATGGCGTTGGTCATCTCTCTCCCTTAGAAGACATAGGCCTGAAGGGGTTGGATGGCTGGATCTCAGGGGACCTGGTTGAGTCATAGTGAGCGCCTGCTATTTAAATCATAGCATGTTCTTCCCAGAATTGCTTTTTACTATGAAGAAGAGGATGCAAACAGCCATTATGACCAGTTTTGTTTGTTTCAAGTAATTGACAGTCATCAAACCCATTCAGATCCTAGGATTCTATGTGAAGTTGTGCCTTTTGAATGACATGGCTTATCAGTTATAAAACTTAAGTGTATAGACAGAGGAGCCACTGGCAGTGATGGGTTGGACATTGACCACAGAAAGTAGAAACACCCAGAGCTGATCTTGCCAACCCCACCCACTTCTTCTTTTATTATTGGCCATGCTGTTTGGGCATGTGGGATCCTAGTTTCCCGACCAGAGATCAAACTGCTGCCCCCTGTGTTGGAAGCTCGGAGTCTTAACCACTGGGCCTCCAAGGCAGTTCCCCACCACTCCCACTTCTGACCATGCAGTGCTTTGAAATTCAGAATCCTTCACTGATTCTGTGTGCCCTCTATGTAATACTGGTCCTGGGGCCTCAGCCTCCAGAGGTTCATGCAGTTCAAACAGAAAAGTCAGTTTGGTTCCAGGGACTGATCAGCTGTGACCTTGGTCTAAATAACTGGTGTCACCTCGAGTGAGCACCGGGTATGTACAGCACTGTGCTTCTGAAGAGTGGCTCATGTGTGAAATATATTTTAATATCAGGGAGCAGTCTCGTGAGATTCCATTACAAATTCTCAGATAACTAAACAGCTACTCCCTAATTTATCTTTGTTACAGTGTTTCATGCTTTAAATTGGTAGAGCAGCAATAGTCATATGCTCATTTAATCCTTAAAATGACCCAGGAAAATAGTAGTCTGCCTTTTATTGAGGAGGAGATTAAAACTTATTTAAGTAATTTGACAAGGTCACCTAATCCCAGTATCTAAACTCTTAAGTGCCTTTTCTCTCCATGCCATCTGCCTCTGCCTTAATCTAAAAAAGTAAATAGATAACAAGTATCAAACTGTATAGGAAACTAATGCATTTACTTGTAGGGCAGCACATCATATTTCATATTCTTTCTCATGAGAGAACAGTCTGGGATACATCTTAGTAAATATCTTTTCTGTTGTCTTTGGGAACTCCATACCAAAATACTTTAGATGTGTGTGTATAGTGGCTTCCCAGGTGGTTCAGTGGTAAAGACTCCTCCTGCCAACGCAGATGCAGTTTTGATCCCTGGGTAGGGAAGATCTTTTGGAGGAGGACATGGCAACCCACTCCAGTGTTCTTGCCTGGAGAATCCCATGGACAGAAGAGCCTGGCGGGCTACAGTCATGGGGTCGCAAAGAATCATACACACTTGAGCATTCACACACATGTATATATTAGACCAGTTAAATCACAGTGTATTTTAAATACTCAAGTGCCTTTCTCCTACTGGACTCTGACCTCCCTGAGAATACAGACCAGGCTTGATTTGTTTATCAGCAGCCTTGATCAGTGAACCTGGAACGCAGCAGGGCTTTATGAGTTTTTATTGCCAGCCACGGCCCAGCCCTGTTTTTCAAATTGATCCTTTGCTTTATGACAGTAGTACTTACAAAGCATATATCATAGATCTCAGCTGTAATTTAATGAGACCCTTCCTTAGACATCCTTCCGTTAAAGGAATACCTACTTAAAGTGTCGTCTTTAACCACTACTTTTGTAAGTACATATTTTAATTAAAAGTTTTATGAAAACATTTTAATTTTAAAAATAAATATGTTCGAAGAAGAGGTTTGCTCAATCACGTGAGGTTAATATTTTTTTCATATGTGTATTTTAATAAAAATGACCAGCGTTTATTACCTGTGATACATCAGGCTCTGCTCTTGGCACATTATTACATTTAATCTTCAATAATAACCAGTCTCAACCACCAGTCTGGGAGTTGTGGGTTTCTAATGATTCATTTTAACTCAAAGCATGTAGCAAGTGTTGATGGGGATGGGGAATGGCTGAGGCAGATATGATTACTCTGACTTTATGGTAGAGAAACCGACCTCAGATACACCTGTGTGTAATTATCTTGACTGATGCCCGGGTCATATGTGGAATGATGAGAGTTTGGAGCTGAACCTGGACAGCCTGGCCCAGGGCCCAGGGCCCAGGGCTTTAACTGCCAGATTACATCATGCCCTATGAACACAGGAGGCCAGTGACCTCTCCCACGTTGAAAGAGGGGAGAATTTCTAAACTGTTGAAAAGTGAGGAAAGATAAAAGTGACTTTTTCACAACATGAAATGATGTTCAATATATCCTGTTAAGTGGAAAAGCATGTTCCAAAATGGAATGTATAGAATGGTCATTTTGTTAAAAACATAGGGGGCTTCCATGGTGGCTCAGTGGTGAAGAATCCACCAGCCACTGCAGGAGACACAGATTCGATCCCCGGTCTGGGAAGATCCCACATGCCACAGAGCAACTAAGCCCGTGCACCACAGCTGTTGAGCCTGTGCTCTGGAAGCTGGGAGCTGCAGATCATGAGCCTTGTCCTGCAACTACTGAAGCCCATACCCTTGAGCCCGTGCTCCTCCACAAGAGATGATACCACAGTATGAAACACATACACCACAACTGGAGAGTAGCCCCCACTCTCTGCACCGAGAGAAAAGCCCATGCAGCAACGAAGACCCAGCACGGCCAAAAATTTATGTATACATGTTTTCTAAAAAGTCTAAAGGGAGGAAAAGATCAGGTCCCAAGGGACCATTAAAAAAAAAAAAACATGTAGATTCAGGATTATGAGGTTTTATATTCATTTTGTTTTTCAGTGTTTTCTAAATTTCTAAACCATGAATATAGTTGCTAAGAAGTTACGTTGCATAAAGTATTGAGAATACAGACAAAATGAGGCGTTAGAAATTATCCTTCACCATCTTTACAGTCTTTCTTTGCTACCAGGTCATCATAGATGCTTCCTTTGGTATCTTAGGCTGTTGAAAAACTCTGTTGTATTTTCCCACTTCACATGGGAAAGGCCGGAAAACATAATTTATGTGGCAAGGGGCATAACAGAATTGATCTGTGGAGCTTAAACCTGGTTCCCCCGTGATTTCCACGGGGTCACATGTTGGGGCGTTTCCGGGGCGGCCAGGTTGTTTTACGGGAAGTCAGAGGCTTTCCGCTGTCCCCTGCTTCCTCAGGGCTGCTGGAGTGACGTCGTGGGAAGGCGGTCTTCCTTACTGGTGTGCATCCTCTGCAGTGCCCTGGGTTACCTTATGCTCGCAGCATCTACCAACGTGTTCCTGTTCACCCTGGCTAGAGTCCCTGCAGGTGAGTTGTCCTGTGGCTGGGTGTCCATCCAGAAACAATCAATTTATGCGTCTGCATCCAGAGAGCCTGTCCCTGCCTAGCAGCGCCTCTTGGAGCAGACTTTATTTTTTAATATTTATTTATTTATTTTTAGCTGCACGGCATCTTTTTTTCTCTGCACGGGCTCTCTCTAGTCGCTGAGAGTGGGGGCTCTTCTCTGGCTGTGGTGTGCAGATTTCTGATCACGGTGGCTTCTCCTGTGGCCGAGCATGGACTCTAGAGTGCGTGGGCTTCAGTAGTTGTGGCTCTAGGGCTTAATTGCCCTGCAGCATGTGGGGTCTTCCCAGACCAGTGATGGAACCCATCTCTCTTGCACTGCAGAAGTGAATTCTTAACCACTGGCCCGTCAGGGAAGTCCCTGGTTAGACTTTATGTGCAGAGCCTATCATGATGATAGCAGTTACGACTGTTCACACCGGCCGCTGCTGTCGACCAAGCACTCTCCACTGCCAGGCTCTTCTGACGGCTCCAGGATTACAGACCTTGCACTCACAGAGCCTGGAGCCCTCCTCGCCCCTCAGCATGAACACCCATGCCTCAGTCACAGGACCTGAGTGCTGCCAGTCCACCTCTCTGAATCTGGTCAGTAGGAATTCCCTAGATGTCTTCAGCCAGCACCACAGTTGCTGTTCTCTCCCTCGGCGAGCTTATAGTTTTGAAATTGGGCTTCCTGACCTCAAATTGAGACAACAGCAGCAGCAGTCAGGCCTGCCATATGTTGGTCAGGACAGTGGACGGCCTGTGGCTTTAGCATCCATCCACATGTGAGTGTGTGTGGGTGTTCAGCAGATGGTGGCACACACATCCGTTATATCAGCACGAGGTTGAGGGATGTAGAGTTGTTACATACATTGTCATCTCTCATTAAGGCAGGTCAGTTTGTCAACAAACTCCCAAGCTGCTTGTGGTAGGAAGTTGGCATTGGTTAGATGATCATGTCAGAGTGTTTTTATACTTTCAGTCGCTCTCTGTCTTTCATACCCCTGTTCTCTTTCTCTTTATAGCACTTATCACTCTCCCATATCTGTGTGTGTAAAATGATATGTAGGCTCTGTGAGAACAGGGATGAGTGTCTGTTTTATTTCAGTTTTTTCCCCTTTGTTCCTTCCATTATCCTCAGGGTCACGGTGAGTGCTGGGCTTGCAGAAGGCACGTGGGAATTATTTATTTACTGAGCAAATAAAGCATGGCTAGTCTTTGCATAGAAACCACCATGAACTGCACTTGGACTGCAGACATGGCTGGAGACCTTGGAATGTCCTGGTGGGAGGTGGACAAGCTGAGGGCTCCGGGGACTTGGTTCAGATGAAGGTGACCCACTCGGGCCTGGGGCCGGGCCAGGAGTCCAGCCATAGTGGGGTGAGACCTGTAAGCCTTACAACAGAGGTCCCCAGCCTTTCTGACATCAGGGACAGGTTTCATGGGAGATAGTTTTTCCATTAAGGGGACAAGATGATTTTGGGGTGATTTAAACACATCACATTTCTAATGCACTTTATTTCTATTGTTATTACATCAGCTCCACCTCAGACCATTAGGCATTAGATCCGGGAGGGTGGAGACCGCTGCCTTAGGGGTCACGGAAAACTGAGATCAGAACTCCATCAGGGATGAAGATGAAGCTCAGGATCCCAAGTGAGATGCTTTTCGTTGGAAAATGCACAGACGCATTTCTTGTCGCCTCGCAGGTATCTTTAAGCACACACTCTCCATCTCAAGGGCCATGCTCGCTGATCTGGTCACAGAGGAGGAACGGCCAGTGGTGCTGGGACAGTTCAACACGGCATCCAGCATGGGCTTCATCTTGGGCCCAGTGGTCGGCGGGTATCTGGCTGAGCTAGACGGTGGGTTTTATCTCACGGCCTTCGTCTGCTCTTCTGTCTTCGTTCTCAACGCTGGTAAGTTGACATGAATCATGAGGAGGTGGTTTGCTTGATGTGTTTGTCACAACCTGTCTTATCTACTTTATCTCGTTACAGTGTTTTCCTAAGAATGTATTGTGTTGTATCCAACTCTCTGCAATTCCATGGACCGGGTTCCTCTGTCCATGGGATTTCCCAGACTAGAATATTAAGTGGGTTGCCATTTCCTTCTCCAGGGGATCTTCCTGACCCAGGAGTCAGACCCGCATCTCCTGTGTCTCCTGCATTGCAGGCGGATTCTTTACCTAGTAAGCCATCAGGGAAGCCATTTCTTAGGACAGACAAACTCATTACTCACAGAGGACAGTCCGGTCACATCGGCCCTGCTGGGGCCGCGCGGTGGCTTCCGTCGTGCGTGTGCCCCTGGGTCTGTCTGTCTCTCTCAGGCCCACTTGGTGTGGGCCGGCCGCCCTCTGCCTCCCCCACAAATGTCGGCTTCCTCTTGCAGGAGGACTTTAATCCAGTCTTTCCTCCACCTACAGTGTTCTTTTCACGTATCTATACTGACTGTTTCTTGGCTGATTATTCAATTTTCAGATGTTTGCTTCCTTAGACTGGCCGTCCCTGATCCTTGTCTAAAATAACTCAATTTTTTGGTAGCACTTTTGAAATCAGAAGTTTATTTTCTTATGTTCTGTTCTCCCACCACGTACACAGTTAGAAAATAAAGTCCACAAGGATAGGGGCATTCAGTCAGCATTAGTCACTGTGATTGTGATCGTTTTATCATCATTTAAAGTATACTCTTCCTCTTGGTTCATCAGCAACAGTCCTTTTGCACTTGTATCAAGGTTCTGTGAGATGTCCAAGGCCCTTGGTCAAGGATGAGGACAGATGAACAGCCCTCACAGGCCCACGTTCTCTGTGGCTAGTTTCCTGCATGAATCAGTTCTCCCTAGCTCCCGGTCCACTTACACTGTGTTTCGAGGAACCACAGGCTTGTTGGTGAGAACAGCCCCAGGCAGGTCTGATCAGCACTGGCCCACGTGGCGCTGCAGTGATGAAGGGCTGAAAACCACGGGGATGAGTTCAGAAAGATGTCCAAAGAAGGGCAGGTTTGAGTGTGCAAGAAAGGGTCATTCGCTCAGTCGTGTCCAACTCTTTGCGACCCCGTGGACCGCAGCACTCCAAGCCTCCCTGTCCATCACCAACTCCCGGACCTTGCTCAAATTCATGTCCGTCAAGTCGGTGATGCCATCCAGCCATCTCATCCTGTGTCCCCTTCTCCTCCTGCCTTCTATCTTTCCCAGCATCAGGGTCTTTTCCAGTGAGTCGGTTCTTCACATCAGGCGGCCAAAGCATTGGAACTTCAGCTTTAGCATCAGTCCTTCCAGTGGATATTCAGAGTTGATTTACTTTCTTAAGGTGGATAACAGAATTCTGATATCAAAATGGAGTCTAAGTAGCTGTGGGAATGGTTAAAAACAGGTTTCAAAAATCCACCTAGTACGTGGACTATACAGGAAAAAGAGTAGTGGCTCCCCCCGAGGAGGCCCTGCCGGATTCTCTGTGGCTCTAACAGGTCTCATCCCGTGTTGACAGGTCTTGTTTGGCTGTTTCCATGGAGTGAAGTAAAACTCAGCAGTCCAGAGGATGACTTGCCACGGGGTAGGAACCAGGCGCTTTGGGGAAAGACAGACTCTGCCACGCAGGGGGCAGCCAGTGCCCAGGGGACCCCGGAGAGCAAGGGGCCGGCCAGCCTGCCCTGGGCGGAGGTGCGGGCCACGCTGCGGGGCCTGAGGAGCCTGGTGCTCTCCGCCCTGTGGGTCGTGTTCGTGGTGCGCCTGCTGATGGCCGTGGCCGTCATGCTCTACTACAGTAACTTCGTCCTGGCCCTGGAGGAGCGCTTCGGCCTGGGGCCCCGGGCGGCCGGCTATCTCACCAGCTGCAGCAGCGCCCTGGGGGTCCTGGCCGGCTTCGCCCTGGGGCCCCTCCTGCGGCTGTACGGCCACCAGTCTTACCGGCTCCTGCTGCACTCCAGTGTGCTCACGTCTACGCTGCTGCTGCTCTTCGCCTCGGCACGCGGCCTGGACGTCGCGGTCGCCTGCTCCGTGCTCCTGTCCTTCTCCACCGCCATCGGCAGGACCTGCATCACTGACCTCCAGCTGACCGTGGGCGGGGTGCGGGCCGGCGGCAGCCTCCTTGGCATGGGGCAGTCGGTGACGGCCGTGGGCCGGGTCCTCGCCCCCATCCTCTCGGGGGTGGCCCAGGAGGTGAGCCCCTGCGGCCCTCCCGGCCTGGGGGCGGCCTTAGGCTTCGTGGCGGTTGTCATCATGTCACGAAACAGACCTCATTCCGGCGGCCAACAGGGTGATGAATTAAAAAGTGAGTAGGTGGATTTAGACAGCGGGAAGAGACAAAGCCAGAGCTGCATGGATGTGGGCAGAGGCCCCGAGACGGGTGCTATGGAAAGGATCCGTGGTGATGAGAAATGACTTCTCTCCAAAAAGAAGCTCTGGTGGCGGGTGTCCCGTCAGGCCTGTGGGACAGTCAGAATCAAGATGGCACACACACGTGAAGACGGGAGCTGAGCTTGGCCGGAGGGGAAGGTAGTCAGCGTCTCCCCAAGAGTCTGCTCTTCATCTGGTCAGTGAGCCCGGGGCTTTCAAGGGGAAACGGTGGTGGGTCCACAGACCAGGGCTCGTGCCAGGAGGGGAGAGACTGCGGGGATGTCCCTGCTGAGCAAAAGGAAGGAAACGTGAATGAAGTGCTGGTCAGCTGGATGCAGGTGTCAGGCGAACTTCCATAAGCTCCAAGGAGGCTTTTCTGCCACCAAAATGCCGGAGATCAAAGAAGCTGCTGTACTGAAACCAGCCTGTCCCTTCTTCAGGGCCTCACGGTGTTCCACCCGGGATGCTGGCTCAAAACCAGAGATGCCCATCTGAGCCCGTGGGCCCAGGCGAGGCCCTGGAATCTGTGTGTTTAGTGAGTCCAGCTTCCAGCTTCTCCTGAAGGTAGAGAAAGGGTCATTCTGAGACCTGCTGGTTTGGATTCAAGTAAAAGTCAGAGACTGGGTTGTTACTAGTAGCTAACGCGTTTGCACTGTCTGTTAAAATCATGTGAGCACACGCAGGGGCGGCTCCCGGCAGTCACACCAGGGGAACCCGGTCCCCTGTGCTGCGTGTCCCCGAGGCCCCGCCCTGCACAGGCCCGAGCCTGCCTGCAGCCACATCTCCCGGAGCCCGGGCGTGATGATCTGTCTGCTCCTGGAAGAGGGGAAAGAACCTGGTGGAGAAACCAAACCACTTAAATGCTTCTCAGATGAACGTCTTCTTCAGGATAAGAGAGAGGCTGGCCTCAGGACCTGTCACAGGTGCTACAGTGTCTTTGTTGAAAATCAATTCCTCTCTTTCATGTTGACATCACACCTGGGAACAGAAGTGCCGTATTAACCTACAGGTAAACGTTCTGGGTGCCTCCAGGGGCCCCGAGTAGGGTGAGCACAGATGCCCGGGAGGCTTTGCAAGCACTCACTGACCCTCCAAGGTGACGTCAGTTACTGGTACAAACGGTTTAGGGGCCCCCTCTCTCCACGCAGACCCCCAGAGCTCACGCTCCTTTCGGTCCTTTTAATCAGTCTGCTAGGGTTGTATTCCAGTCTTCCACCTGATGTGTGTAATTATAAATGATGCTTTGATACACTAATTTGTTATAACTTGAATACTTGCTATTTGCAGAGCAGAAAAAAATGTTCTGCAGCTATAGATGTTGTGTGTTGGGTAAACTCAAATATTTATGAAGAATTAACTGCAAGTTTCAAGTTTGTCCCTGTTCCTGTTTAGCTACAAGAAAAATGTTAGCTTCTTGTAAGTGTGAACTTTTGTACAAGTGCTTTTGAGGAAACCAAAATATATAAAATGGCCTCGCTCTGGGTGAGTGTACCAAGTTGTCACAGAGATTAGACTCAAAGGAACAATATATAGTCAAGGGTTTATGCAATGAAGGAGAATTTCAAAAGAATTTCTCTAAAGATTGTCTTTTCTTCACTCTCAGAAATCAGTTTCTGAGAAGCTCTTAAATCTAGCCATGTGTTTATCTTTGTAAACTATAGCACTTTATTTTTGAAGTTATAAAAGCATGTACACTCAATGAGGTTTTATAATGAACTAGAGACATAGAAATACTGAGAACCCTAAAAATTGATCTCAGTGTGGAAAGCAGAGACACACTTTTGTTATTCTCTACTACTAAAAATTTCAGTGTTTTGTTCGTGTGATTTTTTCAGATATTTATATTAGATAGTCTTAACATGTTGCTACTCGAAGTGTGGACTGGGGACCAGCCACGTCCCGTCCCTGGAGCTCCTCGGACACGCAGACACTGGCCCACCCCACGCCTGCGGGAGTCATTTGCACAAGACACCCAGCTGCTTTGTTCGCACAGTGAAGTTTGAAAACCACCACCAGTCTCATGGACACTGTTTGTTTATAGTATGACCTCAGGGAAATTAAATCTGCTCAAAGTTTGGGTTGTTTTGTTTGTTTGTTTTTAATTTTCTTGAGTATCTTCTGTTATCTTTTACGATGTATTAGGTCAAGCCACATGAAACTGCAGTTTTTATATGTCAAAAATTTCTGAAGTTTACATCTGGTTCAACTTAAATTTAACTATTATAATGAAATCTCACTTCAGAGGCATTGAATGTGCCCAAGAAGTTTGTGAAGGAAATGGCCCCCCGTCCAGCACTGCATTAGCACAGCTGGTACATTCTGTGAAACAGCCTGGGACTTGGGCATCTGAAAGACCTGGCCTTTTCCAAAGAGGAAGGCGCGTCTGCGCGCATGTCCGCCGGTTCACGTGTTCGGAGAGATGAGCAGGGAGGGAGCAGAGTGTGCCTGGCTAGCAGAGACATGTACCCGGCTCCACACCCAGGGACCTGTGCCCTCCTGGACCCTGAGGTCTGGTTATGCCTGGGGCTCGGAAGCAGGGGGCTGGAGTGGGGCTCCTCTGCCCTGGCTCCCTGTTAGAGTCGCCTGATGCCCAGAGCCTGCCCTGCACCTCAGGGCGGCCCCAGGTGCTCAGCCACACCCAGAGCTGAGCATCGCGGGGTTAAGATGCTTGCCCGCCAGGCTCGGGGTAACCTTGTGTGCTGTCAAGACTGGGAGCCCTAAGCATTCATGCCGGATGGTGTTCCAGGGGCCTTCACCTTCCAGGAAGCCCCCTCTGGCGGCAGGGAGGGGGACCAGCTGGAGGGAGGGGGACCAGCTGGAGGCAGGGGAAGGAGTAGTCTGGGCTGAGCAGCAGGGGGCGAGGGGGGCGTGAGGCTGGAGGGAGACGGAAGGAGGGAGTCCGGGAGGCTTCAGGGAGACTGGGAGGGGCTGCGGTGCCGCCCAGGTGTCTGGTCTGGCGGAGCTCTGCCAGCCTTGAGAGCCTCCACCCACGTGTCCGGTATACTGTGCCCTTCCTGTGTTACCTGACGGAACATTCATGGAACAGTCAGAACACAGCAGGCGTCTTTTCCTGAGGACCCGTGTAAGACATGGAGCAATCTGTCGGGGTGAGAGGCAACCCACCTGGGGAAATTTTAGGCATGTGGGAACTGCTGGAAGGGATGAGCTTTTCATTTGGAATCCACTGTAAAAGCCAGCCTGGGCTTCCCAGGTGGTGCACTGGCAAAGAATCTGCCTGCAGTGCAGGAGCTGAGGGAGACGCAGGTTCAATCCCCGAGTCAGGAAGATCCCTTGGAGGAGGAAATGGCAACCTGCTCCATCCAGTATGCTTGCCTGGAGAATCCCATGGACAGAGGAGCCTGGTGGGCTACAGTCCATGGGGTCGCAAAACAGTCAGACACGACTTAATGACTAAACAATAACATTCTAAAATACATTTTGATAGTAAAAACAACAAGCCCTTGGCTTGTAAACTGTATCATATCCAGTATATACATAATCTGAAATTTATTCTATACTGATGGTGAGCTGATTGTTTTCAGATAACAGGTCATCACAGTAGAATTTATTTCTAATTTGGTATAAAAATACTAACTTACTTAAAAGTGAAAGTCACTCAGTCATGTCCAACTCTTTGCAACCCCATGGACTACACAGTCCATGGAATTCTCCAGGCCACAATCCTGGAGTGGGTAGCCTTTCCCTTCTCCAGGGGATTTTCCCAACCCAGGGATCAAACCCAGGTCTTTCACATTGCAGGTGGATTCTTTACCAGTTGAGCTATCAGGAAAGCCCAACTTACTTAAAAACATTATTTTTGCTTTGTATCTGTTTTTCTCAAGTATCTAAACTCACCATTTTACAGATAACTGTGAAAACAAAACTAACAAAATTTCTACTGTGTTCTTGATTCAATCCACGGTAAGTGTACCGATTCTTATTTTGAAAACGGATTCTCTCAAATGGTTTTGTGTTGTTCCTCAAGGGGGAAAGATAATTATAAACATTAAAGATTGTTAATTATTGCTAATGAACAGTATAAAAGTGGACTGTAAAGATCTTGTTAGAAAAAAGATCTGTATTTTTATTGTTGTTCAGTCGCTTAGTTGTGTCCAACTCTGTGTGACCCCATGGACTGTAGCCTACCAGACTTCTCTGTCCATGGCATTCTCCAGGCAAGAATACTGGAGTGGGTTGTCATTTCCTCCTCCAGGAGATCTTCCCAACCCAAGGATCGAACCCAGGTCTCCTGTGTCTCATGTGTTTTCAGGCAGATTCTTTACCACTGAGATACCTGGGAAGCCCATTTATCCATATTTATTCTTGGATGATCGGAGATTGGAACTCATGCTGCCAGTTATGGCCACAAAATTTAAAAAATAATTTAAAAAGTTGCTTTAAAGATGACTTGAAAAAATAATTTAAAAAATAAAGTACCAGCAAGCTACACATTTTGCTCTAAAAGTGGGGAAAACAAAAACAGGAAATCCCAGAATGCCAGACAGGCTCACGAGCCTGACTTGTTCAGGCTGATGAAAGAAATCAATATTCAGTGTCAGGCCTCAAGAGATAATGTCACAGCTACTTCAACTGGACAAAGAAACCCTTCTATCACTCTTGAAAGAGTAAAGTCAAGTATGCACAAGGAACTAATAAAATACTAAGTTCTCATACTTGTTTGTGAAATGCCAGTTTTAACGTGATTTGTGTGATGTAACAAATGCAAAACATGCTGAAGATAACCATGCTTCTCTCTTTTTATATAAACAACCATGCCCTGCCCCCCCCCCCCCCCAGGTAAAATGGTACACCCCCACTACAAAGCTTAGCAAGAGCCCAAGGGAATTTCACTCCAGATGTTTGGGGGCATATGCGGCAAACCCATGTTTTTAAGAAGTGTCAGACTTTGGGACCCACTTTAACTGTCTACTAACTGACATAACTGCTCCTAGCTCCCAACAGCCAGCCTTAGCATCATATATAAAGAAATAAGCTGGGTGCTCCTGTGGTTAAGACTCGGAGCCTCCAATGCAGGGGGCATGGGTTCCATACCTGATCAGGGAATTAAGATCTCACATGCTGTGTGGTGCAGTCAAACCATAAATTACAATAGTTAAAAATTAAAATAATATATAAATAATAATTTATAATAATAAAAACAAGTTTAAAATGTTCCCAACCCTAAAAAAAAAAATGAAAAAAAGAAATAAGCCCTGACTTTGCATTCATAAATAGTTCAAATTTGTTAGCGCAAACACCAAAGACACAGCAAAATTCCATGGTCACATTGGAACTTGATTGTATCCAGTACTATTTGAAACAGGGGAATTACTTATAAAGGTAGGGATGTTTCTGTACCACAGAAATGTAGATTGTTATGATATTTAAAGGGTTTCAACTCCATAGACTCTTCCATAATGTCTAGAATTTAATTACATAAAAAGAAGTATAGAGTAAAGTTAAATAAAGTCAAATTTATTTTTCATTAATTTTACCATTCCACAAATAAGGAATAATGATATTAATTATAGATAAAATGACACCTGTTCATTTTTTTACAAATTGACACAATACCCAAGTTTTTTTTAAATCTGACTTTTAATTAGTGAAAGCTGAATTTCGTCTATGTGCTTAACAAGAAGTATCTAATAAACATTTTTACGTTTTCTCCTTCAGTTCCAGAACATTAGATTCCTTGTAATATTTATTAATCTAGGACACCGGGAAAAATCAGGACATCTATTTTAAGGTTATTATTTTACATTTCAACTTTCCATTTCAGATTTCCTAAACTGTAACTTACTCTTCAAATTCTCAAAAATATACATCACATCTCTTGATGAATCATAGTCCTATAATAAAAATTCTACATTAAAATTCAGCTTTAACTTATTTCCAGCAGATGAAATATATACTTTTTATATAAATATTTCCATTTAAAATTAAGAATTTTGGCACAGAGTCCTAAGCTTGTAGTCTTCAAATTGTGTGTACATTGCTTTCCACCAATCAACCTGGGGGAGTCTGGGAAAGAAATGGTGCTCTTTTTACACTTGTACCTGGTGTATTTACCCTTCCCTCTGTCTCATGCTTGACAATCCAGCGGTATTCAAGATTTTAGAACATGAGAAAAAAGGGTAGAAGATTTACTTCTCCACATCAGTGAGGGTAGAAGAAAGGGACAAGATCTAAGCCTGAGAATTTCTAAGTACCGGATCTTTTGGTTTAATTTATTTTTGTTTTTCCAGCAATTACATGTGATCACTTGTATCCTTTGCTATGTCTCCAAGAGAGAGACACAGCAAGTGTCTCTCCAATGTGAATCATCGAGAGTGGCTTTATTTCATATCTAAACCCCCAGAAATTTCAAGTCTTGTTCAAGTCAATTTTTTATAGAAAGGCTTCTCAGGGGAAAATGACAGGCCAACAAAATCAACAGTCTGAGCGATTCCAGTATTAATCTTCAGGGGAAAATGACAGGCCAACAAAATCAACAGTCTGAGCGATTCCAGTATTAATCTTTAATGGTTATGTTCCATTTCTGGTCTTTCTGCTGTACTTTTAAAAAGTACTCAGATGAGTAGAATTCATTTTTATATGAAGAACTTGAGCTACTACTTTCTTGACGGGGGGAGAGGTAACAAATTAGACTAGTGCAAAAAAAAAAAAAAGTAACTCCCACATTCTCCAAAGTGCTTCCTGTATGAAATTCAAAACCTGAATCCCCACCAGTTTGTTAAAGGTCAGAATATCATTTATCTCAACCTTTATCCTTGTCTGCTTGGAGCCTCTGTCCTGGATTAAAAGTTCTAGAATGTTCTACAGAGAAGTCCTAAAGCAGGTGGTCGCGGATGGGCATGACAGGGGATCTCCTGCACCGTCCCCCCAGTATTGCACAAAACCCGCCAGCCGGCTGCAAGCGGGCGCTGTCCTATCACCCCTCACCCGGCTCATGAGGCCAAGCTTCATCCCACACTGGCCCTGAGTCTGTCATACAGCGTAAGCTGGCTTCACCCACACCTCTCACCTTTCTCTTGGTACCATTTAAACACGACGGGGAGATGGAATCTGTACATCACCCACAGACACAGTAGAAAGGAACGCATTAAAAACCAGCCGACTCTCACAACTTCAGAGGACCTACAGTCTGGCAGCCAGGCCTCGTCTGCCCAGATGTTCTGGCTGTTGGCGTCCTCAGGAATCTCTGCTCCATGCTGTGATCTTTCTTAACCAACAGCCATCAGCTCAGAATCATCAGGAAACCCCCCCATCTGGAGCTGATGACCTGCCCCCCATCCTGTGGAAGCTGCCCTGGATGCCGTGGAAAGGTGTTCTGAGTATTTTTAGTGCCATTCACTGAAAAACTAATTACAGATATACATATTTTTTCATAAATAAAATCTGAGGCATATATGTATATATTAAAACTTTCACCAACAAGGGTGTGTTAAAAATTTCAAGTTCTGTCCTTCAAGTTCAATAAAGGCACAAGTGTTTTGGTTTGTTTTGTTTTTCTCTCTTTCTTTAGGCTGGCAAAGAACACAACTGCTAGCAACAAGTCATCAAAGACACTGTAGGGGACTTTGTTCTTTGATTTTCTTCTTCCTGGGATGACCATCTGCCCCATGGATCACTGGCCGCTGGCGTGATTTCTACCCAAGGACAGTATTTAGATGCATAGAGGGTTTAAGTGGATTCGTTGCTGTGTCAGATTGCTAGGTAACAAGCCACAGCTGGGCGGGGCCGGTCCCCCCAGGTCTGCTTTGGCCATTTCCATTAAGGCTTCTCACTCCCAAATCGACCCTTCCGGTTTCCAGGTTCCGAGGCCCTTCGGACCAGCCTGGGGGGCGGCTGGGGTCGGATGCCTTCGTGGACACGGTCACCCCGCACGGAGCCAAAGTGGCCTTTGGAGAGGAGGGGCTGGCAGAGCACGCCCGGGGTCTGGGGGCACCCCTCTTTACTGTGGGCAGCTGGGGAGCTGTGGGGTTGGTCCTGCCTGGAATCCACGTCCACCTCGTTCTTCCACTCCATTTTATAGGCTTGGGGGGCTTTCTTCGAGAACTGTTCTGGCAAGAAGCGCCTGGCCCGAGGCTGCAGGTTGAGCACCGTGGTCCCCGCCTCCAGGTCGGAGTCGCTGCTGTTGCCACCTGCCAGGGGGCAAAAGAAAGACAGCGTGGGCAGGCACTTTAGGGAGAAGATGATACAAGCAACTGGTCTGGCACCTGCTTGGCCCTCCCTGGGGCTCTGGGGGTCATGCAGAAAAGCCAGAGGACTCATCCTGACTCCACCTGAGTCCTGGGCCTGTGCATATGCTCTGCGAACATCTGTGTCCACAGGTGTGCACGCTTACTAATTCTAAAGAACTTCTGATGTACCAGCCACTGTACTGAGCACTTTCAAATGCATTAACCTATGGAATCCTCACAATCACCCGTTTTACAGATGAAGTAACTAAGGTTCAAGAGATGTTAGTAAGGGTTGAATGAGTGTGTGTGTGCGCTAAGTCATGTCCGACTCTTTGTGACCCCATGGACTGTAGCCCGCCAGGCTCCTCTGTCCGTGGGATTCTCCAGGCAAGAATACTGGAGTGGGTTGCCATTTTCTTCTCCAGGGGATCTTCCCAACCCAGGGATCGGACCCGTGTCTCCTGTGTCTCCTGCATTGGCAGGCGGATTTTTACCCCTGGGCCTCCTGCTGGATATGAAACAGACCATGTGGCGGCAGTTACCCGCCCATTTGCCCCATCCAAAGGGTCCCAGACTGCTCAGTCAGTGTCTGGCACACAGGAGACCGATCAATAATTAGCTGCTATTATGCAGATTCTCGTCCTGATCTACTATCTCATGCGCAGGTTTATTTCCTTTATATTTTAATAAAATGGTCAAAACACCAGTATGGCTTGAAATCTACATAAAGATTACCATCAATTAAAGAGATATTAGTCTTCATGTCAAAGCTTTAATAATGAGAGCTGAAAGTCAATTATACGGTTGCCTTTATGAAAATATATTAAAATGATGAACATTTAAAGTAGAAATATAGTAAGAATTACAGAATTAAATGTAAAGCTTTGAAGATGGACAACTTTCTATTTACCTGTTCACCACTCACACGATGACAATAGTTCCTTTTGCTATGTCAAACAGAATCATTGTGGGATAAAACTAAATTGTGTACAGCGTGCACCAAACTCTATTCCAAAAGGATGCAACACTAATAAAGGTCACCGTGTTATGATGTTTGCAAATGACTGAACTCACTGTCCTTAATAAAGAAGAAAACAGAAAAGTTTTCTATTTTATAAACATCAATAAATAAGTTTAAAGTCTTTTTGCTCCAACTACCTTCATTACCTGCATTAGAGACATTCTTTTTCTTCTGTAGCTTTTCTGGAAGCTTTGTATTTTTGGGTAAGGATAAATATCGGGAGGTTGAAGTGGAAGCCTGTAAAAAAAAGATAATAGAAAACCTTATTTAGGTGTCACGCCATTTACTATATGTTAGAAGTTTACAAGTCTACAGCAAATCTTGGTGTTAAAAATTAAAATCTTAGTTCTTGATTCCGAAACGACTGGGTGAGGAACTGTAAGGATGGGGAATAAAGTTCCAAATGATAATCATTTGATTTAAAATGTGGAAAGCCTCTTTTAAAATATCATGGAAATCAGTACTATTAAGGAAAACAGAAATAAATTGAGACCCTTAGGAACAGGATATGAAAACCTCTGGTATTTCTTAAAGAAAAGCTACAGAAACATCCGCTTATAAGAGCATTACTAAAAAAAAGACTTATAACCTACATATATAGGGAGGAAAGTATATGAAAACTGTAGCATTTTTAAGGTGTATTCACTTTAATAAATCTTGAAAATGACAGAATTAAAAATATCACTATAGCTAACTTTCTGGCATTTCCAATGCCACAGCCTCTAGTTTCTTTAACTTTTTTTCTTTTGTTTTCTATTAATTTCTACCAGTTTAGTTGCTTTATAATGTTGTTGTTGGTTTCTTCTGTACAACAAAGTGAATTAGTCATATGTATACATACATCCCCTCTTTTTTAGATTTCCTTCCCTCTGATTTAACTTTTAGTTGATGCTGCCACATTTCACACACAAAGTGTAATACTGTTCAGATAGAACCATTTTGATCTCTAACAATGCAGTACAGATCATTATTAACAATGAGATGCAGTGCCTGCTATATTCAATCACAATATACCTTTTAAAAACTATGTACTTTTGCCTATTCGGGTCTTCGTTGCTGCTTGTGGGGTTTCTCTAGCTGCGGAGAGCAAGGACTACTCTTGGTTGCAGTGCGTGGGCCTCTCTTGCTTCCAAGCACAGGCTCCAGAGTGCTCAGGCTCGGTAGTCGTGGCTCACGGGCTTAGCTGCTCCGTGGCATGTGGCATCTCCCCAGACCAGGGATCGAACCTGGGTCCCCTGCATTGGTAGGTGGATTCTTATCCACTGTGCCACTAGGGAAGTCCCAGAACCGCCTTTTAAAGTGGCTTCCTTATCTAGGGCAGGGCCCCGGACCAAGTGGAGTGCTGAGCAAAGAGCATCTGAAACTCTCCGGACACAGACACAGGGCCTTCTGGAAGTTTCCACTCACGCTGACTGGCTCACCCTCAGGCTGCACCCTCTCCCTGGAAAGAGCAACCGTGACACCCCAAACAAAGTCTGACCCCCCCCCCCCCCCCCATTCAGCTTAACGCAGCACACTGCCTGACCCGTCCCCGTCTTCCCAAACCTCCCTCCTCAGCCCTTCCTGGCTTATTTTGTCCACAGCACGTATCGCCTCTAACATAACAATTTTCTTATTCAGGCCGTTCCTGGTGGCCTTCCCCCACTGGAATCTGAATTCTACCTAGGAAGGGAGCTTTGTAGTTTTGTTCACACCAACGTATTCCAAGTGCCCCGACAGCGTCTGGAAAATGACAGGTGTCTCAGAAACACCTGGAAAGGTGTTACCATGGGCTGCACCCCAGGATTCCTGAGGGCCAGCCCCCCACCGCCCCGTCCTGTCCCCAGCTCCCCGGGACGGCTGCGGGCTCCGCTGATGGAGCCTCCCGCGTCCCGGAGGCGTGCAGCGCCTTACCCGGTGCTCCCGGTTCAAACTGCTGTCCTTCCGAACGCTCTCCCGGAGGCTGTGCCGCCGGCGGATCAGGATCTCCTTGGCCTGCCGCTCACTCGTGTCAGCCGTCAGGTTGTGTCGGTTGTAGGACAAGGTCTGAAATGAAGGCACCAGTGACATTTTACCAAAACGCTGACCACTGCCCGCAAGTTCCAGAACCTCACTACATTTCTTTGGCTTTGCAGCTTGAAGAGATATTTGATGATGAACGTACAGGGTGGGGGGGGCGGGAAGAAGAGAAGTGAACATTCTTTCCAATTGTGCTAACATTCAAAGGTTATTAATATTCATGAACTTTGAAAGAATTCATGTTCTACCAAATCTCAAATTTGGTAACAAATTTGGGTAACAACAGTAGAAATTTCAGGTTGTCTTGTTATGTGCTGTCACTCGCTCAGTCACTGTCCGACTCTTTGTGACCCTCTGGACTGAAGCCCACCAGGCTCCTCAGTCCATGGGGATTGTCCAGGCAAGAATACTGGAGCTGGTTGCCATTACCTTCTCCAGGGGGTCTTCCCGACCCAGGGATCAAATTCATGTCTCTCGTCTCTCCTGCATTGGCAGGTGGATTCTTTACTCCTGCATCACCTAGGAAGCCCCACATATATTCAATAACTGTGTTTGATTGAACCAAATAAAATTCTCTACTTAAGGCGGAAAAAAAATTCATGTTCTAGTAAAAGTCAGTGAATACTTTTCATTGAAAAGTATGATCTTTATAAATCAAAAAATGACTGAATTCATCAAACATCTTTGACTTCTTTGAAGTACCTTATATGTATTTACTCATCAGTAGCGGCTGGGAAAAAAACAGAAGTCATATATTCTCTACTGATAGTAATGACTGGTATGAAAACCAACCACTTTGGGCCACTTGGTGGTGCTATGACCCTCTAATTAACTTAAGAGCATTTCTCTTCAAATTGAGAAAAGTGGCTGTCTCCACCAGCAATAATCAATATTTGAAGCCATACAACTTATAAAGTAGGGCTGTCCAGGGTATACATTTTTAGTTCTATAAGCTATCAGTCAGTCAGTTCAGTCACTCAGTCATGTCCGACTCTTTGCAAACCCATGGACTGCAGCACACCAGGCCTCCCTGTCCATCACCAACAACCAGAGTTTACTCAAACTCATGTCCACTGAGTCAGTGGTGCCATCCAACCACCACATCCGCTGTTGTCCTCTTCTCCTGCCTTCAATTTTTTTCAGCATCAGGGTCTTTTCCAGTGAGTCAGTTCTTCACATCAGGTGGCCAAGTTCAGCCACCTGAACTTAGAGTTCAGCATCAGTCGTTCCAATGAATATTCAGGGCTGATTTCCTTTAGGATGGGCTGGTTGGATGTCTTTGCAGTCCAATGGACTCTCAAGAGTCTTCTCCAACACCACAGTTCAAAAGCATCAATTATTCGGTGCTCAACTTTCTTTATAGTCCAATTCTCACATCCATACATGATTACTGGAAAAACCACAGCTTTAATTAGATGGACCTTTGTTGGCAACGCAATGTCTTTACTTTTTAATATGCTGTCTAGGTTTTTTTGGGGGGGATGGGGAGGGCTTTCCTGGTGGTTCAGAGGTTAAAGCGTCTGCCTACAATGCAGGAGACCTGGGTTCGATCCCTGAGTCGGGAAGATCCCCTGGAGAAGGAAATGGCAACCCACTCCAGTATTCTTGCCTGGAGAATCCCATGGAGGGAGGAGCCTGGTAGGCTACAGTCCATGGGGTCACAAAGAGTCGGACACGACTGAGCGACTTCACTCACTCACTCAGGTTGGTCATAACGTTTCTTCCAAGCAGCAAGCATCTTTTAATGTCATGGCTGCAGTCACCATCTGCAGTGATTTTGGAGACCCAAAAAATAAAGTCTGTCACTGTTTCCCGTTTCCCCATCTATTACCATGAAGTGATGGGACCAGATGCCATGATCTTAGTTTTCTGAATGTTCAAGTTTTAAGCCAACTTTTTCACTCTCCTCTTTCACTTTCATCAAGAGGCTCTTTAGTTCTTCGCTTTCTGCCATAAGGGTGGTGTCATCTGCATATCTGAGGTTATTGATATCTCTCCCAGCAATCCTGATTCCAGCTTGTGCTTCATCCAGCCCAGCGTTTCTCATGATGTACTCTGCATATAAGTTAAATAAGCAGGGTGACAATATACAGCCTTGGCGTACCCCTTTCCCAATTTGGAACCAGTCTGTTGTTCCATGTCCAGGTTTAACTGTTGCTTCCTGACTTAGAGACCTACAAATCTGCACACAGATTTCTCAGGAGGCAGGCCAGGTGGTCTGGTATTCCCATCTCTTTCAGAATTTTCCACAGTTTGTTGTGATCCACACAGTTAAAGGCTTTGGTGTAGTCAATAAAGCAGAAATACATGTTTTTCTGGAACTCTCTTGCTTTTTCAATGATCCAGCAGATGTTGGCAATCTGATCTCTGGTTCCTCTGCCTTTTCTAAATCCAACTTGAACATCTGGAAGTTCACAGTTCCATGTACTGTTGAAGCCTGGCTTGGAGAAGTATAGCTATAAGCTATACAGAAATCCATTTCCTAAAATAAACTGTAGTCAGTAATTAAGTTCATTTTCTGATAGAATTAATGCATACTTCTTGGGAATATTCTTATCCCCAGAGCTGTATCACACCTGGGCTTTCCAGGTGACTCAGTGGTAAAGAATCCACCTGCCAAGACAGGAGACAAGGGTTTGATTCCTGGGTCGAGAATATTCCCTGGTGGAGGAAAAGGCAACCGACTCCAGTGTTCTTGCCTGGGAAATCCCGTGGTCAGAGCAGCCTGGCAGGCTACAGTCCATGAGGTAGCAAAGAGTGAGACACAACATATTGAGTAAACAACATATCAGATCTAGTAGAGATAAACAGAAGTACCACAGAACCACACTCATTTCCTGCCTTGAGGAATCTGCTATCTAGCTGAGCATGTGAAAGTAACAAAATAACACGAAATTGTGAAATGAAATGTTAAAACGATGTGGGATGTAGGAGCTCTAAGTGATAGCCCATTCAAAGACAGGCCAGGGAATAATTTAGAGGGTGCTGAGGAAACCTTAAAAATCGGAGAAGATGGATCAAGTGACAGGAAGGAGTGGGGCATTTCAAGTGGAGATGCAGAAGACAGCAACACAGTCTGAGGAACGAATTCAGACCCCTCGCTCTGTGGGTGCATGGGTGGGTGGGTGAGGTGGAAGCACAGAGGGGTAAGGGGGAGCCTGAATACAGATCCCAAAGGCTGAAAGAACAGTTGAGCCTGGAAGCCACAACTGTTTTGTCTCATTTTAAATAGAGAGATGCGTTATTAAAAGGGGCTTTAAGGGACATCCCTGGTGGTCCAGTGGTTACGACTCCGCCTCCCAGTCCAAGGGGGGTGGGTTCGACCCCTGGTTGGGGAACTAAGATTCCCATATGCCTCCAGGCCCCAAAGCCAGAACATAAACAACAGAAACAATACTGAACTCAACAATGACTGAAAAAATATTTTAAATAAATAAAAAGAACTTTAAGAAAAGAGTGGAAGCGCCGTGATGTCAGATGGAACGGGATGGGCTGTGAGGAGGTCAGCTAAGAAGCTCCAGAAAAGGCCCTGACGTGAGTGACCGGGATCCCTGACAAGCGCTCTGTCCCTGCCCCAGGGCACCCCCCTGTGCCTCAGTTTCTTCATCCATAAAATGGAGACAATAGTAACACCACTTGCTGGAGGATGAAGAGTTAAGACCCACAACACACGGAAACGGGGGCTGGCAAACCGCACACACTAGGTGTCGGCTGTATTACCAGCGAACTATGAGAATGAGGCTCCGTGATGGAAATGGGTGGAAAGAAGTGGCTCCGAAGAGACAGCAAGGGAAGAAATGGTTGCACTTTACAAAGGAAGAAGGTTAAACACATTTTGAAAAGTCTTCTAAGTGATAAAGCGATTTCATTCAAAAAGTTTAAAGAGCAATCAATTAGCTTTCTTCACCATTAGATAACACGTGTTTTTATCTCCAAGTCTTTGGTAGCAGAACTCTTACCTCCCTGGGATTCCAGCCTCCAGCCTTGAGCAAGGTGTCTGGGAGGAGAGCTGTACCCCAACGGGACGGGCCCCTGGGGGCGGGGGGTCTGAGGGAAGGAAGTGCCTGGTGTGGGCCCTGCAGAGGCTGGCGTGATGGTGGCAACAGCCCCCGTAACTGAACAGCGTCAAATCTGCAGGCACATTTTTAACCAAAGGCAAGTATGTGTGTGCTCAGTCACTCAATTGTGTCCAACTCTTTGCAGCCCCATGGACTATAGCCCCACAGGCTCCTCTGCCCACAGGATTCTCCATGCAAGAATATTGAAGCACGTTGCCATTTCCTACTCCAAAGGCAAGGACCTATTTTGCTAAATAAATTATTCTTACTCGCTGACGGATCTGATAGAGATTTCTTGACAATATTTCTCGGATCTCATCCATTTCACCAGGTGTGAGCTTCCTTACTTTTTCTTCACGACAGTCACTGTGAACGTTTAGGAAAAAATATTTTACTATTCAACAAGTATTAAATTCATCTATGTTCTTTCTTAGAGATGTAATATCATCATTTAAGAAGAAGAAACTTAATGAATAAAACAGGAATTATTTAGTAGTTTAAAATAATTCAAAAAATCTAAAGCATTTATTTCAGTGTCAAAATCATTCACATAAGTTTAATCATGCACCAGTTTTTTCAGTCTGTTCATGCAACTATTTAAAGAGAAAAGACTAGAGTGGCTTGCAATGCTATCACTTGATTATTTCTAATGCTCTATAAATAAAGTAGCATAGGATTGTTATATTCCCATAAAACTTAATTAGCTGAATCTTACTATTATGGCTCTATTTTTAAAAATACCTCATTAGAAGTATTTACAAAGATACCATTTATACTACGTATGTCCATACAGTTGATCCTCTTTATTCAGGGAGTCCATATTTGCAAATTCACTGACTTGCTACAATTTGTTTATAAACACATTATCAGTACTCAGGGCACTGTCCCAGTCATTCTCAGACATGTGCAAAGTGAATAAAAATTTGAATCGTTGGGCATGCAGGTTTCCAAATGAGGCCAAATATGTCAACCCTTTGCCTCTTTGTCTCAGCTCTCATGCTGTTAAAAAAAAAAAAAAGTCCTTTTCACCATCTAGTGGAATGTTCTTCACATTTTTGTGCTTTTTATTAAGGTGATCCTGTTGTTTTAAATGGTTCCCAAGTATAGTTCTGAAGTGGTGTCTAGGGTTTCTAAGTGCAAGATGTTTCTACGTTTTAATTCTACTTTTTTAAAGAATATTTTAGCAGGATATGGGACTCTAGGTTCAGTTACATTTTTTCAGAATTTTGAAGCTACCAATAGTGTCCACTGGTTTTACTGAAAAATCAGCGGTCAGGTTTTTTCTCTCTTGAAGAAAATAGGTCTCTTTTTTTCCCTCTGAGTATGTTTAAGATTTTCCCTTTATATTTTTGACCTTCAGCAGTATTATGAACCTGTATCTACATTTGGTTCTCTCCTTATCTAATCTGCTTGAGGCTGTCACAATTCAAGTCTTTTATCTGTTTGGGGAGATCCTCAGTCAGTATTCCTTAAGGTATTGCTTCTACCAATTTCCCTTTCATCTCCTTCTGGAGTTTTTCATTATATATGAATCTACCCCATATATTTCTCACTTTCTTTTTCATCTTTTTTTTTTCTTCATACTGTTTTTCATTCTGGTCTTTCCTTCTGTCCTATCTTTCAATTAATTCCTTTTCTCTTCAACTTTATCTAGTCTGCTCTGATAGCTGTCAAGTGAGATCCTAAATTTAGTTATTTTATTTTCAGCTCAAATACTTCACTTTGGTCTTTTTTGTTTATATAATCTCCATGACAATGCCAAAAGTGTCGATGCCATTTTCTTCCCTTAAGCATGTTTCTATTTCTGTTTTAAAGTCCCTGTCTGACAATCCAGTGATCTGAATCCCTTTTGTGTCGACTATTTTATATTTTGTTGCTTGTTTCTCAGTGTTTTCAGTCACATTTCCTGTCTACTCATATGCTTGGTTATTTTGGATTAAGTATTACACATATATAAAACAATCATGCAGATACTTTAATGCTCTTTACAATCTTATTTTCTTCCAGAGAAGGTTTAAACTTACTTCTCTTGAGCAGCTGAGATAGAGGCAATCTCAGTCTCTGATGATTTAAACAATCAAGAATTGAGATAATTCCAGGCTGGGCTTCTTTCCCTTGAGAGTTAAGGTGTAGGACTTTGAAGTAAAAACCTATACATACAGATGTATGTACATACATTGTATGAGTACATACAAATGGTCCTCCTTCTTGGTAGGTTCTGAATTCTAATTTTATTCTCTAAGACCAATTAGTCTGTCAAAACCCCTGTTTTAGCTTTTTAGACTCTTAAGATACGTTCTCCAAATTCCAGACAGAAAATAGCAATAAATGCCAGTTCTATCCTCTTGAACTTCCCTCTTTTTTGACTTCTAGCCAAGAAATTCCTCACTTTATAGATACTGTCCAGCTTTCCAGCAGATATTTAAAATATATTTTGTCCTTTTTCCTCTATTTTTCTCAGTAGTTTGGTCTGGACTCAGTTCATTATTTCCAAAAATATGACACCTTACTGCCTCTCTTTTTTGCTTCTATCCTCCGCCAAGGAAAACACTTCAGAAGAGGTGAAGTAGTGAACATGGCAATCATTTACCCAGCTATGTAACTATCCATCAATTTTTGTTACCCACTTCCCTAACCCTAAACCTTTGCGTTTACTCCACTTTCGACTGGCTTCAAGATGAACTGTGAACAGAGGTAAAGCTGAGATTTCCTTCTTCTACGACCACGAAGTCAATGACTCCCTTTTGAGAAGCTGGATAGTTGAATTATTTTGTGCTGCACCCACAAAAAGAACAGTGCCTAAGAAAGATCATAAATGGTAAACCTGGAGTAAACTTCAAGGAGCAAGTATAGCCCCATTTTCTACTTGAAGAAACTCAATCTCAGGGAAACAGATGGACCA
Organism: Muntiacus reevesi; assembly: GCF_963930625.1. Taxonomy (NCBI): domain Eukaryota; kingdom Metazoa; phylum Chordata; class Mammalia; order Artiodactyla; family Cervidae; genus Muntiacus; species Muntiacus reevesi. Next base: position 94,221,427 of record NC_089251.1, read on the forward strand.
GCTTAAGGTCACACAGTGAGTTATTTGCAGAGCTGGGACTATAAACAGTCATTCTGCTCAATCACCACTATTTCCAGTGCAATATAATGCCTTTATTTCTGAGTCATCCTGACCACTACTACTTTTTATTCTGTATGGTGTAAACCACCATAATTTTTATAGGGGACTATCATCCTAGTGAAAATCACACTTTATATGGTTGGGTGTGATTTGGAGTTTCTCTTTCATTTCAACCCTTCCATAGCTAGCATTTTAATTTAGGTGAAACTTTGCTGAAACGAGCTTCAAGCTCATCAGTAAAAGAAGAAATCATCGTAATCTGAAATTTGTCATGTAGAGGAGGAATGACGCTTTTGTGATAAACTCATTTGCTAATTTGCTGACAGTATGTATTATTCTGCTATGGATTTGCTATAAGAGTTTAAGTCACTTTACATTCTGGGTATTCATCTCCTCGTTTTTAAAATTAGGGAGACAGACTAGGTCAGTGCACCTCAATACTGGATTCCTTATTATACACTTCTATAAGCTTATATGTTTTTATTAGAATATAATTGCTTTGCAATGTTGTGTTGGTCTCTGCTGTACAACGTCATGAATCACCTATATGTGTGCATACATCCCCTCCCTCTTGGGCCTCCCTCTCGCCCGCCTCACACCCCACCCTCTAGGTTATCACAGGGCACCGAGCTGACCCCCTGTGCCACACCGCAGCTTCTCCTAGCTATCTATTTCGTACATGGTAGTGTATATGAGTCAAAGCTACTCTCTCGGTTCATCCCACCCTCTCCTGCCCCCTCTGTATTCACAAGTCCATTCTCCACGTCCGCATCTCTATTCCTGCCCTGCAAATAGGTTCATCAGTACCATTTTTCCAGATTCCATATATACAGGCTAATATGCGATATTTGTTTTTCTCTGACTTAACTTCATTCTGGATGACAGGCTCTAGGTTCATCCACATCACTTATATATAAAAACCTATACCTGAGCCTCAACACCAGAGATCCTGATTTTATTGGTCTGGGTGGGGCCCAGGCATGTGTGTTATTTAAATGCTCCTACAGTATTTCCATTGTACAGCCTGTGTTGAGCACCTCTGCACAAGATTGCCACTAAATGTTCTTTCCAAGCCTTAAATTATGACTCTGCGAAAAATCCATGAGGAAATAGCTATGTAATTACATTCATCTTTATAATTGAAAATCATAACACACCTTAAACTATTCCATTTCAAAATGCCTGATGAAGAGGCTTTACTTTCAGAACACACCGAACTGTCCAAAGCAAATACAATAAATACATAATCATCCCAAACATGAGCAGGTACTTTCTGACTAGTCCATTCTACAATAACACAACATGGTGTGACGTGACATGACATGACATAGTATAAAATAATGGACACATTTCCAGGTTTTCACATTTTAACCAGTAGCTCTTTCTGCTGTGAGGTCTTAAGGACTCATGTTAGGACATAAGTCAAATTTCTTATTATTACTGGTTTCACAAAACTATAAACACTTACTTAGCAATAAGTGGCTCAGATGCTCAATCATGTCTGACTCTTTGCAACCCAAAGGACTGTACCCACTGGGTTTCTCTGCCCACAGAATTTTCCAGGCAAGAATACTGGAAATACTGGAGTGGGTTGCCATTTCCTCCTCCAGGGGATCTTCCTGACCCAGGGATTGAACCTGTTTCTCTTGCACTGGCAGGTAGGTTCTTTTACCACTGAGGTACTTGGGAAGCCACATTAACTTCTATTTTCAAAACAGGACTTACTTTAAAGATGCAAAAGAAGGAACAGTGCTTATCATCCCAGTTTCTGCCATCTCGATGGCATGTTTTATTTCAAGCTTTTTGTATAAAGACACAATGCTTGACTTGGGTTGGTTCTCCCGAATCAAAAGCTTCCGCAGGTACTTGTCATCAAACTTCTTAAACCTGGAAATAAGCAAAATCAAAACTTCAATTAATTAACACAACACTGATTAAGAAAAAAAATCTGTTTTTACCAATAAAATAATTTCCACTACTCCCAGGGGAAAAAAATAGTAGCAGTGTTTAGTTAGTCTGATCATTGCATTTATTTCTGTAGGTGCATACCTGAATATATAGAGAGAGCACATATTAGTATATTTTTATTTTAACCACAACATACTTATATCTAATGGGGCTTCCCAAGTGGCCTTAGTGGTAAAGAACCTGTCAGCCAATGCAGGAGACACAGGAGACATCAGCTTGATCCCTGGGTCAGGGAAGATCCCCTGGAAAAGGAGATGCCCTTCTTCAGTAATTTTGCCTGGAGAATTCCATGGACAGAGGAGTCTGACGGGCCACAGTCCATGGGTTCACAAAGAGCAGGACATGACCGAGTGACTAACACTTTCACTTTTCACGCCCAAGACTCCAAAATGTGTGTCTCCAGCTCTAACTTCTTTCCCAAGCCCCAGAAATGAGTATCCAGACCCCTGCTCAACTTCTCCACTTGGACATCTCAAACTTGGCATGCTCTAATGGATCTTCTCCCAAGTCATCCCCATTTCAGTTAGCGACAACTCCACTTGGTCAAAAACCCTGATGTCATCTCTGATTCTCCGCCTTCTCTCATATTCCACATTATGGCCTGAACTGTGTTCCCCCCAAAATCCATATGTTACAGTCCTGGTCCCCAGGACCTCAGAATGTGACCATATTTGGAAATAGCTGATTAAGTTAAAGTGAGGTCATTAAGTGGGCCTGAATGCAACATGACTGGTGTGTGTATTTTAAGAGGAAATTCAGACACAGACATGTAAAGAGAGAAGACAATGTGAAGAAGCAGGAAAAAGGACAACCACAAGCCAAGGAAGGATGACTGGAGCAGACCCTTCCCTCTCAGTTCCAAAGGAACCAGTTTCACTGACATCTTATTCTTGGATTTCCAACCCCTAGAACTATGAGACAATAACTCCTATTTAAGTCATGAACATGCGGTAGTTTGTGACAGCAGCTCTGGCAAACTAATACTCTACATCCACTCTATCAACGACTTCTGTTGGTTCCACCATTTCAGTACACACAAAATCTAATCATTCCTCCAGCCATCGCCCTGGACCCAGCAATGCATGCTAAGTCACGCTAGTCCTGTCCAACTCTGTGCAACCTCATGGATTGTAGCCTGCCAGGCTCTTCTGTCCACGGGATTCTCCAGGCAAGAATACTGGAGTGGGCTGCCATGCCCTCCTCCAGGGGATCTTCCCAACTCAGGGATGGAACCCATGTCTCCTCCGTCTCCTGCATTGGCGGGGGTGGTTCTTTACCACTAGTGCCACCTGAGCATTATCATCTCTCAATGGGTTATTGCAACAGGCACCAGACTGGTTTTCCTGCCTCTGCCACCATGTTCCTATAGCCTATCCTTGATGCAAACCAGCTGCTGCTGCCAAGTCGCTTCAGCCGTGTCCGACTCTTTGTGACCCCATGGACTATACCCACTAGACTCTTCTGTCCATGAGGATACTCCAGGCAAGAATACTGGAGTGGGTTGTCATGCTCTTCCCCAGGGGATCTTCCCAACCTAGAGACAGAACCAGTGTCTCTTACGTCTCCTGCACTGGCAAGCAGGTTCTTTACCACTAATGCCACAGGGATCCCATTAAAGTGTAAATCAAGGACTTCCCTGGTGGTCCAGTGGTTGAGAATCTGCCTGCCAATGCAGGGGATATGGGTTCGATCACTGGCCAGAAAAGATCGCACAAGCTAAGCCCGTGCACTACGAGCAGTGCTTGGGCACAACTATGAAAACTCAAACCCATGCACCTAGGTCTCGTGCTCTGCAACAAGACAGGCCGCCACGGTGAGCAGCTCATGCACCAAACAGAGAGTGGCACTCACTCACTGCAAGTAGAGAAACAGCAATGAAGACCCAGCACAGCCAAAAATAAATAAATAACATTCTCAACAATAAAGAAGTAAGTCAAACCATGCAACTCCTCTGCCTCTCACTGAGCACAAGTACCATGACCTGGATGCCCGACACCACTTGGAGCTGCCTGCCCCAAGGCTGTGCTGCTCTAAGTCAGGTTCAGCCTCTCTGAGGCCGCTCCCATCCCAGAAACATGCCAGCCCTGCTCCCACCTCGGGGTCTCTGTACTTACCACTTTTTACTTTTACTACCTTCAAGTCTTTTCCTTAAGGTCATTTACTCACAAGAGCCTTTCCTATCTACCCTACTAGAATTGCACTCCAGAACTTCCTCTTCTTCTTCCCAGACACATTTTCCTCCATTGCAGTCAGCACTTTCTAACAGGCTACCCAATGCTTATTTACTGATTTTCTTCTCCTAGCATTAGAATGACCCATGCGCAGACCACGTTTCATTTTGTTTGCCTGTGTTCCTATCTTACCAGGGTCCAGCACACGGCCAGGAGTTTTGTAAGCTTAAAGGCAATCCGGTTCAGTTCCTCCCTGGACTCACACCCTGTAAAAGATCAGGTTACTTGGTGATGCCCTTCCACCATGGCCGAGGTGACCTTCTCTGTCCTGCTTCCTGCCCCTGAGATCAATAACGTCACCTGCTTTGGTCAATGGGCAGTCAGGAGACACCATGATGAGAGCAGAGGCTATGTGTGGGCTTGCTCACTGGAGCTCACTTCTTATGTTGCCACATGGCATGAGAAGGATGTACCCAGAGTGATTCCTCGGTCCCAGGACAAAGGTGAATGTCCCATGAAGCAGAGGTAAGTGACTGACCCCAGTTACATCAGAGAAGGCCGGCCAGGATCAGCTGATGACCCACTGATGCTCTGAAGCTGGAGCAAGAACAGGCCAGATGAGCTGACTCTCTGCCTCCTAACTTAAGTACTCTAGTTCCTTTTTCTACTACAAAAAGACAATGTATTTTATTTTTTCCTATCAAAAATAATACATTTCCTTAAGCAGCATCATAGATTCTGAAAACATTTGTGCAGCATGTTCATGTGATGATAGAAGATGAATGCTTTCTGCATATGTCACCCTGAATTTGGTTCTTTGTAAAATACTGAACAATTTTTTCCCTTTGCTTTTGAGGGTGTTTTTTTAATTCTTTTTTTATTCTTCAATTGGAGTATAGTTGTTTCACAATGCTGTGTTAACTTCTGCTGTACAACAATGTCAATCAGTGACTGCTCCTGTAAGCAGTTGAATATTGACTTGGTTTGTCTATAAATATTACGCCAATATTCAAGTGAATCAGTAGGCAGTAAATATTTGATGAGGAAAATAATGTGTTACAGTGATCACTATAAGTCCAAGGTGGTTTATAGGCACACCTGTGCTATGAAAGTGAACAATGTAAAGCCACATTCACGGTACTAATCCTTTGTTCCAAATACAGGAGACCTAAGAACAATGGCAGAGAGCTACCTTGAAAGGGTTTTGCTATTGACTGGTCTCCACACAAAACAGTGGGCCTATTTTTATCTAAGTTTATTTTTAATTTCACGTGAAGCTCACTGAACCAGGACGCTAGGCAGCAACACAGCACCTTTTCAAACTTGTATTAGTATTATTGTTGTTGTTCTTCTAGTTTTCTCTTATTTTCTTTTTCTTTCCAAGTATGTCCAACTCTGCAACCTCATGGACTGAAGCCCTCCAGGCTCCTCTGTCCATAGCATTCTCCAGGCAAGAATTCTAGAGTGGATTGCCATTTCCTACTCCAGGGGATCTTCCCGACCCAGGGGTCAAATCCGCATCTCCTGCACTGGCAAGTAGATTCTTTACCATTGTGCCACCTGGGAAGTCCAACGAGAGATTTGCAAAAAGAATAAACACTAAAGACAGTGACATCTGATCTATGTACTGTAGGATTTTATACCGTTTATTTGCTCTATCTCCATACTTTTCATTTCTCCACCAAGCTACATACACATAGGTGGCTTTTTTACTATCATCAGACAACTTTTGCCAAACATGAGAAACATCCTTACTGCATGACCCTTTCATTTCATTTTCAGAGGGTCAAATGCCTCATGAACCCTCTGGAAGGACCAGTAGGAATCTACAGTAAAAGGATTTCAGAAGGAAGAGAAGGATACCCCTATAACAGTCGCTTGTTTTTTATTGCCATTTTTGTAACATCCACAATTATGTACCAGACCAGAAATGAGATCTGAGAACTCATTTCAAGAATGACCTGTGTGAGCATCAAATCCCTTCACACAAACTTCTCTACTCTACCTGCAGTGCACAGTGTGCTTGACAATCCAGAAAATTATTTTTAATTTACCTGGAAAACTTCATGCATGCAAACATGTAAGCCTTCATAAATTTCCTCAGTGAAGTATGCACACTGCAAAGGAGGTGGCAGGTATGTCGCATTACCTTACAGACGTGAATCAAAGTCGCGTCTACCATGTTTTATTTTTATGGTCCAATTAGTCCAGAGCTTACAGATGTCTGCCCAGAACAGATTCACATTTAGAGATAAGGTGTCTTTGCCTGGAAGGCAGGACGAAGCTAGACTTTCTCTAGTCCTTAACTTTCTGGACCCAATCACATGTTCACAGGGCTCACCTCTTCCATCACCTACCACGGCCCCAAGGCCAACCAGCCTCATTCCTTCATCATATCTATGTTTCCTTCTGTTTGGACATCAGAGCAGTGGGATAAATCTCTAGTTCAATCTCCCCCTTGGGAAAAGGACAAACTGCTCTGGATGACCATGCTCATTTAATCACTTCAGAAAAGGACGTATAGGATGCGAGAGAAAGAAAAGTGGTCGGGCTGAAAAGGATGCTGAAGATGGATAAAGGCATGGGGCTTCCCTGCTGGCTCAGACAGTACAGAATCCACCTGCAATGCAGGAGACCTAGGTTCAATCCCTGAGTCAGGAAGGATGATCCCTCAGAGAAAGAAATGGCTACACGCTCCAGTGTTCCTGCCTAGAGAATTCCATGGACAGAGGAGCCTAGTGGGCTCCAGTCAATGAGGTTGCAGAGTCGGACACAACTGAGTGACTCACTTTCATGCAAACAACAAAGAACAAGAGGCAGAAAAACCTGTACCATGGGGTTGGCATAGACATCCAGAGACCTAAAGCAGGATGGTGTAGGGAGTCACAGCAGGGTTTTCTGCTCTGCCTCCTGCCTCCAAAAAGGTGAATACCACCAAGACAATTGGCCTTCTGTTTCATGATTTTACAACAGAGATTTAATTCACTTTATTTTATTACTGAGTGTTCCCATCTCACTAATTAAGTAGTCTGTTCCTACAAACAAAATATTTTTCCTTTAGTTATGAAGGAAGGCTATGAACAAGGGCCTCTGTACATTAGCAAACAAAGTGGTCAGTCTTGTGAAGGTTGTCTATGGCTTATACTTCTCCTGTAATCCACTGTCATGTCAGAATACGTGAGCAAACAGTAAGCACTCAAAGATGTACTTATGTTAAATTATGTAAATTGGTAGGTTGGTGAACTTCATGTAAATTTTGCAAGGAGGGGGGAAATCTGCTTGCAAGCTAGGAAAGAAAAGACAAGAGGTTGAACAGGAATCCACCAAATATATCTTGGGACCTGTCTGTCTTTCTTCAAGGACCAGCTGAAACACCCTCCTTCAAAAGTCTTTCCCAGACAGTGATGTGCCGACAAATTTGACACATGTATGATTTGTAGCATTTGTCAGTTCCCTGGTTCACTCCCCCCATGGCTGAGTCAAGTCACCAATGTGGATGGTATTGACTTAGATACACACAGTCAGCTCCACCAGCCCATGGGAGCTGCTCCTGTAACCAACACAGGCCCTATCCCTGCTATTAGAATTAATCCGTATTTCTTGATC